>NC_090265.1:1492183561-1492494672 GCF_040414725.1 Anabrus simplex
CATTAATGATTCCCAGAATGTCCTTTCTGGAAACTGTCTTTGTCGTAAAGTACCTATCTATACATACCCTTCCATTGTTCATTACAATTTGTATGATTGCCAATTATGCTTGCAATCATGTTATCCTTAGCTGACTTCTTTGCTAGATTCAATTTCCTTGTAAGTTCCTTCAATTTCTCCTTACTTCCACAGCCATTTCTAATTCTATTTCTTTCCAACCTGCACCTCCTTCTTAGTCTCTTTACATCTCTGTTATAATATTGTGGATCTGTACCATTCCTTACCATCTTTAAAGGTACAAACCTATTTTCAAATTCCGCAACAATTGCTTTAAACCCATCCAAGAGTCATTTTACATTTTATTTACCGTTTTACACCGATCATAGTTACTTATTAAAAACTCCCTCATGCCTGTTTTATCAGCCATATGGTACTGCCTAACAGTCCTAATTTTAATCTCTTCCTTTCTTTCACATTTATTTTTAATTACCACAAAACAGCTTCGTGATCAATAATACTATCTATTACATCGGTTTCTCTATAGAGCTCATCTGGCTTTACCAGCACCACATCCAGAATATTCTTCCCTCTATTTGGTTCCATCACTTTCTGAATCAGGTGCCCTTCCCATATTAACTTATTTGCCATTTGTTGGTCATGCTTCCTGTCATTTTCATTACCTTCCCAATTGTCATTTAATAAATTGAGATCACCCGCTACGATCACATTCCTTTCCTTATCGTTTCCCGCATAACTGATTATCTTATCAAATAATTCTGAATCAGCATCTGCGCTACCCTTTCCTGGTCTGTACACTCCAAAGACATCAAGTTACCTATTATCTCTAGAAATGAGCCTTACCCCTAGAATTTCGTGCTTGTCATATTTAACGTTTTCGTGGCTTACAAATTCTTCTTTCACGAGAATGAATACTCCCCCTCCTACCTTTCCTATCCTATCTCTACGATACACACTCCAGTGCCGTGAGAAAATTTCTGCATCCATTATATCATTTCTTAGGCATGATTCAACTCCTATTAAAATACCTGGTAAGTATATATCTATTAAATGAATTAATTCTATTCCTTTCTTTATAATACTTCTACAGTTGAGCACTAACAGTTTTATGTCATCCCTACTTGATTTCCAGTTCCCTGTTTCTTAAACCCGCTCCCTAGGCCACCCTGTTCCCCTGATTGTACCTCCCTATAACCGTTCTAAACGAATTTCCTAACTTATATGTACCACTGCGGTTTAAGTGGAGGCCATCTGCGCGAAGATCCGTATCTCCTACCCACCCATTAGCATCTAGAAATTTCACTCCCAGTTTCTCACATACCCACTCCATAGTCTCATTTAAATCTCCAATCACCTTCCAGTCAGTATCCCTCCTACACATTATTCCACTGATATCAATCTCCGCTTCCTTAAACTTCACCGGTGCTGCATTTACCAGGTCCCACACATCCCCAACTATGCTGGTACTTATAACTGCTTGTCTTACGTTGTTAGTACCAACGTGAAACACTACCACCTTCTCCTTTCCCTCCTCCTTCTCTTCTACTTTCCTCAACATCTGCCTTAACCTAATTCCTGGATAACACTCTACTCTGGTACCCTTTCCTCCACACACTTTCCCGACATGTCTAACGATAGAATCCCCCATGACCAGAGCCTCAATACTACCCACCTCATTTGATCCCCTCCCCTCCTGGTCAGTCCTATCTTTCCTGACAGCTGCAGAAGCTACTTCCTCCTCCCTTTTCTCCATCCCATGACCCTGCTCCACCTGTCTTTTCCTATCCACTACTCTACATTTCCTTTTCCTACCTCTTCCCTTTCTCCTACTTCCAAACTTCTCGGCAACAATTCCCTGTTCTTCATCTTCCCCCGGTTGTTCTACCTGCAGTGACTCGTACCGATTTCTCACCGACACCTGTCCGGAATTTTGATCCTGAATGGAGCCCTTAGCCTGTAATCTCCTTCCCCGTAAAACATTAGACCACCTGTCTTTCACAATTCCCCCCTTTCCTTTCAATCGCTCTATTACACCTACTGTATCCTGTACATTGTTCGGAGGCCTACTTTCCTTCCTGTCCTCTGAGAGAATCCTAATTATCTTCCTCAAGCTCTCCAACTCCTCCCTCATACTCCTTAATGCCTGGTCACACCCACAGTTCCTACACTCGTACTGCTTAGCCATTTTTTACTAAATAATGAAAATAAAAGGAAAAATAACTTTTTCTGTGCAAAATAAAAATGAATGGAAAGAAATATTGTCTAGGTTAGTTCACAAAAATTTCACGTCAGTAAGTTATTTAATACAGGCTACTACTACACTACAATACTACTTAATTGTACTATTTTTATTCCTACAACACGCTAACACTATGAAAATTGCTGTTTATTACTGGAAACAGAGAATAATATACAATAATTACACAATTCTTAACTGCAGTTGTCTACCCTAATTACAACAACAGAATTTTTAGTAAGAGGGTAACTACAGATACCACAGAAAAGGTACTATACTATACAAATATTTCACAGTAATAGAATAAACACACTACTTTCTAATAAGATGCTATAATACACTACAATAATTTTAAACTAGGTTCAGACTAAGTACAAATACTACAATACATTACAATAATTTTAAAATACGTTCAGACGTATTCTAATTACAACGGGTTATTACCAAGGAAAAACAGAAAATAAAATTACCATTAAAGTTCGAAATTCGCAAAACTACTCAAAATTATAGAATAGGCACTCTAATTTCTAATAATTTAGTATACTACACTACAAAATGTTAAAACTACGTTCAGACGTATCCTAGCTTCTTACTAAGCACAAATAGAAATGAAAATTCCATTAGGCCTAAATTTATATCTTCGCAAGAACTACCGGTAGCTACTCAAAGATTACCAACAAAGTTATTAATAAACACATATACAGATTAATATTAGTACTACTTTGTCCTATTATGCTGTAATAGAAATTGAAACCTACCGTTTGCACAAAAATACACACGAATATAACAGGCAAGATACTATCTAATATACCGGTACCGTATCTACACTACAATTCTCAACTCAAATGCGGTTATGTGATCTTTGCAGATGGTGGATTAACTATTATTTTCCCTACTCCGCGGGACGGAGAATAAAAGTGTCCTTAAATGCTGAAAAATATGAGATTGTTTACAATAATTTCTCAAAAGTATTTCCATCTAAACTACGCCAGGGACTTGAATTGCAATTATTGGATTGTAGGAACTTGATTATTAGCTAACCGCTCATAAATACTGAAATGTCGAGGGTGCGAAATATAAATTACGGATACTTTAACTGCCTACACAGAACTACAAATGATCGGAATACAAGAATCAGCTGATTTTTATTTATATTTTCTTGCTACACTACACCCTTTGTTCACAGACTGTAGCCAACAATGCCAATATTTGAATAAGAAGAGCGACAGTAATCAATAACAATTACGACTGTTAACTATTTCGCCAGTGAAATACTGTCTACTCTATTGAAATCCTTTCTTTAAACAAAATTGTCAGCAGTATCGCGTTATTAAAAGAAGTTATTACCTTCGTGATAGGTGGGACCGTTTAACTGTTATTTGAAATGCCCTGTCAAATGCCTGCACTAATAGATATAACCGCTGCCGAAGTTAAGACTCTTTTTAATATCCCGTCTTTGCAAGTACCGTATTTTATCAACAAACCTATTGATATTTGAATAATACTATTAAAAGAAAGATACACTTCTTCTTTCACGCAGACCTAAATTACCGGTTGTAATCTAGCGAACGCCTACGGAACTACTCAGTGTGAAAACTGTAAATAAATGCCATTAATCGCAGATTACTACAAATAAACCTTGAACACAATTATTTGTGGAGCTAAATGTATCACACACACACAAAATTTGGTAAATTTCTACAATTATTAACACCTAGGTACTTACAATGAACCCCGAAAGGAACTTTCACCCCATCAATGCAGTAATTAAAACTGAGAGGACTTTTCCTATTTGTGAAACTCAAAACCTGAATTTTAACCCCGTTTATCATCATACCATTGCCTGCTGCTCATCTCACAACATTAATCGAGGTCATTTTGCAGTTGCTCACAATCTTGTAACTTATTTATTACTCTGTACAGAATAACATCATCTGCAAACAGCCTTATCTCTGATTCCACTTCTTTACACATATCATTGATATATATATGAAAACCTAAAGGTCCAATAATACTACCTTGAGGAATTCCTCTCTTAATTATTACAGGGTCAGATAAAGCTTCGCCTACTTGTTCATAGAGGGAACACGTTCTAGCATTTCATCAGAAATTTCAGCGCTTGTATTAATACATAGTTGCGTAACATCTAGTGTATCGGCATGTCCTTGTAAACAGTGCCTTTTAGCTTTTACCAGAGAAAAACCTAAAGGGGTCAAATCTGGTGAACGGGTCTTCGTCTAATCCAACTATTTGGAAAACAATTGGTGAAGGGAAGCTGTAGTACGTCATGCATTATGTGCTGGGCAGCCATCATGCTGATATTACACGTTCCTCCTAATCTGCAGTATAACGTCTTCTAACATATGTGGAAGTTGGTCTGTTATAGATTGAGATACTTTTGAGAATCTAATGTTCTCTCTATGAACGAGGGCCTATGAGTTGACGCAAGTTTAGGCGATGTGTATAACTTAAGAAACCTATTTTCATATATTATAGGCTAGGAAGTGTATTTGAGATTGATCATATTGTACACTGACTGACAGAGCAAATGCAACACCAAGAAGGAGTGGTCAGAACTTTATGCCAATTGCAGGGTAGACTGACGTCACTGAGGTATGCTCATGATGTGAAATGCGCCGCTGTGCTGCGCACGTAGCGAACGATAAATGGGACACGGCGTTGGCGAATGGCCCACTTCGTACCGTGATTTCTCAGCCGACAGTCATTGTAGAACGTGTTGTCGTGTGCCACAGGACACGTGTATAGCTAAGAATGCCAGGCCGCCGTCAACGGAGGCATTTTCAGCAGACAGACGACTTTACGAGGGGTATGGTGATCGGGCTGAGAAGGGCAGGTTGGTCGCTTCATTAAATCGCAGCCGATACCCATAGGGATGTGTCCACGGTGCAGCGCCTGTGGCGAAGATGGTTGGCGCAGGGACATGTGGCACGTGCGAGGGGTCCAGGCGCAGCCCGAATGACGTCAGCACGCGAGGATCGGCGCATCCGCCGCCAAGCGGTGGCAGCCCCGCACGCCACGTCAACCGCCATTCTTCAGCATGTGCAAGACACCTTGGCTGTTCCAATATCGACCAGAACAATTTCCCGTCGATTGGTTGAAGGAGGCCTGCACTCCCGGCGTCCGCTCAGAAGACTACCATTGACTCCACAGCATAGACGTGCACGCCTGGCATGGTGCCTGGCTAGAGCGACTTGGATGAGGGAATGGCGGAACGTCGTGTTCTCCGATGAGTCACGCTTCTGTTCTGTCAGTGATAGTCACCGCAGACGAGTGTGGCGTCGGCGTGGAGAAAGGTCAAATCCGGCAGTAACTGTGGAGCGCCCTACCGCTAGACAACGCGGCATCATGGTTTGGGGCGCTATTGCGTATGATTCCACGTCACCTCTAGTGCGTACTCAAGGCACGTTAAATGCCCACCGCTACGTGCAGCATGTGCTGCGGCCGGTGGCACTCCCCTACCTTCAGGGGCTGCCCAATGCTCTGTTTCAGCAGGATAATGCCCGCCCACACACTGCTCGCATCTCCCAACAGACTCTACGAGGTGTACAGATGCTTCCGTGGCCAGCGTACTCTCCGGATCTCTCACCAATCGAACACGTGTGGGATCTCATTGACACCGTTTGCAAACTCTGCCCCAGCCTCGTACGGACGACCAACTGTGGCAAATGCTTGACAGAGAATGGAGAACCATCCCTCAGGACACCATCCGCACTCTTATTGACTCTGTACCTCGACGTGTTTCTGCGTGCATCGCCGCTCGCGGTGGTCCTACATCCTACTGAGTCGATGCCGTGCGCATTGTGTAACCTGCATATCGGTTTGAAATAAACATCAATTATTCGTCCGTGCCGTCTCTGTTTTTTTCCCAACTTTCATCCCTTTCGAACCACTCCTTCTTGGTGTTGCATTTGCTCTGTCAGTCAGTGTATATAGCTAATGTACAATGCTGTGCAAAAATTAAGGACGAAAGTAACTTTCGGATGTTGTGCCACTGTCAGGTAACATAGCTCGATGAAGGTTGAACCATGCATAGGAGGAACTGCTACAGTATGTACGATAGGCAACTAAAAGGAATATGCGATGAGACGAACAGAAGTGGCACTTTTATGCAGAGACAATAAATTACACGTAGGTCACTGCAACTCATGATGGTTCCCTGGACATTAGAAAAGAAGGGACATAGTTCTTAAAAGGGTGTGTGATCACTACCGACAGCGATGCTTGCTCTGCAACGTGTTACCACGCTGGCCACAAGATTGGGAGTTCTTGCGGTAGGGCGTTCCATTCCTCCACCAGCGCTGTTGACAACTGGAGGATGGTCGTCGGTGCATTTGGACGTGCTACAATACGTCTGTCCATCTTGCCCCACACACGCTCGATGGGATTTAAATCGGGTGAACGGCCAGGCCAGTCCAATCACCGAATATCCTCTCGTTCCAAGAGCTACCCCGCCTGCTCTGTTCGATGCGGTCGTGCATTGTCATTCAAAAAACTTAAGTCAGGGCAGAATGCACCCCTGAAAAGACGCACATGAGGATGGAGTACACTGTCAAAATAACGTTGACCGGTGAGCGTACTCCGTTTAAAGATTTGGAAGTCGGCACGCCCATGCAACATTATGCCACCCCCGCCATAACATTTGGACCACCAAAATGATCATGTTCAACAATGTTACTGGGCGCATTACGTGTTTCCGCCTCTCTCCAGATGAGGGTACGTCTATAATCACTACTCAAACTGAATCTGTTCTCATCTGAGAAGATCACGCTACCGCACTCCTCGTCGGTCCAGGCCTGATGCTCTTCAAACCATTGCAGACAGTGTCGCCGATCTGCGGCTGCAACGGAACACAATGTAATGGTCGTCGGGCAAACAGACCACACCCATGCAGTTGCCGTGCCACTGTGGAGCGTGAGATTGGGCGCCTTTCAGTCCTCTTAAATGTGGTTGCAATTGCACCCGTTGTTTTACGTGATTCTCTTCTTGCCTGTTGCACAGTGTAGCGGTCATCTGCTGCTGTAGTTGACCGTGGTCGACACCTCTCCTTCGCGCAGCAGTGCCTATGATTCGGAACGCTCTCCATACAAGTGAAACAATGCTGAGAGAAATACTACAATACTGGGATACACACGTGACACTTCGTCCTTTCTCCAGTTTCCCGATGATTCTTCCCCGTGTTAAGTCATCCAAATGTTGTCTCCGGGCCATGTTGTAATGAATAACACCACCAACGTGCACCTTAAGTCTTGTCCCATTCCTTAATTGCCTCGTTTTGTGGGGCCAGACCCATTTGCGATATAATCGCGCTAACCTCACGCCAGCTTTCTATGCACATGCGGGAGACCTCTGGTAAAACGTTAGAGCACTTTCATTCATTTCCACCGAGTAATTGATATGATATGTTGCTTTATCTATCTCGTCCTTAAGTTTTTCACACCAATATGCTACATCTTAGGCTATGTTCCCCACATCTAAATAATCCTTGATGTGTGCAGTCATGCAGGGAACTTCTAGTTGTATGTACAATAAGACAAGAGAAGATAGGTAAATATTACATTATGTTTATCACAGTAAATAACCGTCCGTGTTTTCCAAGTTGCTCAGGAAAACCCCAGTTGTGTGTGTTAATGTAAGTGAACTCTGGAATCTTTCGTACCAAGGACATATTATATAATATTCTGGAGGTTTTTTGGTATCTGAAGTTGTGTACCATAGTGACAACTTGTTTCAAGACAATTCTAGGACAGGTACTTACGAAAGATTTTTCGCTGTTATTACAGAATCTCCCAGGTATCTTGTAATAATACTAATTTGTATAAAAGCAGAATTATCTAAAATCATAGTCAGCATTTAATTTAAGAGTGCTGAGTGAATGACTTAGTTTTTGAAGGAGTGTTATGGAATTGTGTTGTTTATACTGCTGTGGCAGATCAATCGTGGTTTAGTAGAGTGATGGGTTGAAAGCGTGTTGCTGCTGTTATATTGACACCACGACTGAGGGTAAATCGTGAACTACTGTCTGTTTTGAATGGGATTAATTCAGTGAGCGAGTTATAAGTCCAGACAGTCAGTTGTTGATGTAGCGAGCTATCGTACATCAGTCGTAAAATATTGATACTGATTCGCAGATCGATCGTGAATTATTGTGTGTATATTTCAAGTGTTATTATATTTGTTCTGAATAAGAATTAGTGTAATCAGTGGTAGTAGTGGTGTTATTATATTTAACTACATCACTGCACTTATGTCAAATTGGCGACCGCGACAGGATTTCGTTATGTTGTTACAAGACTACACGTGTTGAGGTTCATATCATCGCGGTTGGTGAAGTTTTTCTTTATAATTGGCTGATGCAAGTGCGATAATAGGTATAACTTGAAAACAATGTTCTCACACCCATCGGTAACTAACACAAGTATCGAGATGGAATTATTATTATTATTATTATTATTATTATTATTATTATTATTATTATTATTATTATTATTATTATTATTATTATTTGTACGTATGGCTATGAAGTGTCAGATCCATTTAGTATTTAGAATTACATCACATGTGCATACGATAGGATTGCGCTTTTTGTGAGGTTATTGCATGAAACTTGTATTGTACATAGACATTTATATCGGTTCCGTTAATGTAAATACCTGTAAATTAACATTATAATTTATTCTTACCTGTATATTATTTGTAATCCATAATTGTGAAACACACTGTAACTTCTAGAATGCTAATAGGCACTAGAACGATTGAGAATATTCTGTACATTAAAATCCTTGTATTAGGCACTCTAGAATTTTCACTAAAGTATTGCTTGTCACGTATCTTTCTGGAAGCCTGGCCAGGATATATATATATATATAAAGAGACGATCTTGACGGTGAAGTGAGTGATTGACAGAGAGTTATTGGTTGAGAATTATTGTAGCAAGATTTTAGTCGCGTGTGACATGCTTTTAAGCAGTCAACTGTTTTCAAATGTGTTTCAAGATTGTCATCTCGATGTACAGCGATTGGCAGTTGTCTTTAAATGGCGCTTTGTGATGTGAATGTTTGTTGTGACAGCAATGATCAAAGTTACGTGTGTGTTTAATTTGTAGATAAATGCAAATAAAATAATTGTACCAACTGACAGCACCTCGTGTGCATCTTTTTGGACAAATAAACTGGCGACCGTGTGACAGGACTATTGAATCTACTGGACTCGAAAATGAAGAATGACCGGAGGACTGTGGTGATGCTTAAACAGTTAACTTCCTTCATTCAGGCCCAAGTTAAGAACATCGAGGCTCAGATTGGAAAACTCGAAAAAACATCGAGGTCCAGTCCAGAAAACTCGAGGAGAAAATCGGGGCCCAGCTCCAGATCGGATTGACGTCAGAAGAGGGAGCCGAATACCCGGTCACTGGACTTCGTGGGCAGGATATGGAAGTACGACGCAGCCCGCAGTCATGTTCCACCTGCGAGGAAGCTGTGGGAGAGTTCAGCGGGCGGGAGTCGACTGCCGCAGTAAGCTCCACAGCGTCGTAAACTGTCTAGGTAGGATATTCAGCGTGAAGCAGAACTAGGTGGAGGCCCAGACAATGTCCCAGGAGATGGAGGCAGCGATGGCAAGGACACGGCCAGTGGGACCTCCTCTAGGAGACGGAGAACCAATGGGGTCCCAACCGACAACCAAAAAACGAGGGTGCCACCTGACAGATCACAAAGGTACGAAGCAGGGGAAAACCAGCGGAGCTTCGAATGCCACGCGAGGACCTGTGGATCACCATCCCCAGGAACGAAGACACCGTCGACCGGACCCAGCGGACCCACCATGGGAAGGTGGTGGCCCCGATGGAACCGCCGGGCTGCGAACTGTGGACTTCGACAGTGCCAATAGGAGGGCTGTGTGGCCGAGGTTGTCTGTATGCAGTTAAATGGTGAGGACCAAGAGAGTGTGACCAAGTGTGGAAATTGTTTGAAGTTATAGGGGTGAGGTGGTGGTGGTGGTGGTGATTGCTGTTTTAAGAGGAAGTACAACTAGGCAACCATCATCTATATAACACTAATCAGAGGGAAAAAAGGAAGGGATCCGACACTTCGAAAAATGAAGATATCGGTCAAAGGAAGACAAGGGCCACGAAGGGCGTGAAAATGAAGAACTCCCTAGCCCTCGCAAACCTAATAGCGTCGGGGTCAGAAAAGAACAAGAGTTGACCAACGGAGGTCGGATAGGATAGATGAAAGTGAGGAGCCTGGCACAAGTAAGTGGAAGCAAAGCCAGGACTCAGCTAAGGGCCCCGTGGTCGCCAACCCACACTCCAAAGTTCAGAGCCCCTGGGGCCTTTTTTAGTCGCTTATTACGACAGGCAGTGGATACCATGGGTGTTATTCTACCACCACCACCCACAGGGGTGATATTGACGCTAGTGCGTGCGATAACAGGTATAACTTGAAAACAATATTCTCTCACCCATGGGTAACTAACACAAGTATCGAGCTCGAATTATTATTATTATTATTATTATTATTATTATTATTATTATTATTATTATTATTATTATTATTATTATACGATTATGATTATTTTTATTATTGCTTGTATGTATGGCTATGAAGGGTTACATCCATTTAGTATTAGTATTATTATCACATCAAATGTACGTACGATAGGATCGCGCTGTTTGTGAGGTTATGTCATGAAACATGTGTTGTACATAGACATTTATATCAGTTCCGTTAATGTAAATACCTGTAAATTAATATTATAATTTATTCTTACCTGTATATAATTTGTAAACCATAATCGTGAAACACACTATAACTTCCAGAATGGTAATAGGCACTAAAAAGATTGAGAATATTTTGTACGTTATAATCCTTGTATTAGGCACTCTAGAATTTTCACGAAGGTATTGTTTGTCACGTATCTTTCTGGAAGCCTGGCCAGGATATATATAAAGAGACGATCTTGACGGTGAAGTGAGTGATTGACAGATAGTTATTGAGAGTTATTGGTTGAGAGTTATTGTAGCAAGTTTATACTCGTGTGCGACATGCTATTAAGCAGTCAACTGTTTTCAAAGATAATTCAATATTGTCATCTCGATGTGTAGCGATTGGCAGTTGTCTTTAAATGGCGGTTTGTGATGTGAGTGTTTGTTGTGACAGCAGTGATCGAGCTTTGATAGTGCGTTTATTTGTAGATAAGTGTAAATAAAATTATTGTACCAACTGACAGCATCTCGTGTGCGTCTTTTGTGGATAAGTAATGGCTTTACGTCGCACCGAAACAGATAGGTCTTACGGGGACGATGGGAGAAGAAAGGGGTAGGAGTGGAAAGAAAGCTGCAGTGGCCGTAATTAAGGTACAGTTCCAGCATTTGCCTAGTGTGACAATGGAAAACTACGGAACACCATCTTCAGGTCTGCCGACAGTGAGTTTCGAATCAAATATCTCCCTAATGCAAACCCACAGCTGCGCGCCGCCAACCGCACGGACAACTCGCTCGATCGGACGGCGCAGAGTGATTTTAAGTATTGTGTATGACAACTTTTAAGATAGTGGATTCATGAAGGTATTCTTCAATGATCTTAAATCCACCAACTAAAGGGACAGATGCAGGAGCGCGGCCTTCCTACTATCGGCACAACATCAGACCTGATTATAAAACTATAAGAACAGCTGAACGGCGATGGATTACCTCCAGACAAACTTAACATCGAGCACGACGAGAAGGGAGAATCTTCAATGTCAGAAGAGGTGGTTCGCATTAAAACGATGATGGCTAACATAATGATCGTGTTCCAGGGGTTAAATTCAGAAAATTGACAACTCTCCCACCGGATATTGGAAGTTAATTCCCGGCTATATATTGTCGATACTAATTTAACAGAACAGACTGCAGACATTAGAACGAGATTGGAACAGGTTGAACAAATTGAGGAAAGAGTGAAACAGGTAGAGGATACTATTTCTGATTTCGAGATAAACGCAGGAGTTCGCCTGTGTAATATGAAAGTGACAATCCATTCCACCCTCGAGGAGCATGCAGATGTTCGCTTTGAAAAACACCCTACACAGTGTAGAGGACAGGTTATCCTAGATAGGTCCAGCAGCCTTAACTTCGAGCCTATTAACAAATACAGATTACGTAGATCGTGAGGTTATAAAGGGAAGTCTACCTGTTTTCCACGGGGAAGCGGGGAAGAGGAGAATCCAGTCAATTTCATCAAGGGGTCTATTAGTTTATAAAGACGAAGTAACTTGGAGGACGATATTTTTGTTCAAATTCTCATGCTACACTTGGAAGGGCAAGCTACAAACTAGTGGCATAATTTGAAAGATCTAAATTTAAGATGGAGTGATTTTAAGAGAGAGTTTTTTAGGGGCGAGCGCTTGGGTTTTCTTTTTTTTTTTTGCTATTTGCTTTACGTCGCACCGACACAGGTCTTATGGCGACGATGGGATACGAAAGGCCTAGAAAGTGGAAGGAAGCGGCCGTGGCCTTAATTAAGGTACAGCCCCGCCATTTGCCTGGTGTGAAAATGGGAAACCACGGAAAACCATTTTCAGGGCTGCCGACAGCGGGGCTCGAACCCACTATTTCCCGATTACTGGATACTGGCCGCACTTAAGCGACTGCAGCTATCGAGGTCGGTTTGGGTTATTTTATGACTCAGAATATTTTTAATGCAATGACAGGTGGACTGATCGATTTGGTCACGCTAGCTACCTCTGCAAACCTAGGGCGTGGCTAAACATAGAGGTATAAAGGTGGGAACATGTAACCAAGTAGAGACTTGTGATATTGCAGCACTGAATGAGTGAGATTTTGACTTTGCTCATACAGTATATTTCTCTTTGTCAAACAGTGCAGGTAGAAGCGAGACGTTGATTATTTCTAAAAGTTATAATGTGTGGATCGATATTGTTTTTCAAGCATTTTTACGTACGGTATAAACTAATTCAGTAGTTGGAGATTAGTTTGTTGCAATCAGTGTTCACTTAGTGAGATGCATATTGCAAGGCCAGTGTTAACGGCATTCAAGGTTAATAGTTTGTTTTAGGACAACATTCTGTATGTTATTAAATGAGCTGAAGTCGACGTTATAACAAATTTCATTTGAAGGAGATATCGGCTCTTGCACGCGTTGGCGTGGAGAGAAGGAGAAAGAAACTATTCGAGTCACGGAGGTGGAACGTATTACCAACTATTACGTATCCGGTGTGGTACCAATCTACACAAGACGACCCAAAACTCAATAAGTAATTAGAAATGTGGGAGGACAAATGTGGGTCTTCTAAAATATCCAATTAAAAGATATAAGATAATTTCAACGGAAGACCAGGGAAGAAGTGTATAGATTGTAATAAAAATGTTATTTGCTTTACGTCCCACTAACTGCTTTTACGGTTTTCTGAGTGTATAAATTGTAAGCACATGTTATGAATACTATTCTGCTCCGGCTTTGTTGAGTATTCCTTTAGGTTTGTTGTTTTGATGTACTCTTTCCGAGTTTGTTTTGCGATTTTTCGTGGCATCCTATTTCTCATTTCTGTTATTTCCGGGCCGTATTAGGTAAGTCTCAACAGAATATTGGATTTTCAGTTCATGAATGTGATTTGGAATAAGATATGTATGCGCTCGACAACTATTACTTAAATTAGAGGGATCTTCTGGTGAACACAAGTGCAAATTTATGTAAATAAGTAAATACACACTTTGCATTCTTTCACAGTATTCCTCAATATCGAATTCAACTGTGGCGAAACTCCAGCAGGATTTCAAAAGCGTTACTTCTCCAGAAGAGGGCATTACATATTGTAACTCCTATTGAAACCGTACAGTGTCCTGTACAGCTCATTGCAGTTATAGGTGCCTTTCTACTTCATTAAAATCACTCCTAAAGGTCGCGTCATTGGTAGCAGTATGGGCGATGGGGATCGAGCGGCGTCCGGCCACAACGGAACCCGCGAAAGAGCGCCTGAAAAACAAAGGGGAGACAGAGCAAGAGAAAAAGCCCCCGCGGAAATGCCCTCTCAACTTGCAGAGAGAGCTAGAAGAGGACGCGATGCTGGAGTAGTCAGATACGCCCCGAGGTGTGGCTTAGCTTCCCAGGGTTCCAAACTAACATAAGGAACTTCCTGTTTTTATGCACGTGTCACGGGTGCCAACGTCGGATTTTGGCGCTTAAAAATGGGATGATATTTTGATCCAGACATAGGAAAATTATGTGAGACACACAATTGAATAGAGCGGAATTTTCTGCGGTTCCCAGACTAAAAATATGTAATAATTTATTCAGGGGAAGAAATGAGGTCACCAGCTGTCCAGATGTAACATATTGCTAACACATGTGAAGACAACAGCGTCACCCAAGCTAAGAGTCGCGCTCAAAGATGACTCCACCCCCCAAGGGACGCTATGAATTAATCAAAGGCGGGAAGCAAATTGCATAAAAACTGCCGATCGTAGGTCCAGCACGCCTTGCTCAAATGAAAGAGCAGATAGAGGGCCACAAGATGCACTATTTAAATGTCTTCAATTCTTGGTATGAGAGGAGCTCTTGTTCTTAATGAACCGTGAACGTTTACGCCCCCAGGCTTCCGGCGGGCAAAATGATATAGGCCGGGCTGGCCATCGCAGAGGACAGTTCTTTGCGGGTCGTTGAAAGGGGACACTGTGTCCCGCGGTGCTCCAGTTTACAGTCCGAACCCATTGACCGCTTACTAAGAGGTTATTGTGTCCATCGCCGCAGTGTAGTACAAAGCCTTTGTGAAGTGTAACGGGAGGCCAAACGAGCCTAGGTGAATTGTCTCTGTGCTGCGTGTCGAACTAGTTAATCCGCGAGCATAATTTACAAACGAGTAGCAGAATACGGCTGGGACAGTGCCGGCTTTAATGAGTCAGTGAAATTCATAATTTGGTATCACCCAATGTGTTACTCTGAATCAGGGTGCTCGAGTCTCGTGAGCCACCTGATCCCTGCTGTGAACGCGCCCGCCGTGATTTGAAAGACCGTCTTATTCGTGGTGTAAACTCTGGAAATAGAGGCCGTGTGACGAGTGTAAAGTGATACCCATTTTGGATTACTGTAAGATTTCAGCTGTGAACGAGTCCCCCAGGATGTCGGACTTGTATGGACCGGGGATGAAGGACTGCACGCCCGACACCAACCGCGGGGTCATGCAGCACTAAGCTTCACCATGGGTCTCCCGTGGAAGGAGAAACAACGGCCACCAACAGATGAGTGATGTCCAAATCTAATTTCTAAGCATGATAACGTAACCGGGGGATAGGATTAGCTTTCTTTGTAAATATCAAAATGTTGTAAGATAATGCATGTCCTATATGGAAATTTTATTGATCTTTATATAGTTGAAGTAAATTCAAGGGAGCTAAATTCCCGGACGACTCATTTTTTTTCTTAACGATTAGCTTATCGTGAGGGTTATATTTTTAGTAATATGTAGAATGTCCTAGCAAATATGGGAACAAGGTTAGGAGAATATTTGAGTTTCCCTTAGGGGTGGCTGGAACAATAATGCTGGCGAGCAGGGAAAACCATGTCAAAATGTTGGTAGTTACTGTCCCACGTGGCTGTCGTATATGCCAGGGAAACTCATGGGTCAGTCAGACAAGGCATGCCTAGCTTACACATATAATCAGTGCATGTACAGCAAGAGAGAAGAAATCCCGACCGGGAGAGGTATATGTTGTGTTATTTAGGTAGGTGTGAGGGACCATGTGCAAGTCTCCCGTGATTTTTGATTAATTGGCCAGAATGGTTTGGAGTGTTTTTTTTAATCTATAGCCGGGGTGAGACCCAGAGGCAGGAGTCCCTAATCTTTGGTCAGAAGATTTAAATATAGGTATATTTCCTGTGGTAGGAGTGAAGAGTCTGGAAAAGTGGACTGAGGAGTCATGAGAGCCCTATGCCCAAGGAAAGAAGATACGCGATATGAGACGTAATGAGAGGGCCGAGTGCCCGAGGAATTTACGATGAGATGAGTTAGAAGTGATCGTGCCCACAGTCGGCGTTCAGCGGTAATAATGAGAAGGGAGAGAATAAAAGAGTATTTTATGGAAATTCTACGATGATATGAATAAACAAATGAAGTGGGCCATGGATATATGTCCCCGAGATGAGAAGGGTGGACGTGTGAGGGAGAGAAGAATCTGGCGTGGCCAATGAATGAGAAATGGTCGGGCGAAGTGAATGGCCGCCCTTCTTTTTTTTTGTGTGAATGTCTGGCTCTCGCTTTCCTGACAGAGGGATCACGTTGTACTATTGTATTAAGACTTGGGCTCTGGGTCTACCCCGTGCTCTTCTGTTTGGTTTAAATGGCTTAGCTAAGAATACTTGTATAATGATAATATCACGGTGATTTTAAAAGGTATTTAATAAATGAGTAGGGATCTCCCCCAGATATCCGGTGATATGAGACTGTAGCTATTCTAGGGATTTTTAGAAACCCACAGTACCTCTCGGCCAGTTCGACTCTGGATTATGATGGCGCCCTTGAGCGAGCTGCCCCAGGCTTGCGCCTTGGGCCGGAGACAGTGACAACCATGCTGTTTCTTTCTAGGAATGGCTCTCCTTTATGCATGAAGTGTATATATCCATATATCTGTGTATGTTTCGTAATTATGTGCATATATTTTTGAGTTCAAACAGAACCTATGTGCACGTTGCGTGGCCTTGGTGATAGATGAGGAGTCCGGGAATTAGCAAAATGGTATGTGTGTTTGTTTGTGTATCATGCAAATGTTTCTTTTAATATGATAATTATGTAGCGTAGGCCCCGGTTATGTTCGTGCTAACAGGAAGTAATATGTGAATAGGGACATCAGATCATCTCACGGTGTGATCGACAGAATAATATAAAAATTTCATGAACGGTCTGAACTAATGAGGAAAGATGAACGATAGCAAATCGCAAAACCTCAATCATACCGCTATGCAGACGACGCCCATGGGCGATTCATATTTTAAAGGGATCATTATTTTCTTTTCCTCCCATATGTGGAGAGTTCATTGTATAGAGCTGTGTCAATTTCTTTAATATGTCATATTTGAATAAATTCGTGTTCGTAACCCCTATTTTATGATTCTTGTCATTTGTAGCAGTCCTAAGCAGTATCCACTAGGCATTTGAACCCAGAGATCCTACTTTCATATTATAGACATAAGGCTCCATCTTAAGTATTTGTTTTTTTTCTCGAACGTACCACTCCCCAAGTGCTATGGCTGCCGGGCAAGCACAGAAAGTAGGAAGGGAAGCGGTTCGAAGCTCGTGAAGCAATTCGACCCGCTCCTCAATCCAATCTCATCCGTAGGTGTTTACCCCGTTACGTGGAGGCATTCTTATGCGTGGGTCATCCATTCGAGGCACGGAAGGGTGTACTATGATGGCCCACTGTAGGCCTATATTTATTAAGCTGTTCATCATAACTACTTTGAATACATAAACTATGTGCAGAAACAGACAAAATTAAGCTCAGAAGTAATGTTTATAAATATAATACCAGGTCAGCTAACGAAGTCGCTGTACCTTGTCATGGGTTGCAAGAAACGGCTTCAAGCCATTTCATTGCTCATTTGAAGATGTTTACTAAACTGCTTTCAGAGCTAAAGGAACTACCATCTAATATATTCAGAAATAAGCTTAAGAGGTGGTTACTCATACTTCCCTTTTACGCAGTGCATGAATTCCATGAAATTAATAAATCTGATATATATCGAAATTACAATTTGTTATTACTTTGTGCATGTACTGTATACTATGATTTTATTTTTTGACAATGTCTATTGTACGCAACATACTTAATGACTGATTACAAAACTGTGCTGTTCTCTGTTCTGTACTCTAGTTTTTATTTATAAATACTGTTATTAATTTTGGTCATGTTTGATATGTTAGTGTTAAGAGAGAAGTACGAAGTAACATTTGGCGCTCAAAACCGAACTAATAAAATTAATAGATATCGAGAGGCAACAATGCATACGCTAGCCCAACTCGTACAATTATAGCCATTATATAACTATAGCAATATTAAATATACAGGCATGAAGTACATTATCAGTTAGAATGTAACCTAATTTAATAGTAGCGCAGTCTTCCTCGAACGGCAGTGGAAAAGTTATTTGAATATACTAGCTATTCGGACGCAATTTTTACATTTATTGGTCTCTATGTAGTTCTAGGTATCTGACTACCTACTTCTGATATGATACGTTTGCTAAGGGAACAACACTCTTCGTCATTGCACTCGTTTTAAGTAAATTTCCTCGCCCATGCATATTTTACATACATTTTCCAACCTTGTGGAAATGTATTGAAGGAAGTTTTTACTGTAACTAAGTACTTGTTAAATTACTAGTGCCATTGTTCATGAATATGAAAAAATATCTCGTAACAAATTGACTGGTTAAATGACCTCGTTTGATAGGCACTATATCCCGATGACGTGAAATAGGTTCACCAGACCAGCGCGTCCTTCTGCCAATTTTCCCTTGGAAACTGTTTAGCAATCTCAGATCTGTATTATTAAAGACCAACTGACTCACAGATAATTACAGGACACTTATGATATTCGTTTCACTGTTAATTTCATTTAATACATATATTTATTTATCCAATACTTTTGTTATCAATGCACGATCCACACGTACGAGTGACGTCACTTTTCATAGCATGAGAAGAGAGCTATTCTCTCCCCATGCCACGCGTCGTTCTGATGAGAATAAAATGTATTCGAGCTTCTCATTGCGATTAATATGGGGCCTCGTGTGGTAACTTTAGGCCTCTAATTTCTTATGACACAAAGATCATGGGTTCATATTTCCCCCAAGGCAACGAATTCCTTTCGCGAAGTGACAAGGAATTATATTTAATATAATCCAGATGGTGAAATTTCGAATTTCGACGTCTGATGAAACATGACCTTTGAACATTAATTCACATTTCTTCTCTCTTCTGCGGTTGCTCATCTCCTGGCATGAAGATACTGGTTAATACGTTCAGCTTCCTGGTTGTCCTGTGTTACCATGTCCATTCCCATTGAATGAATATCGACTTATTGGAAGTTAGGTGGTTTATTCTTCCAATCCCTCGATGAACTAGCATTTCCATCGAAATGAGATGCCTCAGAGTTCAACTCCCTATCTTGGTTGTACGTTTACCTATAGCTCCAGTATGTGACGTATCTTTTACTCCTACACAATCTGTATTTACTTCCCTTCGTTGGATACTATCCTTCCATTTATCCTGCTCTGTATCTGATCTCAGCTCTCTCAGATACTGCACTCCATCTCTTCTCCTCTCTTCAGATCCATGTCAACGATCAGGACGTCTGGAATTATCATAGTTATTCCATCTCCGGTTTGCTTCGTTCTCACGATGGTATCTACGTCTTTGGTCTGAGATTCCCTAATATCAACCAGGGTTCCTTCTCCAGTGTTCACGGCGTCTATCCCACTCTTCGTGATGGTACCCAGGCTGTTCCCAGTTCTTTCTGCCCTGGTTTGGTCTGGCTTCAAACCGTCGCCCGTTATTCTCATATCTGGGTGTTTGCGAAACCTTCCTATTCGGCATATTTTCTTGGCTGTGGTTTATGACATTCACTTCGTGTTCCGAATGTCTACCTACTCGTGGTGCTGATTGGTGAGAATGGGTATTATCTAATTGACGCAGTATTAATTCTGCCTGCATAGAGGTTTCGGCCTTCGCAGCGATTAATATCCTCTGAACGTCAGGTGGAAATTGCTTCTGGATCACCTGAAGAAGTTCTTTTGATTTGGAGCTGAGTCTAACTTCTTAAACTCAACCAATTGTTCCACGACGTACTGAGAAAATTTAGGTAGTCCTGCAGTGTTATACCTGCGAGAATACAACTCTAACCTCATGTTTTGTTGATTTCACAATTCCAAAATTTTCCCAAAAATGCTGTCTGGAATTCATTGAATATGTCGAAGTTATACCGGAAACCCTTGAACCACAATAGAGCAGCTCCGTCTAAATACAACTCGACAGTCCTCAATTGCCTCTCTTCAGGTATTCTATTATCGCTGATGTATTCTCTAAGCTCTTTTAAAAATCCCTTTGACGTTTGAGTATCAATACCATCGAATTTCTTAGGCTGATCTTCCTTAAACCGGATCATATTTATGACATTCGTGACATGTTGCCCCTGAGACTGGGTAGAATTGTCAAAATGTCCCTTCTCCATGTGATGTATAGGACTACTGGTGTTACTAGGACCATTAAAGGAAATGTCTGAGGTGTTGCGTGATTTACTAACCAGCTCCTCTATCTTGGCTTGGACTCTCACGATATTACTTAGTAACTCATCCAGTTCTAGTTTCTGGGCGCTAACTTCCCCCTTAAACGAGTCCAGTTTCTTGTCGGTCTCCTCATGAACGGATGTCATCTCATCATTCATAGTTATGACCTTGTCTTGAGTATCCTGTTTCGATAAGTCTACCCTCGTATCGCCTAGATTCTTTCCCAGTTCCTTGATATCTGATTGGAGATACTCCTAGCCGTTTCTTCTTGAGATATACGTATCTTCCCTATATCTTCATTATTCCTCTAGGATAATTTCATGTCAACCGCCTCAATGCGCTGATCTATAGTTACCTGAACATCTTCGGCTACCTGGTCTACCTTGGCATTAACTGTGGCTATCTCTTTAGACAACATCTCATTTTGTTCATGTATCATTGTGAAGACTTTCGACTTATCTTCACGCAGAATATTGAACTCTACCTCTGTTTTAGATCGGCCCTAAGTTCAGCTTGTTTTAACTTCAACTGCTTGTCTAACTCCTTACTTTCATTTACGTGCATATCGAGGTCTCCCATAATTATGTCGTGGTTTTCACACAAAACACGATGTAGCTCGAGAGTTTCTACGAATTGTTGGTTAATCTCATTTTAAAATCAACCTGTGCTTTAGTGTTTTCCTCTAACTTTAAATTTAAACCACCAATATCGTTCTTAATATCCTCACTGGCTTCTTTACAATTGTCCTGCGTATCCTCCATCATGCCTTTCAATTCCACATCTGCGCTATCCAATTTAATGTCTACGGTTTCTAGATTGTTGTCCACTGTTTTTAACTTATTGTCGACTGTTTATAACTTATCGCTGATAGATTTAAAACTCCCACTTAGGTCCTTCAAAATTTGGAGAAACTGCCCTTGGGCCACTACTCCTTCATCCACAGACATTATAGAATTATGAACCTATAAGTTACCGGTGAACCTGCGACATCAGACGACATACTTCTCAAATGTGAATGATAAACATTACAATACTCTCCTCTTTAGCATATATAATTGCTATCAAACATTATCTAAAATATTATTGAGTAAAATGTGACATCCAGTGTTCACTTGATCAAAGTGATCAGTCAAGACTCTCAAAACTAGTATCTCAAATTTTGGAAACTTGTTCTATCACACAATTAAATTTATACCTTTCACTCAGTCGATAAATTACTCTCATCGTTATATCTCCTAGCCTTGCTCATCGGGCGCTTATCTATTTCCCTCGAGTTTATTCTCAATTGTACTGTATTTCTTCATCGTGGCTTATTCCTCAACGATGATGTCTCATGCCTTAATCCTTCATTTATTGTCATCCAAGTCTCAACTCTGGTGCACGATTTTACTGTCAATAATGTGGCATGGACTCAACATTATTATTATTATTATTATTATTATTATTATTATTATTATTATTATTATCGTTACCGTGACACAAGTCCTCCCTCGACGTTATCGTGACTCAAGTTCCACGTGGAATCGCCATTTAAATGTCGATCAACGTGAAACATGTCCTACAATTGGTCATCGTTTTACTGATATCAACCAACCTGACTTGTAGTTCTTCCCTCGATGTACATAGACCCTCGGTTAACGTAAGCCACCACGTTGGGCGCCACTTTAATGAACCCTTGGGGTCCATATAGGATACCTACCTTCCTTACTATCAGCAATTGGCATGAAATCTGTCTCCTGGGTCTTCAACGGGTTCTTCATCACCTGCTGAGGTAAAAGGTGGCCTTTAGTAATTTAAATCTATCTACCAAATGAAAGATCCTATCTAAGAAAATTGTGATTTATTTAAGAATTATTTAAGTTGGAAATAAAGAAAACAGTATAGCTCGAACTTGTCTTGTTCGATCAGCATAATCATCCATAAATACAGCGCAGGGGAGAGATATACTGGTTTTAGAAGTTTAACTGCCTGATGGACAGCCTTACTAGAAACCACTGTCACAAGTTAAGAATGAAGAAAATAAAGTCTGCAAATCCTTCAATTCGGCTTCCATGTGAGACTACATGTACCATCATAATGATTCGTGACGGTCCAGCCCTCGTAACACGAACTCTGGGCTCTTGGTATAATTAAGGCAGTCCAATCGGCATGTGACAGACAGTGGTTGTACGGTATGGACCCTTAATTGAATCGATGTGACCTGCGAGTATGTCATGGACCGACATCTAACTTCCTAATTTACGTTAAAGTCATTATGGACGATGACCGCAAGGAAAATGATGCTATACTAGCATATGGCCTTAATCTAAGTCACTGAGGTTGATGACCTCATGACCATCCAAATTTCCAAGCTTTAGGCTAAACACAATTAAGTTAAAGTAGTTGACGACCAAGGTTTCCACTTTAATAATCCCAGTACATTTGATGCTCAATCAATCAAATTCAAATACTATAACAACAACAACAACGCTCACAACACCTTGTGGCAGTAAAAATCCTTTGCACTCGGACATGTCCCCTTAATCGTTACAATAACAAGTGAACTTCCCAGGAAAATAAACTAAGTTTCCAGAATACATTTTCAAGTTAATCATTTGGTTTTAAGTTATTTCTCAAATACGGTTTTCACTGGGTTTAATAATTTAATAACAAGTCCCTACACAAATTCTGAAAAAGGTATGTTATAACGTTTATCGTCATTCACAATCTTGGAAGCTGAAAAAATACATTTTATTCCTTTTCATTTTTATATTTGTTTCATGACGTCACACCATAAGTTTAATTTAACCCTAGCAATTATTAACAATTGGATAACCCTAAATATTTAGTATTCAAAATGTGCATAAGTAAAACTCGACATAAATATAAGCCAATACTATGTCACCTCCCATCATGACATTTAAATAAGGCTTTGTGCATCCCTCAAAATAAAATCAATAACTACCACCAATACTCTATTTTGGACACCCTTGAAATGGCTAGAATGCGTTCATTATAGTTTAACTTCCGTCGCTTCAAATATGCGTTCAGATCTCGGTTAAACATTTTAATATTATAGAATGCTATCTAATAACATACATGTTATCATTGATAAAAATTTCACTTAGTTTCTTGCAAAGTTACGAATTCCATTCTAAAGAATACAATCTGATTTTTAACACGTTAACAGACAGCTAAGATACCGTTATCTTCCAAGTGGCGAACTCCCCAATCAGCTGCCTAGCGGAACGAGCAACTCCTCCCTGTCACAGCTTTGACGGGAACCACAGGGTCTATTTACTTTTAACTGGTCTTAAAAGAATGAAATCTACGATCTCGCTAAAATTACAAATACGAAATTCCTGGCCCGAACAGATTATACGCAGAGATTTACTTTAAGTTGTTACTCGCTATTTATACATATCGCGAACTTACACTTTTACGTGGAATCCACCCCAATTTCCATCTCAAAATATTAGACAAATACATCCCTCGGGTTCACACAGAATCTCCCGGCATAATTACAGGCTTCCAACTATCTGATTCACAAAAATACAACCTGAATTCACATCTTAACAATGCTTAAACCACTTGCTTCAAAACACGACAAATCTCGACAACATAAAAAATGGAATATAATTCCTAGGATCCATGACGTTGTACAAACACAAATACTCTGATAATGAAACCTCTTCGCATAACGTAACCTCGTATTTCTGAACTGGACTTCACAAAATGACTGACAAAGTTTACTGTTATTTACTGTCAGTTATACACAGTTTAAACGGACGAAGAAATAGCACTCCCTTCGTAACAGATATTTATCGATCTTGCCTCATATCTCTCCTTACTGAAATTTTACATTGCTCAACACGACAGCATGCCTACACTCGACTGAAAAGGAGTAACTACGGATTTTTTGCACAACTTTCGTCATAATTTCAAACAGATTAATATCACAACACATTAAAAATCTTGACACCACAAATACAGAAAAATAAGCGCACCGAAATGACAATCTACTTTAGACATTATATCGTTTCATAACCATATCGACTATTTTACAACACTTCACACGGTACTCGTAAAATTTTCCAAAATGTATCCAAGTATAAAAACCAATGACCTTCCGTCATATTTCTGACATTTCACGAAATAAATGGGTGACCAAACTTCGTCATAACTACACACAGCTATATATAAGTGTTGACATCATGAAACAATTTCATAGGTGGTGATGGTGATAGTTCACCTACCTTAATCGTACATCAGCTTCCATCACGTTAATTCACCAGCAACTTTCCGGTAATCCATCTGGTCATTTTGACACTTCTGGCTTCACATTTAATTTTATTCATTCTTGCTTTCCTGAAATAAATGCGCAAAAAAGAAAGAAATAAACTTCACTCGTTATTTTCACGGGCCGAACACGACTGCTTGTACTGTCGACCGCACACGAAATACTTTTTACAACACGATGTTATTTAAACTTGACTTTTATTACTACGGGATAAATATGACCGTCTTTACATGTTTTAAATACTTTTTACTTAACAAAAACTATCTCCACTTGGAGACGATACTCGGCCACATCGACGAAAATCTAAGTTCACTGCTAGACTTAGTCTGTTAATCGCCGATAAGTTTACCCAACAGTATGACGTTCTCTCTCGAGTTCAAATGATTCAATGCGGGTGACTTCAATATGGCGTATTCCTATTTTATAGTCTCTACACCTCACTTAGGTATTTTTCTTTGCCGCCAAGAAATTTTACATATATTTTCCGACCTTGTGGAAATGTATTGAAGGCAGTTTTTACTGTAACCAAGTACTTGTTAAATTACTAGTGCCATTGTTCATGAACATGAAAAAGATCTCGTAACAAATTGACTGGTTAAATGGCCTCGTTTGATAGACACTATATTCCGATGACGTGAAATAGGTTGACCAGATCAGCGCGTCCTTTTGCCAATTTTCCCTTGGCAACTGTTAAGCAATCTGAAAGCTGTATTACTAAAGACCAACTGTCTCACAGCTCTCTGTCCAGATTTATCTCCACAGCCCTCTGTCCAGATTTATCTCCACTTATTTTTTCCAAATCGAAACAATTTTTGCACACACTTCTTAGGCCCTAATACAGTTTCGTTTAGGAACCGTTGGGAAACGTTTTGATTTCTAAGGAGCATTACCATGGCTCCTATTTTTAGAGTATGTGGAGGCAAACCATTAATTCCAGTATTCAGTATTAATCTGTTGACGCTAGTGTATGGTTTTGATGTGGTGGGTATAAGCCCAGTTATTTTCAAATTAATTAAGAATTGCATCTTTCGAGAAAATGATGACATATTTCGCAGAAGTGAACGGTTACTTGTAAAATTTCAATCACGGTATCAATATGTGCTAAAATTCTGGCTGGTAGTTCTATAATATTTGATACGTCACCATCTACAGAGGGGTGGTCATCGTACCGATTTCTTGCAAAAATCAGTGCATACTTTTTGTGGTTTCACCCGCATATTTTTATGTAAGCTGCGTATTTTGAACAAGGGTCAAAGAAGAAAGTATTTAATAAATAACTGTTTGGCGGTAAACATGTGGCAAAACCTTTAATAAATCTCTCCGAAGAACAATGATTTTCCCATCAGAAAGAATGTTGTTACCTATGATACCTCCTAGAAGATGATTCACAAAAACATTAATGAATGATTATTTGTCATTTGTGCTTTATCCCATATTGAGCCGTGCTAATCGAATATCACCAGCTGCTTTGGAATTTCATTTTAATCCAGACACCGTAAGACCTACTTGTGTCGGTGTGACGTAAATAAAATGTAAACAATTAAATAAAAGGAATGTCGTATAAAAGGAAATCATTCAATACATATTTACCCCCACTGACCGTCATGTCTTGACGGGTTTCATCTTCTAATTTATTCTTACTTGTATAACCATTCCTAACTCTATTTCTCTTTACCTTCACCTACTTCTTAACCTCTTTGTTACGCTGTTATAATATAGCGAATTTTTACCATTCCTTACAGCATTTAACGGTGCGTACCTGTTTTCGCATCCCTCAACAACTGCTTTAAACCACTCCCATAGGCTGTTTATCTGTATTTGTTTACCATTTTCCATTGATCATATTTACTTTTTCAAAAATCTCCCATACCACTCTTATGAGTCATACGGTATTACCTAACAGTCCTACTTCAGAATCTTCCTATCTATCGCTATCGTATTTATTTTTAACTACAAGTGGAAGCTTAGTGATCAATTATACCATTTATCACAGTTTCTCCTTCTTTATTTGCTATCTATAATTTCAAAATCTCATGTTATATTCAGTTAATGATTACTATTTTAAAATAGTTGGAAAGACCCAGTGAGCTATTTCATGTATATGGGAGTACGTACCATACGGCAATTAAAGGATACATCCTCTTAAAACAATGATCACCATCAACTTATTGTTAACAAATTTGCATATAGTACAATGTAAACCTTACAGTTATCATTAACTGAATATAATATGAGATTTTTACCATTTAAAACTAACACACAACAATGTTGATATTTGTAGGAAACCTGCGCAAGGAACACCAACAGCAAAAGATATCCTACAACCAGGTCGAGGTACTATTGTGGCAGCAGGTTACATATTATATGGTGTGGCTACTGTCATTGTTATGAGCATGGGATGTGGCGTGTATGGCTTTACTTTGGATAATGTGAGTATTTTTGTGGAATATTGTTAAGTTTTGAAAGATGATACAACAGTACCGTCTTTCTCTTGTCAGTTATCCGTAAAGTATCCGCCAAAATAGATCTCTCTCCGCATATCCAATATCCCTTTCCCTTCTTTGTACTATGATACGTCATGGAAATCATCTTTATGGTTGCCATTGATGCTTTCACGGCCCGTACTTATAGACATTATTACTGGAGCACTAGATGTCAAAGACGACATGAGATTCCATATTATGTAGCAATTTCCTAAAACTCCATATTGCACCCTTACTTACCGATTGTAAACATCTGCCTCTGGCTCTTGTAATGTAGACTCTTCCGGTCTGAGCCGTTCCGAGTTCTTCAGTCACTTACCATTATTTATTATCAAAAAATAATTGTTGAATTCAATAGGTGTGAGGCATCAAATCAATAAAGAAATTGTCATTAATAAAACAGGTGATAGAAATTTGACATAAATATGAGTAAAATAGTTTCATTGTTATTGAGTTAAGTTAACGTAAACTGCAATTGCTAGAATGTCTGTCTGTCTGTCTGTCTGTCTGTCTGTCTGTCTGTCTGTCTGTCTGTCTGTCTGTCTGTCTGTCTGTCTGTCTGTCTGTCTGTTAGGTCATCAGTCCAGAGGCTGGTTGGATCCTCAAATAGCATCACCAAAGGCTATGCAGTTATAGCGAAACCACAAAAACCAATGGCAGTACCAAAATGAGGCGTACTCGGCAAGATGAGGAGTGAGGTAGTTTTCCATTGCTTTCCTCACTGGGCCAGACAGTGCTATTGTAGCACAACTAACCCTATGAGCAACACCTTTCATGACACTCAGACACACTGGTTGTGCTCTGAATGCCAATAATCTGCACCACCCATACCCCAGCAGCTTCTATATTGTCACAGCCATGAATGAGACTGGGACTTCAGTGGAAGCTACACTTTGCTCTGGCCTGTGCCAAGAGATGGATGCAAAAGTACTGTAACCATCAAGAAATTACAGCAGGCAGATTGCTAGAATAGTCAATGGAAAGAGAAAAACCTGAAAATTACTATCGGATTACAAGTAACGCCGTTGTTCGATTTACTTGGTCCGTGACGATTCAGTTTCCGCGATCGGACTCCGAATTTTTCCTTAACTAAGGTTATCCACCGATTAGAAAATAAAACTTAGGATATCATCAGCCACCGAATGGATCCATAATCGAACCGAAACAACTTCCGGTTATATTTGAACCCATTATTTACACACAATAAAGGAATTTACTTCACATGTTAACTTACTCCTTGGAAAGGCATGGTGCTCCAAAATTCAACATTATCAGTCCCTAATCTCTCCATAAAATACATGATAGCACCATGTTGTGTCACAACCAGACACCTAGAAATGAAGTTACTTTCATAATTAATTCAATCGGTCAGATGAAAAAGGAAAATATTCCATAATTTGGACTTAATGAACGGAGATAGACATTTTATGCGATGTGCAAAGACCCATCGATATCTATGAAGAAGGAGAAGATTCCACTTATTTCAGTGGCATTGCAAGCGATAGAAAATTTCCGGTCAGTTGAAGAACGAAAAGATTCCAGCAATGTATTCCTTCTTCAAATGAACTGGTCATGCGTTTACAGTGTTACACACGTAGAGCGCTGTCTGTCGTTTCTCTCTGATGCAACTAACTTGAGTTGTCATTCTGTTCTGTTCTTTTTTGAAAAATGCTATTGGTTCGGGGCGTCCACCCATGTGGATATTTTGCCCCTACTGGCACCATATTGTATGAACCTGCGTGTAATTGGAATGGCGGTAGTGTAGAATCTTGTGTGTAAGGAAAGAAAGATTAAGGATGTAACAAACACCCAGTCCCCAGGCCAGGGATATTCATTATTACAATTGAAAACCCCTGAGCCGGCCGGGAATAGAACGCAGGGCCGCCGGAAGACAGGCGAACGCGCTGCCCCCTACATGGCGGGGCCGAACTTCTGTTCTGTTACTTGGAGGTTGCGTTTTGAAGTTTACACGGTTAACTTACTGTGATGTGAAATGATTCGTTTTTGTGTGTTCGTTTGTATTCGTATTTTTATTTTTATAAAGTCCGAGTCCAATAAAGAAAAGAAGAGGTAGCGGCAATATGACAAAGGTAATGAGGGAAGCAAGATTGAGAGGTGAAGAATTTGTAACGGCAAAAGGTAGGTTAGTAGAGAAGAAAACAACTGTACCAGACTGTAAGTGCAAAAAAAAGTGCATTACAATGTTTGGTGATGAGCAAAAGTCACAAATAATTAGTACACTTTACAGTGGTAGACCTAAAAATGAGAGAGTCACGTACGTAATGGGTTTGATTGAATGTCACAATGACAGTATACATAGGCCTACTACATAAGAGTCAAAGCTGTTTGCATTCTCATTTAAATATCATGCTTGCAAGAAACTGGGCGGCTTGACGTATGCCGTAATGCTTTCTTAATTTTACATGCTGTAAGCAACAAAGCTCTTTTCAGATTAACGTCACTTGTAGTGAAATGTGCTCAATCTGTTGATATGCGAGGGAGGCATGATAAACATAATACATTTTCACTAGATGTTCTTATCAAAGTTGATTCTCACATCGAGTCTTTTCCCCAAAATTTAGCCGCTATGCTACTACTCCTGTTACTTAGTTAGAAGCCGGCCTAAACTGTAAAATTCTTCATATTTATTGATTTCAAAACATCCAGAACTGTAGGAAGTGATAATATATATTTCCTTCAGTACTATCACAAGCATCGGGCGACCACAAATAGGCGTCTGCTCAACATGTGAGACTTTAAATTCAAAAATGAATCTTCCTCATTGAATGATAATGCTATCAGGGTTGCAGTGGTAGAACTATTGGTGCCCAAGAGGCTAGCTTGTAATTTTACAAGAAAATCGAAGCTGTCACAGAAATGTGTAAAACTAGGGATGACGTCGCTGGAATAGTGTTCAACTTCACGAAGAACCTACATCTACCTTGCCTGCCAGTGCAGGAAATGTCTTACCTGCTTCAACTAGGACAATTTGTCTTCTGTGTGCATAGCTTGTGGGATAATGTAGTATTTTATACTTACCACGAAGGTGAAGCTAAGAAAGGCCTTAACGAAGTTTGTACTTTTTTAAACGATTACATTGTAAATAATATTTCACCCCAAGTTAAGGAACTGAACATATTTAGTGATGCATGCCCGGACCAATTTCAATTTTATTCATAATGGTGCGAGTATTGAGAAGTTTTGATGACACGAAATGATTGCCTTGAGGGTAGTAAATAACTTTGTAATAATTGTAACTATTTGAGTAAAAGAATTATTTCAAAAACCAGACAGTTTTTAGTTTTTCAAAACTAGGATGTTTAGAATGTTTTCCTTTTTCATCTGACCGATTCAATTATTTCAAATTATATTAAATACTGTTCCACTGAACTGCAATATTTAGTGAATAAAAACTTGAGTTTACATTTAAGTTAACATTAACAAACAAACAAACAAACAACTCTCAGGTTATTTTGATTTATAATAGATTGATTTGAACTGAATAAACCAATAAGAACGGATATCCGAAGATTAATATTATCACCTCACATAATAATAATTAACTTGATTTCATCCGACCATTTATGAACGGTGCCAACAAAGAAAAATAAATGAAAATAGGAACGTCAATGAACGGTGCCGTAATACATATCACCAGACTATCAATAGCAGCTACCGTGAACGTGTAATAAACAAATGGTCTTCATTGAAATGTGGACAAACATTGTTCACTACAATAATCATTACCATCAATGTGTTAGGAAAGAAAAGGTGAAACATCTCACTCATATAGAAGAAGGATTTGTTGCTCGGATCAGTAAGAGAAATGTAGTACTCGAAAACTATTATTAGTACTATCATAAACAAAAATTAAATTATATGTCATCATCATCATCTTCCTTCCAAGTACTGGGCTATGTGACCCGTTATGGTCTTGCATTTTACTTTTTGCAAGACTTGAAAGCAGTCAAACGTCCTTCCGACGGGTTGCTAGCCTGAAGGAAGTAAGACCATTGGTGGGGCTGCCACCTCTCAGCTAATGGACTAGCTGAAATCACAGCATTTCCTCCATAATGGATGTAACGGTTATACCGCCGTGACTCTGTCAACAGGGCTGGGAACAGGTTTTCATCTCGGGAAGGTGAGGTTGGCCTTTGGGCAGGAGAGGTTATGTCATAATCATCATCATCATCCTTCCAAATACTGGGCCATGTGGCCCGTTACGGTCTTGCATTTTCTTTCCATTGCTTCATTGGACGTCCTATAGATCTCTGTCCTCTTGGCTGATAGTGTAGGATCTCCTTTGGTAGTCTTCCAGATTCCATCCTTTGAACATGACGTTTCCAGTTTTCTTGGTAATCATAGATGTAATTGATTACTGATTTCACATTCAGTCCCTTAAGCACATCTTCATTTCTTATACGATCCCATTTAGTATAGCCTGCTGTTCTGCGCATGAATGTCATTTCACGTGCTGTAATTCTGGAAATGTCTTGAGTTCTTATTGTGCATGCCTCACTGCCGTAGCAAAGGGTTGGTCTGGCTAAAGTGTTATAAAGACGTAAGCGAGTGTGTTTCTGGACAAGAGATGGCTTCATGATATGATTTATGATCAGCACTAATAAAGTTAGCAAACGCACTATCATTGCAGACTAAACTGAATGTGTAATGTTCATCCAAAAATTATTAACTGTCACTGAAATAAACTAACCACTGGTCATTTCAGATTGAACTGACTATCTCACTTAAATAATCTTCACTGAAAATAAACTAACCACTGACTTTTGTATACTAAACTGACTGTGTAACTTGAATAATAATGAATCACCGAAAATAATTAGGTACTGATCATTGCAGACTAAGCTGAGTGTGTGATTTCAATAATAATTAATCACTGAAAATAATTAGGTACTGGTCATGGCAGACGGAGCTCACTGTATAACTTGAATAAAAATTAATCACTGAGAATACTTTATTTCTGATCATTGCAGACTGATCTATCTAAAACTGATAACTATCATCGAAGGTAAGCTAACTTTATAAACTAGTGTTCGCTCCAATGCTGGATGTTAATTAGTTGTTATTCATTAAACATGGAAAAATGACATGATAAATCATTCTTACGTCGTCACGTCTTTTAACCCTAGATTATCTAATATTATTTACAACAGATTATCCCGTGTGGTCGGCTATCAACTAACCATCTATATATATATATATATAATAAGTTTTGTCTGTACATTGTTCAGAATTTGAAAACAATGGTATTTCTGTATCGATAACGTCCACAGTAACAAGTAAATGCACTTTTTTACATTTCCGTAATTTCTGTCCGTCTGTCCGCATCACGAGAATACGACTGAAGATAATTTAATGAAAATCGGTATGTAAAGTCGGGGGAGTGAAATGGTAGTTTAGGGAAAGACCTAAAATTAAATTGCCAAATATTTATATTATTAGTGATCCTATCAATAAAGTTATATATAGAATTAAATTTTCGATCATTTAGCCTAAGTCTTACACATTTTTACCGTACCGGCTATGATAACACAGATATTCATGAATTTGTATTTTTGTTGCCATCACCACCGAGCCACGAGAAAATGGGTTAACAGAATATAATGAAAATCAGTATATATAGTCGTAGAATAAGAAACCACAGTCTAAGTTATAAAACAATTTTATTCACCCTGGATGAAATTGTAGTTTAGGGGAAGGGGCCTAAAATTTACTTTTTTAAATACCTATGTTATTGGTCATACCGAAAAGTACTACATAGCAAACGTAATAGAGAATACAATTTCCGATCATCTAAGTTTTATTCGGTTTTATCGTACTGACTATGGTATTTCAGTGTTGGAAGGAAACTAAATGTGAAGACCTAAGATATCGAAAGCGCATAACATCGATCAACAGTACCATTACACTGACCATTGTTTGCTGTGATTTTATTTGTCTCCTATTCTGCCACTCATCTCCGATAGATGGGATTACTGATGCGTAGCGAATATAACAGCCTGCCTGAATTGGTAATGATTTTTTTCAAACATGCGGGAATTAGCTGGGGAGTTAGAAAATTTCCTTCTTTAGCATGCCATTCCTCTGGTTCATACATTATATGATACTGCTGGTACGTAACACGTTCATCATATTATTCCAGCTATTCGATCCCTACTCTGAGGCGCTGTTTTGAATGAGCAGTGTGCACACTTAAGGTAGAGGCTCACGTAGTAGTAGTAGTAGTAGTAGGGTAGTAGTATGACCTGGTCTAGAATTACAATTTAGGCTGTAACTACTCCTACTACTACTATTACCGGTACTATTACTTTCCTTCACAGAATCTACTATAAACTGGTTGAGCGCCAGTTGCTGTAATAAGCAACAACATTCGGAAAGCATGTCCCTTATCTCAATTATTCTCAAGGCGTGAGGTGATAAACTCACACATTTGGCAATATACAGGAATATGGATCAGGCCAATTGTAGATTACGGTTGCATTTCCACAACTGAGGATTGTACTTGGGAAAAAGAATCACTTATTATTATTAAAATAAAAGTGAATGTATGACTATACTTAACGACACAATGAACTAGCATTTACGTACTTTAATTTAACATAAAAATATACCCTGTGAGATTTGCTGTTACATATACAAAAATGTTGATCTAAATAAAACTATTGGCGTGAACTTGATCTGAACTATGTTATCGCCGCTAATTAAATTCTTCTGCCATTATAATGAAAACTACCCAAACTGATTGTGACTGATGGTAGGCAAGCAAGGCTACCATTACAATGAAAATTCCCTAACCCAGTCTTCATATAAGAAACGACGTTTGGTGACTTCCCCGTCGCGTTTCCAGGGTAACGTTAAGAGCTATGCAATTTAATACAATCTTCCTCACAACGTTTACACTACCTAACCTAGAACAATGTATACAATGTACACTGAATGAGCAAATGTCATGGGATAGCGGAGCACTGATTCGCCGATGTGCTGTCTGTGCCAGCGGCAGTTGTATAGGAGACCTTGTGAGCAGTGGCTGTGCATGTGACAGGTGTAACGTGTAACGTCGTCGTGAGCTGACACCGTTCGAACGGGGTATGGTGGTCGGTGCCCGACGGATGGGAAGTGCAATTTCGGAAGTTGCGCGGGAATTCGGCTTCACACGATCAACCGTGTCCAGGGTGTATCGTGAATGGTGGAATGCGGGTGTCACCGTCCACAACAGACGAACGACCGGCCGTCCAGCCACCCTCGATGACCGTGACCGGCGACGTCTGAGATGGATTGTCAATAGTGACAGACGGGCAACCGTGCAATGAATCACGGCTCAATTCAACACAGGCCGTGTTAGATACGTCTCCCAGTGGACAATCCGTAGGAACATGGGTTCTATGGGGCATGAGAGCTGGCGCCGCACACGGGTGCCACTATTAACCCAACGTCATCGGGCACAACGACGCGAATTTGTCGCCTGTCACCAGTCCCTATAGTGAGTGTGCAGCGTGTGAAACGACGCACTGTAAAGGATGGCCAGGTCATTTATGTTCCTACTGGAACCATTAAACTTACTTTTCGCAGCCAGACTCTCCCTGCCTTTGTTTCCATTTATCGCGTTCGTACACAGGTTGACCCATTTGTCTTCCACCCAACGATCTGCAGGCGATATCAACGTTATGGCCACACTAGGAAAAACTGTAAGGCTCAACATCCTCGATGCGCTAATTGCGCACAAGATCATGAATTCTCCGACTGTAAGAATTCTACCAGATTGTGTCTAAATTGTTCCGGGGAACATTCCGAAGGCTCTCTTCATTGCCCCGAACAACAAGAGCTGAAAAAAAGAAAGCAGGCTTTGGAAGTCTCTACTTTCTCCTCCGAGTGCTTTTTCCCTCTGGCAACCAATCGATTCCACCCCTTGATGTCCCTACCACAATTTCCTCCTCTTCGGAATGCTGCGCCGGATCTTCAGCCCCCGCAGCCGAGAAAACGTAAATTTACGGCGGTTGTCTCCCCATCTCCCCCGCGTACGGATCGATCGCCATGTTATGATATCCAGGGATATCGCGCACTACTAAAAATGCCTCCCTCGGTTACACCTGCAATATCTCCTAAAGCCTCTGTATCCGGGACGAACATTTCAGCTCCTTCTAGGCAAGTTGTTTCGGCTGGAAACTCACAGCCTGAAAAATCCCGGGCTTCGAACCCCGTTTTGGAACTCATTCCAACCATTTCAGACAAACTATCTGCGTATGCTAGGACAGCAGAGAACGATTCAACATGGTCAAAAAGGCTCCTCACATTGCGGGAGGAAGTTCTGGCACTCATACATAAATTAGCATCGTCTGAGCTCTTCCAGGAGAAGTCTCCCAGGGCATGCACGTAGTATAGTACCCAAATAACACGAACTCCTTCCGCTAATTGCTTTCTATCAAAATCATATCATTTTCATCACTAAATTGCTGTACCCACCTAATTGAAGTGTTGGATACTCGATCCTTAGACGGTAGATGCCTTATCGCATTTATTTTCTGACACCCAACTAGTCTAGTAGGTTATGTCCATTTCCTTCTTCCTTAGGTGTTGACCCGGTCAGTGTGTGATTGGTAGAAAGTCGCCAAGTTTCGTTCGCTCTGGCGTGAAGCTTAGTACCCTGTGTCCTTGTGTTTTTCCTGTGTAGTAGCTTTGTCGTTTCATGTCTATCCCCCCCCCCCCCCTTGTATTACACTTTACATTTTACGTTTCCGCCTCTTCCATACTTTGGGTTTGATTTTAGGTTGCGTGGCTGGGTACACCGCTCTCAAGCGAAGCCCATTAAATTAAGTTATCAAGAACAAGAAGAACGTTTATGACACATTCCCCAACGAGGGGAGATAGCCAATTAAGGAGAAAAAATAAGAATTTCTGTTTGAACACGTCGGGAAAGTTCGCAACTCCAAATTTTCTACAATTGTGCGCTCATTAAAAAAAGTGACGTCCGATATGCCTTTTGCATAAGTAAAATAAATTAAAATAAATGAGTAATATAAAAATTGAGAAAAGTATTCTCCACATGGCGAGTCGAACCCACGACCATCGAATTACTAGTCCAAGCTCTTAACGCTACGCCAACTACTACTCGTCAAGCAGGTTAACGTACGTGGCTTATACGGTGCGAGAGCCGCGTCAACATTTTTATTTTCTATACGCTTGGCCATCTGGGAGTTCCCACTTTGGATACTTTCATTTCTAACCAAGCCCTGCATGGTCTATAAATTTGAGCGAAATCGGTGGTGACGAGTAGGGAATGTCCCCTTATCAGTGAACTTCTTCATGCACCTCCCATGCACGCTACCTCAGGCCTTGAGCAATAGATGTCATTACTCAATGGTGACGATTGTTACGCAGTAATTCGGGGCTCCTGCAGAACCCCAGCACATGTCCAAGTGCTTCGGCTACGTTGCAACCGTCTTGGCGGCAACGGGTTGAGCTGAAAGTACTGCCGAGGACCGATCTTACTGCGGTCAGGTTGCACGATATTTTTGTAGCATTTATGTATTCGGGTGTAGATAAAGGTGACTTGTGACATACCCAGGAATTTGCTTTCGAGGTATCGGTGTGCAGAACCACTTCTCTCACTTTTTGGGGTAATTGACACCATAACTGAAAAGAACGATCTCTCATTATCCATCGCAGCTCTCTTCCATTGGTTTTAGAGGGAAGACTTCATTTATGTTCAGTTTATGGAGCACCACGTTCTGCTCATCCGCTAATTTTCATACATGTTACAGCTGTACCTCCTTAATTCGGATATAACTGCAGATATTACAGTCCTGAATAATAGCCCATACCTCTGAATGTCTTTGGACTATGTAACTTGGAGTTTGCTGCATCATCGGGTAGCATCATTATATCTTTAACCGAACTTCCTATAATTTTGTCCTGATCTTTAAGAAAAGAGCTCAATAAGTGAGTCAGAGGTGCGCATTTTAGTGGGTATATCAATCCTGGCCAAATAAATTCATTGATAATTTTAACTTTCTGCCCCAGTTTTAAATAAATTGTTTAAGGCACAATTAAGGATATTTATTACTTTAGATGCGTCAAGAGATATTTCATTTTTGAAATCAATTCCTAGATAATGGATTTATTCAAAAAACTGCCTTGAGGAATTCCCCTCTTAATTATTACGGGGTCAGATAAAGCTTCGCCTACTGTAATTCTTTGAGATCTATTTTCTAGAAATATAGCCACCCATTCAGTCACTCTTTTCTCTAGTCCAATTGCACTAATTTTTGCCAGTAGTCTCGCATGATACACCCTATCAAATTCCTTGGACAGGATAATCGCGATACAATCCATTTGACATGAATTCAAGATACCTGCGATACCTTCCTGGAATTCTACAAGTTGAGCTTCAGTGGAATAACTTTTCCTAAAACCGAACTGCCTTCTATCAAACATGTTATTAATTTCGCAAACATGTCTAATATAATCAGAAAGAATACCTTCCCAAAGTTTACATGCAATGCATGTAAAAACGACTAGCCTGTAATTGTAATCATTATGTCTATCGCTCTTACCTTTATACACAGGGGCTAATATAGCAACTCTCCATCCATTTGGTATAGCTCCTTCATGCAAACAATAATCAAATAAGTACTTCAGGTATGGTACTATATTCCAACGCATTGTCTTTAGTATATCCCCCGAAACCTTATCAATTCCAGCTGCTTTTCTAGTTTTCAACTTTTGTATCTGACTGTAAATGTCATTGCTGTCATAGGTAAATTTTAATACTTATTTAGTATTAGTCACCTCCTCTGTCTGGACATTATCCTTATAACCAACAATATTTACATACTGCTGACTGAATACTTCTACCTTTTGAAGATCCTCGCATACACACTCCCCTTGTTCATTAATGATTTCTGGAATGTCCTTCTTGGAACCTGTTTCGGTCTTAAAGTACCGATATATAGTCTTCCATTTTTTACTAAAATTTGTATGGCCGCCAATTATGCTTGCCATCATGTTATCTTTGCTATATTCAATTCCTAGTAAATTCCTTCAATTTCTCCTTACTTCCACAGCCATTTCCAACTCTATTTATTTCCAATCTGCAACTCCTTCTTAGTCTCTTTGTTTCTCTGATATAATATAGTGGGCATTTACCATCCCTTACCACCTTTAAAGGTACAAACCTGTATTCATATTCCTCGACAATTGCTTTATACCCATCCCACAGTCTACTTACATTTTTATTGATCATTTTCCACAGATCATAGTCAATTTTTTTAAACTCCGTGATGCCTGTTTTACCAGCCATATGGTTTTGCCTAATAGTTCTACTCTTAATACCTTCCTTTCTGTCATATTTATTTTTAACAACAAATAGAAAAGCTTCGTGATCACTAATACCATCCAGTACTTCGGTTTCTCTATAGAGCTCATCTGGTCTTACCAACACCACGACCAGAATATTCTTCCCCTTAGTTGATTCCATCACTTTCTGAATCAGCTGTCCTTCCCATATTAACATATTTGCCATTTGTAGGTCATGCTTCCTGTCGTTCGCATTACCTTCCCAATTTACATTTGGTAAATTGAGATCTCCCGCTACAATCACATTTCTGTCCATATCGTTTCCCACATACCTCAGTATCTTATCAAATCATTCTGAATGTGCACCAGGGCTACCCTTTCCCGATCTGTACATTCCAAAGACATCAAGTTGCCTATTATCTTTCGAAAAGGGACACCTAGAATTTCATGTATGTCATCTTTAAATTTTTCATAGCTTACAAAATCTTCTTTCACCAGAATGAATACCCCCCTCCTACCATTCCTATCCAATCTCTACGATACACACTCTAGTTCGGTGAGAAAATTTCTGCATTTATTATATCATTTCTCAGCCATGATTCAACTCATATTACAATATTTGTCAGTGTATGTCTATTAAATTACTTAAGTCTTTACAATACTTCTACAGTTCAACACTAACATTTTTGTCATCCCTATACCTTTATCACCGCCCTCCAGACCACCCCGTTTCCCTGAATGTACCTCCCAATAACCCTTCGAAACAAATTTCCTAACTTAAACGTACCACTGCGGTTTAAGTGAAGGCCATCTGAGGGCAGATCCCTATCTCCTACCCACCCATTAGGATCTAGAAATCTCACTCCGAGTTTCCCACATACCCACTCCATAGTCTCATTTAAATCCCCAATCTCCTTCCAGTCAATATCCCTCCTACACAGTATTCCACTGATATCTCCACTTATCAGATGCTGGGGCTGTACCTTAATTGAGGCCACGGCCGCTTCCTTCCCACTCCTATCCCTTCCCTGTCTCATCGTCGCCGTAAACTTCACCTGTTCTGCATTTACCAGATTCCATACATCCCCAACTATGTTGGTACTTATACCTGCTTACCTTGTGTTGTTGGTACCAACGTGAAACACTACCACCTTATCTTCTACTTTCCTCAACATCTGCCTCAACCTAATTCCTGGATAAAACTCTACCCTGGTTCCCTTTCCTCCACACACTTTTCCCACGTGTCTAACAATGGAATCTCCCATGAACAGAGCCCCAACCCTACTCACCTCATTTGATCCCCTCTCCTCCTGGTCAGCCCTATCTGTCCTGACAGCTGCAGAAGCTACTTCCTCCTCCCTTTTCTCCTTCCGTGACCTTGTTCCACCTGTCTTTTCCTATCCTCTACTCCGCATTTCCCTTTTCTACCTTTTCCCTTCCTCCTACTTCCACACTTCTCAGCAACAATTCCCTGTTCCTCATCTTCCCTCTGTTGTTCTACCTGCAGTGACTCGTACCGATTTCTCACAGGCACCCGTCCTGAATTCTGGTCGTGAATAAAGCCTTTAACCTGCAATCTCCTTCCCCTTAAAAAAATTAGACCACCTGTCTTCTACATTTCCCCCTTTCCTTCTCATCCTTCTTTTACATTTTGTACATTTCTTTGAGGGAGGCCTAGTTTCCTTCCTGTCTTCTGAGCGAATCCTATTATCTCCCTCAAACTCTCCAATTCCTCCTTCACCGAGCTCGATAGCTGCAGTCGCTTAAGTGCGGCCAGTATCCAGTATTGCGGGAGATAGTAGGTTCGAACCCCACTGTCGGCAGCCCTGAAGATGGTTTTCCGTGGTTTCCCATTTTCACACCAGGCAAATGCTGGGGCTGTACCTTAATTAAGGCCACGGCCGCTTCCTTCCCACTCCTATCCCTTCCCTGTCTCATCGTCGCCTTAAAACCTATCTGTGTCGGTGCGACGTAAAGCAACTAGCAAAAAAAAATTACTCCTTCCCACTCCTTAATACTTGGCCACACCCATATTTCCGACACTTGCACTCCTTATCCATTCTTTACGGAAGAAAAGGAAAAGGGAAAATATATGACTTATTCTGTGCAAAAAGGAAATGAAAGGAATTAAATATTGTCTAGGATAGTACACAAGGATCACACGACAATTAGGTAATTAATTTACTGCTACACTACAATACTACTTAGTCGTACTACATTTTTAACTTACAACACCCTAAATGCATTGTATATACTGTTTTCGCACCGCATGCTATTGAAGTGAATGTTGCATGTTTTGGTGTGGCCACAGATGGAAGTAACCAAGGAAGTGTAAAGATGCTTTTAAAATCTAATACAGTGTTTTTGAATATAAAACATGTGGCGTAACAACAAAATTGATTGAATTAAAATCAATTCCTGATAATCCCCTGAAACCATGCAGGTTACGTTTTGAGAATACTGGAAAGTTTACGTTTGTCTAGCAAGCAGTCTTAGTAGTGTAACCTACTGCATTTTCAGGAGACATACTAATGCCAGTATTGGGGGTGGTAACCGTAAACCAGACGGAGAGAATGAGGGTTGAAAAATCATTAAATGAAAATCTAGCAGGGATAGGTTATCCAGCTCACATTTAACACAATATTATACAACATGGAGCTGATAACTTGTCAACTGATATAGAGTGCATTATCTTTAAAAAAAAAAATTTCTGTATGCATAGTTAGAACTGACGAGTTGAACTCTTTCCTGCTATAGAAAGTACAGGTACTTGAAATGCACCCTGCATTAAAGTTGTACTTATTTTCTCAGTCGAGACTAAATGACATTTATTTATTTATTTATTTATTTATTTATTTATTTATTTATTTAGCGTATGGCTTTTAGTGCCTGGCGTGTCCGAAGCCATGTTCGACTCGCCTGGTGCATGTATTTCTAGTATTTGACGCCCTTGGACAATTTGCGAGCCTGGGTGTGGGATGATGATTATGATGATGATGATGATGACAACGACGAGTCAGGGGAAAGTGTCGGCACATCCTGTCGAATAACACCAAGGGGACTGCTCAAGGATTAACGTTCCCATCCCGACGGACAGCATCACTCCATATGAACAATGTGCAGTGGTTTGGAACTGAATCAGGCTTTTGACATGCAATCTAGTCATTATAAATTATGTACCACCACGTCTCCTATCCTGACGGTCAACATTCTGATGGTAAATTCTTTTCCACCAATGGGACTCGAACGGGCTAACCGCGGTGTAAGACCAAATAGACTTGATGCCTTAACGATCATGGCCACCAGGCGGGCTTCACTTAAATGAAGCGTATCCCTGGCATATACAGTCATTGATGACAGAGCCTCATTCTAAAATTCAAGTATTAAAAAGAGAATACAATTCCATTGTTGAAATGTCTTGTCAATTATGTTTGCCGAGCGAGTTGGCCGTACGGTTAGGGGAGCGCAGCTTTGAGTTTGCATTCGGGAGATAGTGGGTTCGAACCCCACTGTCGGCAAACCTGAAGATGGTTTTCCGTGGTTTCCCATTTTCACACCAGGCAAAATGTTGGGCTGTACCTTAATTAAGGACACGAACACTTCCCATTCCTAGTCTTTTCCTATCCCATCGTCGCCATAAGATCTAGCTGAGTCAGTGCGATGAAAGCCAGCTGTAAAAGAAATCTATTATGTTTACGGGTTTTCAAGGTTCCGTTGTATATTCGAGAGCTAAAGAAATATTAAGGCAGGCAGAAAACGAGGGACTTTTGAAAGAAGTACAAGAGTATATGAGTGAAGCAATGTCGCTGTAAAAGTAATGTATGCAGTACTTGAGAAAATGGACTCAGAACTTTGATGGTGTTGTGCAGTTGAATTTGATCGTTTTAAGTGGATGTGAGAGCTTGACTTCAGTGATGTTAAAAATGTTGATGAATTAAAGGAATTGTTGGTGATGATATGAAAAGTTTCGATCACTTTTGTAATTTAAAGCAGTGTGTCGAGGACAATTCTGGACTTGATAACTTGCGATGAATAGTGATGAATTTCAAAACACGTAAATCTGTTAACTGTAATTCATAGATTCTAAAAATGGCTGAATATTTCTTTCCTCTACCACGTCATAATGTAAATGTAGAGTCATTTCGCCCATGCCATCACACTGGACTCATGAAAGAAAAATTAAACTACAATATCTAAAGGATTTCCTTGTGTTGCAGTGCACTTTTAAGCAATACACTTGCATTGTATGTTACAAATATCTATTGAACAAGCCAAAAATCTTAGAAGAATTTCGAAATTCGTTAAAGTATTTGCAAAAGAAAGTGGTATATTCTTACGCTAGGTACACATTCCTAATGTAAATTAAGTTCAAATACATTGGCGGAAATTGAAATCCCAACACCAAGTATACGTTAGTTTAGAGGAATGTAATTTAGGCTAAGCAATTGTCTAGGTTAACATATCTGTTTGATTGAAGTTTTCCAGATCACAGGTTCAAATATGCGCGAGAAGACATGAGACATAGTGACACATTAACAGCCGCTGTAGTCGCCAGGATTTTGAATGTAGGTGCCGTATGTCATTTTATGGGGTGGAGATCCACGCCTGTTGCACTTGGTTAATCAAATCAACAAGGTTAATGCTGGTATTGGATGGTGCTGGATTTGTCATCCCATAATGTCCCATACGCAGGCCAAGGCAACTGGTCGACTCTTTGTAGAGCGCGCTGGGTGACAGCAGCGGTATGAGAACGAGCGTTATCCTGTTGGAAAGTATCCACATGAATACTGCGAAGGAATGGCAGCACAACCGGTTCAGTCGCCAGTCTGACGTACAAATCCGCTGTCAAGATTCCTGGGATAATGACGAAAGTGTTCCTGCTGTCAAAGTATAGGTATAGTGTTCCCCATACCATAACTCCTGTTATAGATCCAGTGTGTCGACGCCGCAGACAGCTTAGTTCCAAGCGCTCAGGTGGCCTCCTTCTGACCAATCTAAGGCCATCACTGGTACCAAGACAGAAACAGCTCTCATCTGAGAACACTCGATTCCAACCCCCCAGTGAGCTCTAGCTTAAGAGCACTGAAATCGCAGATGACAGTGATTCAGAGTTAATGGCATGAACGCTACAGAACGTCTGGCTCGGAGCTGTCACTCAAATAATCGATTTCTTACAGTTCGCTGTGTCACTCTGGTGCCAATCAAAGCTCTAATGGCTGCTGCATATGCAATACGATCCACCAAACGCATGCGGCGAATCCGGTGGTCTTCCCTCGCCGTGGTGGTCCGTGTGCAGTAGGATCTCCGTCTTCTTGAGAGAGTGCCTTTCCGTAACAATTGTTGCTAAAACCGATGTACTGTGAATACATCCCTGTCAAGTCTTTCTGCAATATTGCGGGAAGAACATCAATCTCCTTGTAGCCCTATTACACGGCTTCGTTCAAACTCGGTAAGCTGCTGATACTGCCTTCTTCGTCTCCTTAAGGGCATGTTTGACTCACCTACGTTAACACCGGAACGCTCACAAAGTGTACAACGGGTATTTAGGACAAGGTTATAGTGGCGCTAATAGCACAACTCTTCGTCGACTAACGTGCAAATCTGAACAGACGTCGTCTTGCAGATGTGCGAACACACCTCCCGAATTTCGTTTATCTAGCACAACTCCTTCTTGGTGTTGAAATTTCATTTTCTGCCAGTGTATGTAGGCCTAACTTTAGTGTTTCTTTGTGTTCAATTAAAATTTTCCCTTTTTCATCTGTCCTCCTGTTTTCCCAATGTCTTCGTTTTTCATAGTAAATGTCCTTTGTATCTTGTCAATTGGTCACCCTATTCAAGAAACTAAGAGTAGGTCAATCAATACAATCGTCAATTAGCCATATTAAAAAATCTAAGGATGGGACTCTACACAAACATGTGCCTGTCTCTAGAAAGATGAGATCACAATGTTCTTATAGGTATATTGTTAGAGCGGAATAATTATTTAAATTCTTCTTTATTCAGACCACTGGCGAGTTTGTGCTGACGGATCCTGACATTCGCATATCGCCACGGGGTCAGACCTACTGTGTGAACGAGGGGAACATGTACCAATGGGATTCAGCCGTGGCAGAATACGTTGAAAGCAAAAAAAGTTATAAGGTAAAGCAACTTATATTAATTTGTTGATCGTACCCACTTGTATCGAAATGAAAATAATGTTAATAAATGACCCAATTAGATAAGTGTAAAAAATGACGTTCAAATTTAAGAAACAAGTACCCAAATTTGTTTTGAACCATTGTTTTTATTCTTTCAACTAGCTCTTGAAAATGAACTTGTATATCATGTAATGGACTCATCCCTATCCACCCATCCATCGGCAAACTTCAAGTATTCTGTTTAATTATTTATTCTGAGGCGTCGTACATCCGAACAATCTGGGTATCACATAATTTCCGCTGCCAGACATGTTCTACGCCTCTATCGAAGTATGCCTCCCTGGTGCACAAACAAAATATGCAGTTCAAAATACGGAGACCATCAGCAGGGTTTCTCTTCCCTCTGCGCAGGTCGAAATGCGTCTTGAACATGGAGCAACGTAAAGCCAATTACCCGTGTACATAGGGGGAAGAGAGGATGGAAGATAATGCACACACAGGTCTGGAGAGTCATAGAACTAGCTGGAATGTATGAGAAGTTTCTTGAATGCTGTGGGGGCGATATCATCGCTGGTAGAACATGTCTGGCAGCGGAAAGTGTGCGACAGCCAGAGTGTTCGGATGTCTTAGAAGAAATAAAGTAGAATCCTGAAAGTTTTCCGGTGGTTTGGCGGAGATGAGATGATTCCATTACGATCAGTATTAAGTTTATTTGCCTTTCTTTACTAGAATATTTATTTCTTTGGGTGCGTGTATTTCTATTTTCTCCTTTGTCATTGTAAATATGATTACTGACGTGTCCCATATCAATGCATGATTCTCTATTTTACCCGTTGCTTTACGTCGCATCGACACAGATAGGTCTTATGGCGACGATGGGATAGAGATAGGGAAGGACTAAGAGTGGGAAGGAAGCGACCGGGGCCTTAATTAAGGTACAGGCCCAGCATTTTCCTGGTGTGAAAATGGGAAACCACGGTAAACCCTCTTCAAGACTGCCGACAGTGGGGTTCGAACCCACTATCTCCCGGATGCAAGTTCACAGCTGCGCGCCCTTAACCGCATGTTCAACTCGCCCCGTGCGTAAACTCTTGATGGCCATACAAAGTCTGAGTACGGGGTAATAGTGGTTGAATACCTACCCTCTGGAAGAAAGCCATTTCCAATTGTGGACACTGTACGGAAGTTAGGCTTTGGCAAGACGACTGTCGAGGTGGGATATATCTCCCTGTGGCCATGGTTAGTGTAGGGGTAGCATCTGCTGTTTATTCTTGTAGGCCTTGGGTTCTATTATTGTTCGATCCAAAGATTTTAATCCTAATCTAAGAGCTGGAAGGGGGTGTCCACTTAGCCTTGTAAGAAAAATCTGTCCGATATGGCAAGTAAAGCATATATAAAGAAATATCACTGAGAAAGACATTACGCTGTGTACTGTTACTCCAAAATCTGAAAACCTTCCAGCTCGGCAGCATTCATTGTAGCAGGACCAAGATCTTATCTGGGCCACCTGTTTGGATGTTTCCGTTTTGGGACACATTACAGATGGATACGGCATCAGACACAAGGAAGCAGTATTGGTGGAAGGCAATGCTTATCGATGCATGCATCCTGTTCCTGGCAATCGCCAGCAATGTGTTTGGAAAAAAATTGGTAAATGTTGCATGTTACAGACACAGTGAACAGTAAGAGTAGCAAGGTCCTAATACATCGGTCCTGATTTCAGGGCAGCCTCAGGAATTCTTAATAAAGAAATAATATCGTCCAAACCATTGTGAAACCCCATGATCTCAAAAATTCAGCATCTTTAATTTCAACCATCCTGCAGTCATGATCAATCTATTTTTTCGCAATGTCTATGTCTCCTAACTCGAATGGCGTAGTTTTTCTCCAGACATCAACATTATTGAGCGTATCTGAGTTGATAAAAATAAGCTGATTTCTGTAGCCTACTCCAGATTCAACAAATTGTATTGCAAATGCCCAGACGGGCTAGAGAATTGTATGTCAAGGACACACGCACGCATCACTGCAAAGAGACAAGATTCAATGAAGCAAATGTGTTAAGGTTGACGTTGGCGTACAGATCGCATATTGATAGGTCAATGCTCTGTTCTTGAACACTGATTCTTTCATTTGTCACTTGATGAGCAATGGATACAGGAGGTATCTACTAAATAGGCCACAAATCATAGGAAAAATTAGAACTTCGCTATAGTATTTAGAGAAGAAAGTGATGTCTTCTTACGCCAGATAAACAATCCTGGTGTAAATTAAATATGTAGGCCTAAGTTTAGTGTTAATTTGTGTTAATAAAAAATGAACCCTTTTAACGAGTCCTCTTTCCCCAATGTCCTCCTTTTTAATAATAAATGTCCTATCTTTTGTCTTTAGTCATTTGTTCATCCTACTTGAGAGGCTAAAGAGTATGTCAATCAACACAATCTTCAGTTAGTCATATTAGAATTTAAGAAAGGGACTGTACACAAACATGTGCCTGCCTCTTAATTATTAAGACTTCCTCTTAAAACGAAAGTCACCACTATCACCAATCTCAGTCAATATAATTGTTATGGTGTTAATTTAATTTGTCGTACATTGTAGAGAGAACTCTGAATAGCCTACACTTTACATGTATCTACCTCTCTATAAATGTTTTGATTTCCCACCCTGAAGGGTTGGGGCGGGCCACAGAGGGTTACGCCCTCTCTCTGGCCAAGAGATGGAGGCAGGTTGAAGAGGAAGTGAAGGATTGAGGAGAGGGGTAAAGGATGTAAAGTAGAAAGGAGATGGGTTTGAGTTTTTCGACTTATGGTTGAATTGCTTTATTACATCAATTGGTTTACAATAGTAAGTAAAAGAAAAAATGATTAGTTGGTCGATAGTTTCTTCGAAACTAAAATGTACATTATACGAAGGAAAGGTACTTTGTTTGCTTGCTCGGTATTATTTCGAACCTGAAATACGAATTTACAACAGTGGAATTTCTTGAACACTTTAACTTTTTGTTATTTTGAATACTTTTAAAACTTTTTATCATTTAAATTTTGTTTTTGTTTTTATGTTTCGTCCACAAAGTCTTTCATAGTGACAGTATATGACATATAAAATTTTCAAGGTTGACATGATTATATACAATGTAAGCATAGGTTTTGGTTTATACATCACTAAATCATCGTTTGAATTTCATGAAGTTACTAGCATCTATATCAGTGTAGTCACACAGGTACAGTAATGCGGATTTCTGAAAACATACAGGAGATCCTTCACCTAAGATGACACCAGTACATAATTATCTAAGGGAAGAGTATGGAGGTGGACTGGATGTATTTGGTATATGCAAGATCGGAACACCACAATGTTCTAACCTTATATTAAATTCTTACTTGTGGGTAGGAGTGATGTACCTAAGGTACAAATTTTGCCACAGTATCTGTGTTATCTTGGGTAACTGCTACGCTAAGCGAGTATGGAAAATATGGAATAGTGTCCCGTCCAGTTATAGAGGTCGTTATCCTAGAGTAGCGGGTGGGGTTGAGTAGGTGAGATAGTAAAGGGGACCGGCTACTGTGAGGAGCGAAACCTGTTGTATACAAGGAACTTGATATACAAGGAACAGCATAATAGTTTATTACTTGGAAATTTTCATACAGTATGTACACAAAAAGAACGAAACTTGTCTTGATGTTTAATGTGCCGCACACGTTCAATGATAACATAAATTAGTAGACTGAGGGTCTGACAATTATTTACAGTTATACACATTAATATTTCTATGTACATTGAGTTCTATCTTGATAAGGTAGGCTGCTCGGATGAATGAATGTCCGTGAGAGTTGACGACTATCTGTAGTTGTATAGAATGACAAGTGGAACTTGTAGAAAGTCCGTGGTAGCAAAATGCTAGTTAGGAGTTGTGGAACTTGCAAGGAACTTGCGGTAAAGTTCATGAATAGCAGAATGCTTGGATTGAAGTCGGAGAACTTGCAAGGAACTTGTGTTAAAGTTCATGAGTAGCAGAATGGTAGGACAGGATGCACGACGGCGATACGGGAGGCAGGATACATGAGGCAATGTCCTGAGGTGACACCTCCCGACCAGAGTTAGTCCATCTGTTCAGAACACTTATTTAAGAGGGTACCTCTGTGTCTGACATACGGTGTTCTCTGATCGCTGGACACTGTGGGAGTGCCTGGAGAGGCGGAAACGTCGCTCAATTTATAGCGCTGGCTGACGTCACAGACGATTACGTGAGTGCACTGCAGTCCATTTCGTGGTCTCTCGAAACGTCGATGCTGGGCGGCCTGTGGAGCTTGCAGGCGGTGGAGGACACACACAACACCCTCTCCTCCTAATTACGCCGGTACGGCACGAAGCGGCGACGGCGCTGGCGGCGGCCGCGATGCTGGGTTGGAGAGTCGGCCGTGTCTGTTGTGTTGTCCGGAGCCTGGTCTGGGCGAAGGAGCGTAGAATCGTCCTGAAAAGAACCCATGGTGATTAAATGGTCCAGAACTCGTTCTGCGATGGATTTCTGAGATGCGACAAGGGAATCAACAGAAGGAGATGGACGATAGCGGAGGCCGATCTGGTCCTAGTGGCGGCAGATGCGTTTCTCGGCGGTCTGGATGTCTTAGAGACGATGGCCCAAGGTACGGCAGATGATACCAGGTATCCAGGGCGGATTGAACTTTAATGTCCGGACATACACTTTGTCGGCGGCGTTGAACTTTGGTTGCGAGCGTTGCGGCTGGGCAAGAAGAGGCTGCAACAAAGAAAGCAAACTTCGATGAGGGCGTCCATGGAGCTTGTGAGCTGGAGTGAGGTTGTCGGTACCAGGCATAGTCCTATATCTTCCTAGGAGTTGTAACAATGCCTAATCCTTCGTTAAACCTGAAGATACGGCTTTCTTCGTGTTTTTCGTGAAAGTCTGGACAAAACGTTCAGCTTCACCATTAGATTGTGGGTGAAAAGGCGGTGCCAGAATATGCCGAATGCCATTATGAGTACAGAAGTTCTGGAAGTTAGTGGCAGTAAATTGAGGTCCATTGTCTGAAATGAGCACTTGAGGTAAACCTTCAGTAGTGAAAATCTTCTGAAGTGCGCGAATGATAGCTTCTGTAGTAGTAGAATGCTTTTTCTACGAAGTAAGGAAAGTTGGATAGAGAATCTATCACTATGAGCCACATAGAGTTGAGAAAAGGTCCAGCGAAGTCTATGTGTACTCTTTCCCAAGGAGAAGTAGCAGGAGGCCATGGAGCGAGGTCAGACGACGGTGCGTTCTGATGTACCTGACACGGGTCACAGTGGCGGATGAGTTTCTCGATGTCGGCGTCAATACCGGGCCAATGGCAGTGTTGACGGGCGAGTTGCTTGGTGCGTGATATTCCCCAATGACCTTCATGTAACAAGTCGAGAACTTGTTTGCGCAGACTAAATGGGATAACCACTCGGATTAGGGTGCCTGTTTCTAATAGGATAACTTCGGCACGAACTGTGAGACGATGCTGAAGACGATAAGGTGCAAGGCTGGTAGGAAGCTTGTGTTGAAGAGGCCAACCATTGCGGATATAAGTAGGAACTGTAGCTAGTGTACTATCCTTATCAGTTGCTTTAGCGATGCAAGTAGCATCAATGGGAAAACTGTAGACTGTGTCTTCAAGCTCAATGTCTAACTGAAGACATTCAGATTCTTGAGAATCGAAAGTATCATCAGGACCTACAGGTAAGCGAAAGAGAGCATCAGCATTACAATGCTGGGACGTGCTATGATAGGCAATGTGATAGGAGTAGTCAGAAAGAAATATTGACCATGTCTGAAGTTTCCTTAGAGGATGTTCAGGGATCTTATTACCAGGATGGAATAAGTGAACAAGAGGCTTGTGTCAGTGATTATGAGGAAATGGTTGCCATATAGATACTCGTTGAAACGGCGAATGCCAAATATAATAGCTAAGGCTTCTTTCTCTATCTGAGAGTAGTGACGTTGATGTTCGTTGAGTGTCTTGGAAGCGAAGGCTTTAGGACGTTCTTGTCCGTGATGATCCTTCTGGGACAGAACGGCGCCGAGTCCATAATCAGATGCGTCCGCGGCGAGAGTGAGGAGCTTACCGGGCTGAAAATAAGCTTGACAGCGTGGACAAGGGCCTTGTTAATGGTCTGCCAGGCATGTTGACATTGCTGAGACCAATGAAATTTAGCACCTGTCTTGCGTAAGGCGTTCAGAGGAGCTGCTGCTGAAGCGAAGCATGGAATGAACTTGCTGTAATAGTTCGCTCTTCCGAGGAAAGATTGTAGCTGTTTGATGTTCTGCGGTGCGGGCATGTTCGCAATGGCAGAGACGTTCTGTTCGCTAGGTCGAATGCCATGCTTATCAATGATATGACCTAGGTATTGAACTTGAGGTTGAAAGAATGTGCACTTAGAGAGATTAGCACGTAGGCCATTTTCTTTCAATTTGGTGAGGAGCAGGAGCAGATTATTCAGGTGCTCTTGATGATCTTTGCCGGTCACAAGAATGTTATCAAGTTAATTAGCACAACCGGGAATGTAGGCGGTAAGCTGTGCTAAATATCGCTGGAAAATCGCAGCGGAGGAAGAGACACTGAAAGGCAGGCGCTGGAGCTGTAGAAGTCCAAGAGGGGTATTCAGTGTGAGGCACTGCTTGGATTCTTCGTCTAAAAGTAGCTGTAGATAAGCTTCTTTGAGATCCACTTTAGAGAAGAACTGTCCACCGGCTAAACGGCGAAATAAGTCTTCAGGACGGGGAATCGGAAAAACGTCGGTTTCAATCTGAAAGCTGATTGTAGAGCGAAAATCACCACAAATGCGGATATTGCCATTAGCTTTTTCAACTACGACGAGCGGAGTAGCCCATTTACTGGAATTGACTGGAGCTACGATACCGGCTGCTAGCCACCTCTGTAATTCTTGCGTAACTTGATTCTGAAGTGCAAGTGGGACTGGACGTGCTTTGAAAAAGCGAGGCTTGGCTCCTGATTTAAGCTGGATATGAGCTGTGTAGTCTTTGGCTGTACCTAAGGTAGAGTCGAAAACTTCTGGAAATTGCTCTAAGAGATCAGTGACATCAGAGGTAGGTTGTAAGGCGGAGACTACATTGACGTTGTCATGTACTTGAAAGCCGAATAAATTGAAGAGATCCATGCCTAGAATATTGGATGCAGTGTAGTTATTGACAACCAGAAAGGTTATGAATATCTTTATATCTTGCTGGAACAGTGATGTTTCCTTTAATGTCAATTTTCTTCTTGTTAAAATAACAAGTTGGACATCAGCAGGAGAGAAAGACGGCGATTCTAAGCTGTGATATGCAGCAAGATTGATGATGGAGACAGGCGATCCAGTATCTAATTGAAAATCAGTAGAGTGATCTGGGAAAGCGATCGGAATGATGATCTTACTAGAATTTCTTGTAAGAAGAATGAGATCGATTTGATCAACTTCCATGTCCTGTCGTGTCTTCTGAATAGGTTTCTTCGCGGGAGAAGTACGGGCAGGGGGGACGTACTTTGACAGACAGTCTTGATGTGCCCTATTTTATGACAGCGATCACAGGTGGACTTGAAGATGCTTAAAACATCCTCTGCAGGAAGGTAGGAACTGAGGAGTTTTCTTAGGAATGCTTGTCTTCGTAGAAGAGCGAGAATGAACCTGTCGGGAACGCTTCGAAGTTAGCGAGTTGACCTGGCGGTGCGAAGGAGCAGAATGCTTGCTGGCCTATGAGAAACGTGAGCGACTTCATGTTTGGTAGCTATTTCAGCTGCAGTCTTAGTAGTCATTTCATAGACTAGCAATACGCTGCACTTCTTCTAAAGAAGGGTTACTACTCTTGACAGCGTCGAAACGAACTTTGTCTTGGGGAGTATGGAGAATAACCATGTCCCGAATGAGTGAATCAGTGTAGGGCGTGCTACAACCATCCTTAGAACAGATAAACTTGCAACTCTTGGCGAGGCCACGTAATTCCGCATCCATTCTGTGCGAGTCTGTTGCGGCTTCATTCTACATTGAAAAAATTATAGCGAGCTGCTACAATGTGGGGATCCTTAGCATAATGTTCATTTATGCGAGCTAGGATCTGTGCGAAAGGAACTTCTGAGATTTGATATTCGGGGCTTAATTTCTGAAGTAATTCGCAGGTTGTATTTTCTACAGGACTGAGAAAAAGAGCTCGTTGGCGCTTCTCGTCCGTAATGGAGTGACAGATGAAGTGCTGTTGAAGGCGAGCTAAATAGACTGACCATTCTTCTTTCTCTGGGTCAAAGGCAGAAAAGGCAGGAATGGTAATGGTCCGTGCGGATGAAGAGAGAGCCTGAATGGCTGTAAGCAATGCTGACTGCTGCTGTTGCTTAAATTGCTGTTGCTGCTGCTGCATAGCCTGCAATATAGCTGCTAATTGTTCCGTACTAGCCATGTTTACAGATGATACAGTGAGCACAACGTGTGAAACAGGGTGTAGTGGAACCAGCTGGAAGCGTGACCTTCAGCGCGCACCTGGGATTGAGAGAGAAGGAGCGAGCGCAGAGAGAGAATGCCCTGGAGAAACAGGTGCTTGTTCGTGACGTGAAATGCTGGCCTGATGTCCACAGTTCGAACGGGTCGTACCACTGGGAAGAAAGTCACTGCACAAATACGAAATGTTGGCGATAGAATATCGTCCTAGTGGGCTGAGGAAGAATGAAGGTCTGTTGTATGCCGTACTAACTGTTCCTGTTGTCAGATTGTTGGCGTGTCTAACTTGTTTCTCGTCGCCAATATTGTTGATATGGCGTAACTAACCGACTTTTCTTTGTCGCTATATTGTTGATATGGTGGGCTTAACTTTTCCTCGTCGCCATATTGTTGTGCTGTATACAAGGAGCTTGTTATATACAAGGCACAACATAAAAGTTTATTACTTGGAAATTTTCATACAGTATGTACACAAAAAGAACGAAACTTGCCTTGTTGTTTAATGTGCCGCACACGTTCAGTGATAACAAATTAGTAGACTGAGGGTCTGACAATTATTTACAGTTATATACATTAATATTTCTATGTACATTGAGTTCTATCTTGATAAAATAGTCTGCTCAGATGAATGAATGTCCGTGATAGTTGACGACTATCTGTAGTTGGAAGAATGACAAGTGGAACTTGTAGAAAGTCCGTAGTAGCAGAATGCTAGTTAGGAGTTGTGGAACTTGCAAGGAATTTGCGGTAAAGTTCATGAGTAGCACGAATGGTAGGACAGGATGCACGACGGCGATACGGGAGGCAGGATACATGAGGCAATGTCCTGAGGTGACACCTCCCGACCAGAGTTAGTCCATCTGTTCAGAATACTTATTTAAGAGGGTACCTCCGTGTCTGACATACGGTGTAGTCTGATCGCTGGACACTGTGGGAGTGCCTGCAGAGGCTTTTTTCTATACGGGGGCCCCCCGTAGCCCGCTCCCCCCGCCGTGACCATCGACTCAATCTACATGGCCTCCGACATGCTATTAATTTCTAAGAAGAAATGAGATAGCTGGGTAGAGTGGGAAGTGATACTACAGGAGTATCTGCCTGTCCCCATGCTCAGCATGTTACCAGGCCAGATGTGGTGGTGGGTATCAATAGTGGTGTAATCGGGTAGTAAGGGTCAGGAAAAAACCACATAGGCGGAAATACAAAGATGCCTACATGTAAAACCTGACATTTTGTAGATAGCACATGCAAGGATGTGGGTTGGATTTGTCCAGGTTGTGTTAGTGAGGAGTATGTATCATGCACAAGTCATGTCCATTATCCAGAAATGTTTGTTTGTTATATGGGGATCAGCCTTCTTGGCACTGCGGGATTTCGTGCGCGGGTCCAATGGCTTCTGGGCTTTGGAACCACAGGAAAGGTCCCATTGTCCAGCCGCCACTGTTCCCTGGTGCCAAGCCTCCATTTACGGAGAAGGGATAAGCCAAGCCAGCTGTATAGCTGGGGCTAGCGTCTTCTTTAACGTCTTCTTACTTTCTCATCCCTTGGGTGTGTCCCGGCGTTGCGGTGGTGGCCACTCATGTCACTTCTAATCTAGAGATAAATATATATACAGTATATATACCAATAAACAATGAGGAACATACATGCTTGATATTATAATAATTACTGTACACTAATTTTTTTTTGAGTGCGGACTCAGGGTTCCGTTCTCTTGTCGCTGTAGCCAATCTTATGCGATTGTTGTCCATGTGCGCTTCTTGAGGGGCTGGTCAGCTGTTTTCCCTTGTGTTACTGAAACATATACGTAGAAATACAAGGAAGTGGAAAACATATAGTATACAATTGATATACACACGATTTTTAAAGTGATGTTTCAGTTTTGTTTGAGTATATTTTAGTGAGTTATGCCTTAGGAGTGAGGAGTCCGTTATCTTCTATTTCTGTGGCTGAATAGTATTTGTTTTGGCGTGGGGTACTTTTTGTATTGGTCTGGGTCATACCTTCCAATACTCCTGATTAGGGGATTGATTTTGTTGCCTCACGCCTTGGTGTACATTCGTAGTGTTTGCTTTCCAAGGTGGTATCTTATAGAGCGAGTGTTTGTTAGAGTGCGTAGGTGCCTTATTGCCATTCCCTAAGGGAGTTTCGCCGCTGCTCGCAGGCATTTGTTTTGTATGCACTCGAGGCTGTTTATGTTAGTTTTGGCCGTGTATCCCCATGCTGGGGCAGCATACATGATGATTGGCCTAATTAAGGCTTTATACATGTTGACTGCTACCTTGCTGTTAATGCTGGATCTGCTGTTTAGTATGGGGTACAGTTTAACAAGCCTTATTTGAACTTTTCGCCTTAGGTCTCTGACATGATGTAGCATCGTTAGCTTTTTGTCTAGGATTAGCCCTAGATATTTGGCTCTTTCGTGCCACTCTATTTGTTTGTTGAATAGTGTCAGTGGTTTGATGTTGGCGGAAACGTCGCTCAATTTAAGGCGCTGGCTGACGTCACAGACGATTACGTCAGTGCACTGCAGTCCACCTCGTGGTCTCTCGAAACGTCGATGCTGAGAGGGCTGAGGAGCTTGCAGGCGGCGGAGGATACACACAACAAAACCAATGTCTCAAGTGGGGTGAAGGTGAAGTGTATGTTCAGATCTGAGTGGGAGGATTGGTAATGTAGTTTAAAGTTTGATTGGGAGTGGCGGCGTCGAGGCGGCGATTGTTGTTTTAAGAGGAAGTACAACTAGGTAACCGTCCTCTCTGAACAAATTAAGTGGACACAAAAATCAATATAAATTAAAACAATGTATTGAACGGAGAAATATAAAAATTAAAAAAAATTTAAAAGTAATACCTAATAATAAAAATAATTTTATTAAGCCAAAAAAAAGGTCACTGAAAACTTGAACTTTAGAACCCCTTTATTAGTCCACTCTCACGCATAAAGCGAATTGTGAGATCAGTGATATTCCCGTCATCTGCTAGTATGAGTTAAAGTGTTTCCTGCAGACGAGGTTCCGTCTTAAGCCAGAGAGAACAACTGATTGGCAGCTTCTTAGAGTTGTTCGAGGACGAAGGATTGATGAAAGGCGTGGAATTTTAGTAGGGATATGGTAATGAAGCGGATTTCGTCCTCTAAGTTTGGTCGGGGGAAGAGAGAGCGGTTGGGGGAGTCAATCGTTTGGGGGCAACGACATCCGGTCTGCTGGTGGGAAGGAACGGGCGGACCTTACATTTGCGAGAATATGTAGGGGGGAGGTATGTCCCCGCAGATAAGATACTTGTGGTGAAGTTGAGGATGAGGGAATATGGATATGGGATGAGATTGGGAACAGTGAGGGCAGGCTGGTTGTTCAAGAGTGCATCGCGCCGGGGGGGTTGGCTGCTGGTTGTAAACGAGACACCTGTCACAACGGATGGGCTGATTGGGGGTGGGGGAGGGCTTTAGATGATTCCACCCTATGATGACGCCGAAAAATAGAATCTTCACTGGCGATGACGCGATCTATGTCCTTGACAGTGGGCAGGAGTATGCGGACCATGAAGATCGGCCCGGAGGAATTAAAGACGGGAAAGGCCTTCCGAATCGGAATTACTTCAGCATGAGTCTCATTGAGAATATCGTCATCGGAGAAGGCTGGGTCCACCCCACGGATCACACAACTGACTAAACTGTGGAACACCGTGCGAGTTGGCCGTGCGGTCAGGGGCACGCGGCTGTGAGCTTGCATCCAGGAGATAGTGGGTTCGAATCCCACTGTCGGCAGCCCTGAAGATGTTCTTCCATGGTTTCCCATTTTCACACCAGGCAATAGCTGGTGCTGTACCTTAATTAAGGCCACGCCAGCTTCCTTCCAACTCCTAGGCCTTTCCTATCCAATCGTCGACATAAGACCTATCTGTGTCGGTGCGACGTAAAGCAACTAGCAAAAAAAAAAAAAACTGTGGGCAGGGGGTGGGGTTCTTTAAAGGTTGGAGTGGAGAGGGATTTAAATGGTACTAATGATCTTAATTGAGCTGCACCTTTTGTTTGAGTGAATCTCTGTGCGGCAGCATCTCCGTTGAATTTGATGAGCATCCTATCAGAAGTAGGGCGGATGACAGGGATCTCTTCACGTCTCATACTGAAGCGGAGTAAGGTTTTGAATGTGTGGGCCGGGGAACGGAAGTTTGGCGTGAGACTGAGCAAGAGAAACTTACACATTATATAATTTCTACGTCCAGTCGTCCATGGTAAACTGTTCAGTGCACAGGTAATAGGAAACTTCTTTGATGTATTGTATAGCACATGTTTGTATGAAATTCACCTGTAGAGCAATGGTTATAAAGTCAGGCTCTCAGAATCTAAAATGTACCACCAATTTCTTTGCATATACACTTGGTACCAGTCTAGAATATGTGGAGATATCTACAGTATATAATTGTGTTATGGCCAGTGTCTCGACTTTGTAAGTCACAAAGCCATCTTACACTTGAAGATCCTTTTCTCAGTCAATAGGATGGTTACTTAGTTGTACTTACTCTTAAAACAAAATTCACCACCACCACCACCACCACCACCACCAATGTCAATCAGTATCAATGTTATGAAGTTACTTTCGTTTGCCATATATTATTTTGTTTCAAGAAACTCACATTCGTAAAACAAAGATATCTACAAATATCTCGAAGTGGAATGAGGATCACGGTTTCTTGGTGTTTGTGGATATTTCTAATTCCTGTGAAAATCGGCGCAGTAATATTTTTGAAGACGCCCGGCAGTGCGTCTTTCACATTATCATTGTTTACTCTGACATTTGTGGACGGCCTCCTGCACGAATTTCCAATAAATTTCCGTGATTTTTCAGTTTCTTCGACAAGGTACAATTGCTGGACTTGATTGACCGAATTATTTCGGCTCCCAGACTTCTTCAGGTATTGCTGTATACACGAGTACAGTGTTAAGTAGCCCATTTCCATTTCTACCACATATTGAAATGCAGAGGAAGATGCTAACAGTCAGATGTGGCCAATCACAATCAAAACTTCTGAAACTAATCGCATGCACTTTCGGTCACAGAGGTGTAGAAGTAACTCCATTTCATTGCAGAGTGCTTACATATTCATTAATGTGTAACGACGATTCTCAGTTTCACGAAGTATGCGTTAGAATTCATTCTTGAAATGGGGAACACATTACCGTGTATTCTTAAAGTAAAACTGTCCCGGCTCAGCATTGGAATTACAATATTTCAAAAGTTGAAAATAATGAACCCCATATTTATATAATTTATAATTGAACAAGTGTTAAAATATAACAAACGCAGCCTCGTTCGACGTGCATAATATACGGTAAGTATCCTGTGGACCTACTATGAGTGACATTTACTAATGGTAGAGTAAAGGGAGGAAGGGGCGTTGAATATTTGTCTAATGTATGTTACTCCGTGTGATTTCGATACACTGAGAAGGTTCGTTTGTTGCAAGGCACGTGTAGTTCTTGGGATGCTAGCCGTTGTTCGAGCATGGCCTGGCGTGGTATGAAGGTAAGATATTCTATAAGCTTGATGATTATAGAACATGTTACCCATGCAGGAATTGCTAATCGTTGCGTGCCACAAAGATTGCACATTGTCTTGGTGAGAAATGGTCGGGCTCAGAAGATCAAAGACAACAGACAACAGCTGGTTTCAGGACGTAAGAGATACAATGGTGATTGGTCGATGTACAGAAAATGCATCCTAGGCATAAGCGGGACTGGATTCCCTTGACACCGTTTTCCATAAGCCGGCTTACGACCCAGTATAGCAATGTGTGATGCAGCCTATCCCAGCGGTTCCGTCATCCACACGGGTGCGGTTATTATACAGAAGGTCGTTCGGGATCTCTGGCGCTGGCGGCGTTGTTATCAACTTGAGCACTTCAAAACGGGCAGTGATGATTCACGTCAGTACTGAGAACGTGTGTGTAGACGTTCGTGATATTAGCTGCAATGATTCCAAAGCGGATTGACCTTTATTGGGAGGGCTACCTAACAGCCCTTTTCGATGACGAATATAGTTATTCTGAAATCCAAAGAATGTGCAAGAAGCGTGATTTCTTGAAATCCAGTTACGGGATCAGTGCTGTATTGAATAAGAAAGGCAAAGGCCGACTGGACTTACTTTCATAGGGGAGAAAACAGGCAAATCTACGACCATCCACCAGCTGTACACCACACGTGGTGGGGAATGTAAAGGCCCTCTGTCTCGGGTGGTAACCCTGCCTCCCAAAGGACTATCGCACGTAAGTTGGGGATGTCTGTTACAACCGTTAACACCATAATCAACAACGACCTGCAATTAGAAAAGCGGCATAAGCACCGAGTTCACAAGCTGTCGCCTAGTCACCTTTCGTAACGTCGCACTAACGCAAGAAAGCTGTATGAGGGCTATCTGGCAGAGGACAGATGGAAAAATGTGGTGACATTAGGTGTAGCATATGTGTACTTTAGTGACTGTAACAAATCCCGCTCCATTTATTACCGCCCTAGAGACATTTTTAAAAAATAATGCATTGTATAAAGAATGCCAGGAAAGTTTTCCAAGGGGTTTCATGATCACCGCAGGATACTGCTACAATGGCAAGTTAACCATTCGCTGTGTAGCTAATAATGTGAAGGTGAACTCTACAAACTATCAGCAAGAGGTTTTAACACCCATTTACAACACAGATATCCCAGCACCGTATGGGAGGGCGAAATATTATTATGGCTACATCAAGATAAAGCATCCAGCCACACCTCTCGTTCGACTCGTCTGTTCTTAGAGAGATTCGATATGGAGACTGGAATTTGTGCAATTCCTTTTACTTAAATTCCGGTGAAGGCGCCCGATGCGTCACCCATGGACTTCTTTGCATTTGGACTCGTAAAAAGGGCCTTTCAAAATAGAAGCCTGTCAGGAGGAGTGGGATAAGATAGACATGCTAGCTCTGCAAAAAGGTCCGCTGCAATGGAAGTTACATTGTCGGGCTCTAGCTAGAAATGCTAGTTTGCCAATTGAGCATAATCGTTGGTGGAGATATATATTTTCATAAGGCTTTATAACCCTTCAAACATCGTCTCCAGAGATCTCGAAGGACCTTCTCTAATACTGGGGATATTTGAACGGCCATACATTTGAAGAAACTTATCCATCTATTAGTAATTGTCGCGAACGCACACGCGAAGCAGCTTCAATGTGCTTTTTTCCAGATAAATGGTGTGTTACTTGAGAACATCCATCTGTGTTTACTGTTTTACCACACGGTTGGCAAAACAATACTTTTACATGGGTAGAGATTTTTTAATTCTCTACGTATTGTTGAAGAAGCCATCTTGTACTCGACTTTATTTTCGGCATTATTTCTCAGGTTAATACATACGCATTTACAGTAAATCACTGTTACAGTATGATATGATCTTCAGAGATGCAGAAAGTTTCTGTGGTTGGTGGTGACTACCTGGAAGTAGATGTCACCCCTTTGGATTGACTGCCGCTATTGACCATCGTAGGCTTTGGGAGGGATGTACTTTAACTCCAAAAACCATACAGAGACATCTGATGACACAATTACAACTCCACAATACACTACTCGGCAATATTATTCTCAACATTTGAGCCTGTTCTACTGCCCCTATCACTGTCCAAGATGACCACCATCATACTGATTCTTCACCACACTGGATTGCGGCGGTGGTACGGCGTCTGGTACGAACGGTGTAGAACGGTGGGTCACTGTTATCAACAGGTGCGCGTTTGAGCAAAGTTCTCAAATGATTGTCTCCGATGTTCTAGTAAACTAAGTTGGCGTATTGTGATACCGCTCCAGTTTGTGGATATGCACTCTTAATTTTGTGGATAAATGCACCTACATATTTACAAAGTATGTTTTGAATGTTCAGAGATATGTGGCCACCATAGATAATACTTCATTTAATTTTGCTATTCCTTAGGTTGGGAAGCCATACCGAAGCCAATATATTGATTCACTGACAGCGGATGTGCATCGAACGCTTAAGCAAGGCGGCATCTATATCAACCCTTCTACCAAGGAATATCCTTTAGGCAAGGTATGTTTTTATATACGAGTAAAAAGAATTCTAGTATATTTTAAATTACATCATATTATAACTTCTAGGGACACTGGATTAAAGTTGATGTAGGGAAGCCTGCGTGATCGTTGATTTGATGATCTGTAGTAGCTCAGTATCAACCAAATTTCATTTAACTCGGAGGTTATCAAGATTATCAAGGTGTCTGAAGAGTTGTGTGAGAGATTTCGGAGTTCTCTTTCTTCAATCAATCAATCAATCAATCAATCAATCAATCAATCAATCAATCAATCAATCAATCAATCAATCAATCAATCAATCAATCAATCAATCAATCAATCAATCAATCAATCAATCAATCAATCAATCAATCAATCAATTCAATCAATCAATCAACACTGATCTACATTTAGGGCAGTCGCCCAGGTGGCAGATTCCCTATCTGTTGTTTTCCTAGCCTTTTCCTAAATGATTTCAAAGAAATTGGAAATTTATTAAACGTCTCCCTTGGTAAGTTATTCCAATCCCTAACTCCCCTTCCTATAAATGAATATTTGCCCCAGTTTGTCCCCTTGAATTCCAACTTTATCTTCATATTGTGATCTTTCCTACTTTTATAAACGCCACTCAAACTTATTCGTCTACTAATGTCATTCCACGCCATCTCTCCGCTGACAGCTCGGAACATACCACTTAGTCGAGCAGCGCCTCTTCTTTCTCTCAGTTCTTCCCAACCCAAACTTTGCAACATTTTTGTAACGCTACTCTTTTGTCGGAAATCGCCCAGAACAAATCGACGTGCTTTTCTTTGGATTTTTTCCAATTCTTGAATCAGGTAATCTTCGTTCACATTATTCTCTCTTTCTATTGCAACTTTCGTTCTACGGTGGCAGTGAGGAGATGCATGGCTACTGGAAGACACGGTATGACTCTGGAATATTCAGTCTTCCTCTCTGCATTGAGTAGTAGTAACAGTAGTGTGACTGGGTGGGTGACGTTCATCCTTACCCAATAACAAGGCTTTGGGTCTCAATGAGGAGATGCATGACGACTGGAAGAGTAGTCTTTAGAGACCGATTTCAGTCTCTCTCGGTATGCTGTGTTCTGCCGAAGATGGTCTTTTATTTTTCCAAACATTCATGTCACCAAGATGAGCACTGTCCATTGACCACAATGTATACCTTCAAACTAGAGACCTTAAAGGGAAAACAAACACAAAATATACAGTTTTATTTTATTCCTTAGTTCAAGAAGTAAGAATCGACTATCATGTTTTCTAGTTACTTCCCGGATCGGAGGTTATAATTTCATGCCACAAAGTAAATTTTTGATTAAAAATGCTGAGGGGAGTGTTGTTGGTAGAGAAAGGCCCAGTAAACTAACGAAAATCGATCTTTTTTATTAATTCAGTTAGATTTTGTGTAGAAGAGTGGAATGCCTAAGTCAGAACTTAATCTCCATTACCTTGCGAAATATGAAGATCCTAAATTTTAGGTAGGGGTCAGCGTGACTTCACTGTTGTCTTGCGACACGATATCGCGCGCCACTTCCGTCTGTCTGCGAATCTTTCTCAGTGTCAGCACATTGTTTGAAATGAATACTCATGTGCAGAAAAGTGAAGCATTATCAATTTGACCCGAAGTGCACAACATCTCAACTAGAAAACGAATCACCGGCATCTGTTATTTGGGAAAACAGGGACTTGACATCAGCCTATGATACAATTTGGTGACAAGGAATGATTTTGAAATTCCTGAAGATTATTCCCTGTAAGACCTTCGTGACACTTTTCAATAACATGCTATGCTACAGAGTATTTGAGGTACATTTAAATGGCAGCGTGAGCAAGCCTTATGTACTGAATGATGGCTTACCACAAGGCTCAGTTCTTGCTCCGTTACTGTTCAACATGTACACTGCAGATCTCCCAGTAACTACTTCCAGAAAATTCATATATGCAGTTGACATAGCTCTGACTGCCCAATCCAATGACTTCAAAACATCAGAAATTGTACTTACAGAGGATCTCCGTAAATTTAACAAATATTCCAATACGTGGCGACTTAAACCTAACCTGAATAAAACTGAAGTTAGCTGTTTACATCTAGACAATAACAGAGCCAACTACAAACCTCAAGTGGAATTCAAAGGTCACCGATTAAAATATAATCCTTGCCCAAACTATCTGGGCATTACAACGGACCGGACACTGACGTATAAACAACATCTTCATAATACTGCAGAAAAGATAAAAACAAGAAACATCTTTCATAATCTCAGTGGAACTGGTTGGGGGCAAACGCATTGGTTCTACGAACTTCAGCACTCACTCTAGTTTATCCAGTGGCTGAATACTGCTGTCTGTGTGGCTTAACAGCGCACATACTGAAAAAGTTGATATCCAACTAAATGACACAATGACGACAATATCTGGCACTATCAAATCAACACCCCTACAATGGCTACATGTGTTATCCAACATCCACCCCTCATATACGAAGGAAAGCAGCTCTAGTAAGAGAATGGGTGAAATGTCGCAGCAACCCTCAGTTACCCTTACATCAGGACTGCTAATTTCAGAAAAACAGTGAGATTCAAATCAAGGAACCCATCATGAAAATTAGGAGAAAGACTTGCTGAATCACATTTTAATCCTGATCAGACCTGGAGAGAAGAATGGTCTTCTTCAAACCCTGATCAGCTGGGTTTAATTAACGATCCATGTAAAGCTCCGCCTGGTTTCAACTTACCTAGAAAGCCACGGAAGATGGAAATTCTGGCTTCACATGTGGGGAAAAGCTGAAAAATCATACTGCGATTGTGACAATGTTCCCCAGACCATCCAGCACGTTGTTACGGAGTGCCCAAGAAGAAGATTTGAGGGAACTATTCAGGATATACACAGTGCCACCGATGAAGTTGTGAACTGGCTGAATACACTGAACATTACATTTAATTTACCTGATCTGTAAATACTGTATGTAGCTTATTGTAATATGTACATTTCCAATGTATCCTTGGTATTTTGCCATGTGAAATAATAATAATAATAATAATAATAATAATAATAATAATAATAATAATAATAATAATTATAATAATAACAGGGAAACACCGACTGGTGAAAGTGGGAACATTGCGAAGCGATGCCCACTGCCGCTGAAACTTTCTGCTGTAAAGAGAGTGAAACAACAATAAATTAAATGCGCGGAAGTGTGGCGTATGTTGTTTGGCATGAGGACATTTTTAATGTATTGTGATGGTACGTATCACATCCCCACAGCACATTATTATTACTGTTATTATCATTTTTATTCTTTTATTGGTGTATTAAGGTAAGGATGTTTGAAGCTGGAAGGTCTCGTAGTAATTTGTTTTGTACAGGGAGATGGGAAAAACACAGCTATTTTCAGGTTTGGAAAAACATCCACGGGAAAATTTAGTGAGTCACACGGAGAGTACAGGGCTTGATGGGCGAGGTAGGGGTATAGCCACTTGTTGCCACAGCGTGCATATCTCTCGCTCTTGATCGGACAGATAGGCCGGCAGAAGTTTGACTTTTGATAGAGAGTGAGGGATGATGAAGTCTAGAGGTACTTTGGGTGAACTCGATTCTCTGAACGTTACGATGACTCTTGAACATGACTGAATATTAGCGAGTGTACATTTGATTATGGACGAACGGAGTAGTGTTATTGTTTGCTTGTTACTACTTATACACCTTTTGTGCTAAGGTACTGATCTTGGTCTTCTAAATCTCATAGCAACTTTTGGCAGTCTACGGCCCGGTTTCAAGACATAGACTAACAGCGTGTTTTGTGCAAGCGGAAATACCTCTAAAACCAAGTGTTTGTGTCAGTGAAGAAAGAGGTACCTACAATATCAACGTGATATACCGTTTGTTGATGGTGAGAGCCGACAATTTGTGTTCATACACAAAACAGTGAAGGGCAATATAACGTATATATGTATTATAACTATGGTTATTGAGTTCACTTCAAACGGTAGTGCAGTCATAGCTGCCGTTTCCGACTGTTTTTATTCCAGGATTAGTGAATGTGTATAGGGAGTTGCCAGCAGTAGTAAACTTTTATTGGGTGTGTTGCTATCTTATATTTATTGTGTTTTGATGAAGGCCCAATCAGCAGAGTACGAGTTTTGCAGCTCTATGAACACAACCTGAGTGGGATATTTTATGCTCTACCATTTTATTTGTATTATTATTGCTATTGTTAGAAATATTCTACATTTAGGGATCCTATGGTGACCTCTGGCGCCCATTTACCTGCATTTTCTGCAAATTATAAACTATTATTATTATTGTTATCAATATCAATAATATTACATTCAATTATGGAACAAAAATTCATATTTTGATAAATATTATTTTTAATGTTAAAATTACCGCACGAATGTGAGGCGATTCATTATTTCATTTATTTTATTTATATATATTTTATGTTATTTATATTACAATTGTCACCCAACAGTTGGGCAGACATTACAAGTATATTACAGTGTTAAATACCGCACGTGATAAAACGAATATCCCCTGTGTGAGGAAAAGACTGGCTATGGAAACTAATGCTAACTGGCGGTCAGTAGTCTTTCGCCAATTTATTTACTGGGTCAATTCATGGATTCCTTTAGGAATAGAGAAGAAAAAAAGTTATACAATCTTTTGTAGTGAAATGAATCAGAAAGCAATATCCCGAAGGAGGTACATACGTAGGATTCCAGGCTGCTGAGGGACAAGGAGCGGAATACTTTGGTTAATAACACATTTAAAAGTATACTTAGAATATTTAAAATTACTTCGTAATATATATAGACGCACGCTTTGCAACAGGACGGATGAAAATGATCGTTAATGAGCCATGTATTTGATTTTCCCTCCCCCTTATACTATTTATTATGTCTATTTTAATGGTTTTCAACTTGTTTTATGCACTACTGTGTTTTTTCGCCCGTTGAGTTGTCGCCTTGGGCAAATTATAATAAATTATTCCTAAATTATGGTCCCAGGGTAAAGGAGCCTTTCCGCCCTAGGAACGGCCCGTCCTGTAATTGCCTCCCCTTGCTTTCCCTCCCTTGCCCCCGCGGATGCGCCGTGCTCTCCTCACGCAGCCTGTGTGTGTCGCTTTGCGTCACGTGGTCTTGCGTCATCGGTACTCTTGGCGCGGCCGTGCTGCCTTGCTGGGAGTGGGCATTCTTGGTCTTGCCTTGCTCTCTCACCTGAGCACTTCACGGACCCGTCTTCGAACCCAGGACCGCTAGGGGTATGGGAGGTAAGCATCTAAGACTTGCTTAACACTTACGGATGATGGGAGGACATTCCTTCGATTGTAAGCCACTGGATGGACGCTGAATGTTGTTTCAAGGCATTATAAATGCCGAGTTGCTTGGAAACTGTAAAGTTATGTTTGAACCCCTTGGGTCTGTTTACTGCAGCTTTACTGCAGCTTAAGTTATTGGGAGTTTGTGCCCTTGGTAGTTGTAAATATATATATAATATATGTTGAATGATGTATTCAACTTCCCTAGGAGTCTTAGGCGCTTAGAAGCGTCTTTTAATGAAAGTATACGGTACCATGGTATGTTATGTTAGGGGAATTTGTGCTCCTCCTTGAGTCACTTGAAGTGGCGTATTATCAATAAGCCTTACCTAGAATTATCTATTACATTGTAGCCCTTTGGTGATAAACTGTGAACAGGGCTGGATCCCTGTAAATTAGTATAGGGCACGTGTCAACGAAACCTTAGTGATGTTGGTATTTAAATATTTAAATCTTTCTTACTCTTTTCGGTGTTTATCTATTTTGTTCAATAAACTTTGTTAAGCTGATTTCCTACGGGTATCAGTGTTCTTGCCCTCTGGGTGGTTTCCTATCCTCGCAAAGTCCAGATCCTATGGGGGCCGCACCTTTTTATGGTTTGCCAGTGATAATTTACGGTACAGTTAATATAAAATTAATTCTTGCTCTTGAAGCACAAAGAAAGTATCAAGAGTGGATAGTACATATGAGTTTTCCCCATCTCACCCTAACAAATCAATAATTACGATATTTTGCGTCTTGAGATTTTAGCGAACAATTTTCATTTAATTTAATTGTGAAAGATCTGTGTTCCCTCGGTCAAATCTGGAAAATATAAAACAAAATCGGTAAGAAAATCATACCGTATCACAATCCCTCTTACTGAGATATTAATTTACAATAATTACTGTATTTAATGTACATATGCGATAATTCACTCTAAAAGTGAATCGACGAAAAAGAAATACGTATCTGTTCATGACTCTAGTTACCACTAGTTCAATTAAATCAAAGGAAATAAACTTAAGTTGTGAAATATCACTTTAAATAGTCCATCCAAAATTAAAGAAAATCTCAGCACTCACAACACAACAGTGCATAATCTAGACACTGAAATGTAAAACGACGTTGACTAATTTAAAAAATAACATATATGAAATGACTGGAAAAATCAATCACTGTCTACCAAAAGCCAACGTTCTAATTTCTACAGATTATCTACAGCATTCTACAATATGCACACGGTCATACAACATGCGAATTAAACGCTTATCCAACACAATTTCTCATCAGAAAATTCCAGAAAGAACGTCAGCTTATCTTAATTTAACTGTGTTCTTCCGGCAAGAAAGTCATCGAAAGTTGGAGAACAATAGGACATTCCGAATTTAGCATGAAGAAATAATGAAGTGACGATAGGTTCGGAAAACTCTCGGAATAAAATGTACTGGGCACGAAAGAATCGAATATATGACCAAATTCACTCGCACGTAGTTCAAGAATACTAAATATCATATGAGGATCTCTACACATCTCCACAATCATCCATTTCTGCGTATGCGACACTCTCCTAATTATCAAGGCGTAAATCTCATATTGAAAACTATACCAATAGGTCTATCATAAAGTGTAATATGTTTATATCTCGAAGACACTATGCTAATAATATACCAATCCTGACCTCTTCAATATCAGGCCCATTTAAACACTTAAACACATTCGTGATCCACCCAGGATGTCACGAATCTAATATATAACGACGACACGTAAAATGTCCTTCGCATACATAATCCTCTGACACTACGTTTAACATTTAGAAGACCATGAGTTGCTCCTATCCAAACTTTATCACCTAGGGTTCTCTTACAGTACTCTGAGATGGTTGGGAGCTTATTTACACGAACGTCAACAACGTGTCACCAATCAAGGTGCATTTTCTTCGTGGCAATATGTAAAAAGAGGTGTCCCACAAGGGTCAACCCTTGCTCCTTTGCTATTTTCTGCCTATATCAACGACCTAGCTAAACAGCTCACACATTGTAAACGTCACATCTATGCTGACGACGTACAATTGTACATCCATGCAAAACCAACAGACGTTTTGACAGCATTCGAGAAAATTAACATGGATCTAGAGGCCATAAGCAAATGGTCTTACCAGCATGGACTTATTTTGAACCCAAAAAAGTCCCAAACTATAGTAATTGCCCACCCAAGACTTATTTCCGACAATTTCCGCATGTCCATCCCCGACGTACAACTTCAAAATCAAGTTTTGCCCTTTTGCAAGAGCGTAAAAAATCTCGGTTTAACCACTGACCAGCACCTCTCGTGGATGGATCAGATATTATCTGTGAGTAGACGAGTTTTTGCTACGTTGCACACATTAAACAATTTCAAATTTACTTTTCCGTTCAGTTTAAAGAAGAAACTAGTTGAAACCCTCGTTCTTCCAATATTCGATTATTGTGACGTAGTTTACAAAGAAGTGAAAACCGAGCTTCGAGATAAACTACAACGTGCACAGAATGCCTGTGTAAGATTTATATGTAATCTGAAATTTTCAGATCATGTTACCCAGTCTTACGTCGACCTCGGATGGCTACGCTTTGAAGACAGACGCAAGCTGCATACCCTGACTTCATTGCACCGAATCCTTACCTTACAATCCCCATCTTACCTTTATGAACGATTTCATAGCCTTTCTGAACACCATGATAAAAACACCAGAGCGCTGAGCTCGACATTGCTAGCTATTCCTATGCATAAATCCTCAACCTACAACAATTCCTTCACTGTTGTGGCCAGCCGTGAATGGAACTTCCTTCCGCAGGAGGTCAGAGGGATATCAAACCACGGAAGATTTAAAAGTATGTGTTCAAAATATCTCTATGAAACGAGCTCGTAGTGCGACAGTCTTCTTATTCTTCTTATTCTTCTTCTAATGGCCATTCTTCTTCTTATTATTCTTATTCTTCTTCTTATTCTTCCCATGGTCCTTCTTCCTCTTCTTCTTATTATCATTATTGATTATTATTATTATTATTATTATTATTATTATTATTATTATTATTATTATTATTATTATTATTATTATTATTATTATTATTATTATTATTCATCAGTAGTGTTAGAAAGTACTCAGCTGTGGTTTTCCTGCATAGTTATCCTTATCCCTATCCCCATTTTGCAATGTTTTTCACCCACAGTAAACACATGAAAACTGAACATTTCGTCAATGTGATATACTTCTGGAATTGGACAAATTAATTGTAAATATTAGTAGGTTTATCTATATTATTATTATTATTATTATTATTATTATTATTATTATTATTATTGAAATTGTAATTCGTTCTTTGTTGTATGTTAATTTCTTCGCAGGAAGCAAAATGTTAATTTATATTGTATATTATAATAGTAATTTTTATGTACAGCAGGATAGCATAGTACCGTAGTAATTTGTTTCAGTCTCTTTTTTCATTTATTCAGTATGTTATATATTTTTATGTTAATTATGTATTTCACTGGTTAAGTGTAAGACAGGGACACGTGTCCCTAACTTTGCCAGTTAAAATAAATCATGTCCATCTATCTATCTATCTCCCAGTATCACTGTCGAAATTTAAGAGTTTCTACAATATCGAACTTGAATAGATAGAGGTTTGATTCAAAAGAGTGGAATCAATTCTATCACCCGAAGCTTGTGATTACGTAATGTCTCACGCATACTATTCAGAATGCACATAATCTAGAATAGAAAATTTGTTTAATATGATGACTTCGGAGACGAGAAAAATATAAGTTAGAATCTTATAAAGATACGAACACATTTCACCACACGTCGCGCCTACACTAAGCTGATAAATTGAAAATAACTGAAATTTCGATTAATTATACACTATATAGGAATAATTGAGAACATTTTATGGAAATATACGTGGGTAATCATAATTACCATGACAGTTTCATTATACCGGCCAACACAGATTATCTAAAATTGCCTGAATTTGAAATACACGAAGACTGTGTACTAAAACTACTACATGTATGAACGTGAGAACTATAAGGTTACACTAACTTACAAGACCATTCAACAACTACAAAGAAATTAACTAACCAACTACTGAAGAGATAATTACTATAAGATTTGTGTCGACTTAGCTTTATTCGACTCCTTCATCCTGGACGATGACTGATCACCCCAATTAGTGATGTGCGCGAGTGACGCTTGGACTCGCGAGAATCGAGTCCGGTGAGACCAAGCCTCGTCGATTAACCCACGGTTAATAGACTAGACGGTAGGGGTCACGCGCAAGCTGGCTTTGGCTGATGACGTCATCTGGTCTCCACTGCGGGGCTTGTAGTGACCGCGACCCTTTGTAATTGTGCATTTCTGTTAGTGATTTGCTTGTTTTTATTTAACCACTTTCTTAATATTTTTCAGTTTTATCAAATATAATTGCCAGTTGTTATGTGTAGATAATTATGTTGTAATTTATTTGAGTATTTTTCAGAACATTACAAGTAATATAATAACACTGTGCTTAACGAACTATTCCAGTAGCTTTCTCAGTACTAAATTATCTTTTGCTCGCAAATAAAGTGCTTACGGTTCGATTTTCGTATTTTCTATTCATCCAGTGATTTTAGAACGATTTTATACATAGATTTATTTCTAAAACTAGTTACTAAATTAAAGAAACAAGACCAATCGCACGGGATGCTTTTTACCATTCTTTTGGCGGATTGTTGGTGTTAAGTAGTATTGTAAACACCTAATATTATATTTATGTATAAGGAATTATTTATAAATGTGTATTGGCAGGTGGAATGTTGGTAAAAAGCCCCTGAAGAAACGTCAACCTCTTCCACCATATCAGGGTCAATCTTTTTTTGGGGGGGGGCGGGGAAGAGGCTTCCACAGGCTTAGGCCATATAGACCTGTGGTACGGAGAAAACCGTCAGTCAGAATATGCGATCAAAAGTTCAATATTTAAAAACATATTTATTATGGTGGTAAAACTGTATACGTATTTACATTATATAGGTACCACACAAAATATTTACATCTAGATATTATTTGGTTGTTTTACATTACTTAAAAATCAGTCTATCCAACAACTTTCTTAATTTTTTCACACTTTTCCTTTTTTCATTAGGAGTTTGTTTACACCTCTTATAACCATCATCATCATCATCTGTTTACCCTCCAGGTTCGGCTTTTCCCTCGGACTCAGCGAGGGATCCCACCTCTACCGCCTCAAGGGCAGTGTCCTGGAGCTTCAGACTCTTGGTCGGGGATACAACTGGGGAGAATGACCAGTACCTCGCCCAGGCGGCTTCACCTGCTATGCTGAACAGGGGCCTTGTGGAGGGATGGGAAGATTGGAAGGAATAGGCAAGGAAGAGGGAAGGAAGCGGCCGTGGCCTTAAGTTAGGTACCATCCCGGCATTCGCCTGGAGGAGAAGTGGGAAACCACGGAAAACCACTTCCAGGATGGCTGAGGTGGGAATCGAACCCACCTCTACTCAGTTGACCTCCCGAGGCTGAGTGGACCCCGTTCCAGCCCTCGTACCACTTTTAAAATTTCGTGGCAGAGCCGGGAATCGAACCCGGACCTCCGGGGGTGGCAGCTAATCACACTAACCACTACACCACAGAGGCGAACTCTTATAACCATACTCGGCAAATATGAACCGAGTATAGAGCGTGTTTTGCACGACACTAGTATATATTATGTATATACAGTGTGATTCAGCTGCCCCTTCCAAAATCGTTTGCTGCAGCCCAACTAACGTGCACATTTTGCAAACGATTCTGAACCCTAGCGGAATGTTATATCGTCCGTTCGCAAAACACCGAACAGGATGGCGTATGTACTCTGCTCACGTCGTACTACGAGGGTGTTTCCAGCAGTGCAGCGTAGCGGATATGGTTAGACGTTCGCCTACCGATCGACGGAATGTGCCAGCGACCGTTAGAATCCTGCATCGTTCAAATCTTTTTGCACCGGTATGATGTTTGAATACGTAAACCCAGGCCCACGTTTGCCACATTCTAACAGTAAAATGACGCTATTATTCATTTGGTACCTTACGCATACTCAGCTGGTTGGGGCCTGAATGTACTGTAATCTCTGCTGTCATTCAGCATGTTTTCCACAGAGGAATGCTCGTCATTTTTGGGGAAGCATGACAAAACGCGTGCGAGGCACTACGTCTATACCAGGAAGGTATCCCGACAGGAGCAGTGTTGCCAACTTAGCGGATTTTCCGCTAAATTTGACGGAAATAGAAGACTCGGCGGAGAAATATATCATTTAGCGGACAGCGGATTTTTGGCGGAATTCTAGATTTATTATAGCGGAATTTAGTGTTAAATCAATTTTACATTTAAAAAAAATTGTACTACAGTCTGACTCCGAGCTATTCACTATTTCTTATCAAGAGCTTGCAGTCACATGACGAAAACGTGTTATTCAATTTCATGTTATGAGATCATGGTATCATAAATTTGTAATGCACGGGGAAACAGTAGTGGTGATTAGAGGGGGGGGGGGGGGCGAGGGGAGGAGAAAACTTTGCATTTGTATTCCATATTAGCTGGATGAAGCAAGGAATTATAGGAATTATTAAAACAAGCAATTTGTACAAGCCCTGTTGTTTTATCAGCTAATTATTTGCTTTAATTAATTAATAATGAACTTATTAGCGGAAATACGCAACAAAGTCGTTCACGCGGTTAACCGATTTGTATAGCGCCACGGGAGACTTTTTATGGGCTGTGAGGAAGGGTACGCGCGCATTCGTTAGTCTGGCAGTCTTTTTAGTGTCTGTTAGTTTTTTTTAGTTTTTAGTCAAATACTAAATGATTTTAATGATATAATCACGCCGTACGTCTATTTAATTGTAATACATGTGTAATATTGTTCCTCTCGTGAAAGTTTTATTGTATAGTATTGAATCAAAATCTCAAATAAATATTATCAACACAGTTAAGTTGTTAGGTTGAGAATCTTTACCTCTCTGTCGAAATTCCATTTAGCAGCTTTCTTTTCCAGCTTTAATGTATAACGTATATACACCCCCACCCCCACCCACGCTATATCCCACAAACTCGGATACTTTGTTGTCTTTACATTTTTTGCCCCCTACTTCTATTTCCCAATCGCCGCTACTGTGGGGAAAGGCCGTTGAGGTAGGGGATTCACCTAGTTTGCACCCGGCACTAAAACGCCTGCAAGTTTTAGCTCGCCGGCTCGCAGGCAGGGGGTTAATCCCAGTGAAACTCACAGATCAGGTGAGTTCAGACATTTACTTTTATTATTATTATTATTATTATTATTATTATTATTATTATTATTATTATTATTATTATTATTATTATTATTATTGTTGTTGTTGTTGTTGTTGTTGTTGTTGTTCCTTACTTGAGATCGTATTTTTTTGGCGGAATTTTAGCGGATTTTTAGTAGTATTTAGCGGATCTTGAGAATATAAGTTGGCAACACTGGACAGGAGACACCCGGCTGCTACGACATTCCGTCGTATTGAAAGACGCCTAAGGACAACAGGTATGATTTCCAACCAGCCACCAGTCCGCGATAGGCCTGTCACATCGGGTGAAACAGAAGAAGCCGTTCTGGAGGCAGTTCGTAATAATCCACACATCAGTACAAGGGCTATTGCACGACTGGTGAACACCATCCAGCCGTCCGTCTGGCGAAAACTGCATGAACATAAATTTCACCCATACCATCTTGAGCTAGACCAAGAGCTCCATGGGCGGGATTTCGAAGCTCGAATGGAGTTCTGTTGGTGGCTATTAGGCAGGCTGGACAATGATGCCGCGTTCGCATCGCATATATTGTTCTCGGAACGTCGATCGCCAGAACATGCGCTGTTGGAGCCCGGACAATCCTCACTGGGTGTGACAGGCGGCCCAACAAGTACGATGAGGAGTGAATGTTTCGTGTGGAATCTTGGGGGATCGCCTGACTGGACCTTTTTTCTTTGAGGGTCATGGGACGGGCCAGCGCTACCTGGACTTCCTGCGTCAGGAACTCCCACAGCTGCTGAAGGATGTGCCCTTGCACGATCGGTTGACGATGTGGTTGCAACATGATGGAGCTCCACCTCATTCGACTTTGCCCGTTCTTACTCATCTGAACGAGGAACTACCAGGGAACTGGATAGTACGAAGAGGTCCTGTTTCTTGGCCCGCCAGATCACCGGATTTAACGCCGTTAGACTTCATCTTGTGGGGATATTTGAAGAACGTTGTTTACACTCAAGCGCCGGAAAACCCCGCCCAGCTCCGGCAACTCATCACGGACACCTGCCGAGCAATTACACCTGGAATATTTCAGCGCGCAAGACGATCTATTGGACACCGGGCCCGAATGTGCATAAAGCTAAACATCGAGCATTTGCTGCGATAAAACATTGTCAAGGTGGTTGTGCTCCTATGATTTCCGGTCTGTATGTATCCGGCCTGCTAACTAATCGGCCCTTCTTCGGGTCACAAACACATTCATTCACACACAATTTGCATGAAAGCGGGTATTGAACTTACATTGCGTGCGATAGTATTAAACGTGTAATCTTCGCCCGGACTCGAACCTCCCACCTGACATGCAACCCCCCTGCGCCACGCCTTTACCAACTACACTACGGTTCCGCACAACACACTGGGCAGCTTACAGCAAGTATTAGGTTTACTGCGGTCACAATATCAATTTAGTGTTTCGTCGATGTATCAGGTTCATAATATGATCTGGGTCCGCCTCTGTGGTGTAGTGGTTAGTGTGATTAGCTGCCACCCCCGGAGGCCCGGGTTCGATTCCCGGCTCTGCCACGAAATTTGAAAAGTGGTACGAGAGTTGGAACGGGGTCCACTCAGCCTCGGGAGGTCAACTGAGTAGAGGAGGATTCGATTCCCTCCTCAGCCATCCTGGAAGTGGTTTTCCGTGGTTTCCCACTTCTCCTCCAGGCAAATGCCGGGATGGTACCTAATTTTTTTTTTGCTAGGGGCTTTACGTCGCGCCGACACAGTTAGGTCTTATGGCGACGATGGAATAGGAAAGGCCTAGGAGTTGGAAGGAAGCGGCCGTGGCCTTAATTAAGGCACAGCCCCAGCATTTGCCTGGTGTGAAAATGGGAAACCACGGAAAACCATTTTCAGGGCTGCCGATAGTGGGATTCGAACCTACTATCTCCCGGATGCAAGCTCACAGCCGCGCGCCTCTACGCGCACGGCCAACTCGCCCGGTGGTACCTAAATTAAGGCCACGGCCGCTTCCTACCCTCTTCTTAGTCTATCCCTTCCAATCTTCCCGAAATCTTCCGAAAAAATGACGCTCGAAGTTCCTGACGTGCCTATTAGCGCAGAGCAAGTTTAAACGACGCGGTGGCGCATTGGTTTTCGCCGCGGCTTTATATCCCGATGAATTGTGTTTTTCATTTATTTACTTTTCTCATTGATGATTACTACACGAATGGTTTTGTTCAATGCGTCTTGAAATATCGCTGTCCTTTTTCGTCTATTAATGTTCTGTCTGGTAAATTAATTTTAAAAACATCAGTATTGTTCTACACTCATTGCACAGCAAAGGGATAGCACGACTAGACGCGCCACAGTAAAAATCCACGCATTGATTCATAATCAATTGCAAGCGCCGTTATGATACGTTATGCATGGTTTGTCGCAAACGTATTGCCAACACGTGCAATTTTCAGTAATGTTAAAGTTTCTTTCCCGAGTGACATTCCCACCCAGAAATGTAACTGTTAAAAATATGCCTTCGCGCGATGAGCGTAGTGTGCGAAATTTCTATGTTTCGAATGTTGCCCCCTATCCACCCGGCCTAACTCAGCGAGCACACGAGAGATCCAAAGAAGGACCGTTCGTTTGCTAGCTGTCCCAATTTTAGAGGCATTTAAAGGACAAGGGTTAGCGACAGTATAAAAGAATACAAGTTAAAACAGGCTTAACATTTATTTTAAGATACGCACAATAATATCAAAATTTAACAAAAATCATATCTTGCTGAACGTTGCCTGAATGACTCACGAATTTACAATTCCAAAAATAAATTTTATAAATTCACATTGTAGGATTTTTGCTGACGATGACATATCTGGAATACTCTGCAAAATAATAAATAATAAAAATTTGCCGTATCTTCTGGTTGCGCAAAATTATATAAATGGAATAACTCCTTCCTATCCTTGTATAACTGATCTATCCTGATAATATCCATAAATGATCTTTGTGGCATCTTTAAAATATTACCAGCCGCATTACTTTGCAAAAAATTTAAACGTCCAATTTTGTACACGTGGTCGATGACCATACTATCCCTAAACCTAAATTATACACGATATTACAGAGAAACATACGCCCTTTATCGTCGACGATTTTCTAGGCCTAAATTTGTTATCATCAAATCAAGATAAATATCATTTATTGTTAAGTCCCTTTAAACAACAAGCATCATCATCATCATCATCATCATCAATATTCTTTAAATGAATGTGTCTTTCAACTGACACAAGTTTGGATTACCAAGTAGAATTATTATTTGAGTCATAAATATCGTTAAAAATTATTATATGAATATTTAGAGTCGACTATGGCTTTAAATAATTACAAAACGTTGTTTACATTTTACATTGTAATAATTTTATTTGTCGGTACTTGCTCATTTTTAGAAAATTGATCGATATTATTAAGTTTAAACAATTAATTTTATAACTGGATTAATTCTATCACTAATATTTGTCTTACAAATTAAACAACAATCCACAATAAAACAACAAAAGCCCTAACAACACTGGAATAATCTGGCCCACCGTGATGAACATGAGGTTAGATCAGGAACCACATTTCAATTAAATGACACTGAAAAATATTTCTAACTACAATTACATTCATTCCGTGCACTCAGGATACTCGAAATTTATTTACAAAATTATATTCGAATCCTAGGCTTTATATGTATTCATGACTTTAAAGAGGAAAGGAGGTTGGATTGCACTGACTGATGACCTTCTATTAAATTCTATACTTCCAACACCTGACGTGACTAGTGACTGAACATGAATTAAAACTTATCAATTCTTACTCTAACATTACAACGACAATATATCCCCAAAATCATTGTATTATTCAGAAGACTGGGTAGAATTAGTAACTATGCAGAACACCTGGGTTTAAATTAACTCTGCTCTACTTCGTGGTCATTTATTATTATTATTATTATTATTATTATTATTATTATTATTATTATTATTATTATTATTCAAATGTTGATAAACCCTTCAACACGTGCTCCACTTCCATCGGAACGCATCGTATCCCATTACTAATGCTTCCAAAATTACATAATTGCCCGCAAGCATACCATTTTCCAGGTAAATACATCTACGGATGAGCACTACATCACTTATTCCACATGAGCAAATCTAATTTCATGTAGCACTCACGGCCTTTATGTTTCCATTTAACCCGATTTCCAATTATTTTATTATCATTGATTTTTAAATCTACCATATACGTCTGAAATAAACCTTTCTAGAATATGACACAATTTTCACTATTGCGTGGCAATGCAGTGAATGAAGCACAACCTAGAATTTATCCCACAATGTTCCATGAAATTCAGAAATGATTCTTTAAATTCTCATTTATCCGGGATGGTAATAAATTATTAAAGTCTTATTTTTAGAGATTACACTGGGGTGGTAACATTTCAGAAGACAAACTACTGTACTTCTAGTCTAATAGAACCCAATACACACACGTTCACTCTCAAATCTACCTATACCTGGGTAAGAATGAAGTAAGAAAATATATCAAAACCACTCATAACTAATAGAACTACAATTTCTACGGAAGATTTTTCTAAATAGATGGACAGATAATATTACAAAATTGTACGTATATTTAATTATGAAACTCTATTCCCGTCTGTGGTCTGCTAAGTTCCTTGCCCCTCATGTCCTTCCTTTGATGCTGGGGACGCTTATATGTTATTTTCGTCTTGCTATTTGTTTTACGTCGCACCGGCACACATAGGTCTTATGGTGACGAAGGGATAGGAAAGGCCTAGGAGTGGGAAGGAAGCGGCCGTGGCCTTAACTTAGGTTCAGCCCCAGCATTTGCCTGGTGAGAAAGGGGGAAACCACGGAAAATCATCTTCAGAGCGGCCGACAGTGGGATTCGAACCCACTATCTCCCGGATGCAAGCTCAGAGCCGGATACTTTTCTAATGTACTACGTGAAGGTGACTATGTACATTTTAATCTCTGCCCATAGGCCTATCATAATACTCCCTGTCAAGTTATATATAGTCTTCCTAACTATTCCACGAATTCGCATACGGATTACCATGTATGAATGATGACTGAGATGTCCTTGTTATAGAGTACAAATTCCAGAAATGTCAGCCTAAACCGTTAATCACTTTATATGAAGACTCTAATTAGATATTCTGATCATCTGTATGTCTAGAACACTGCCTGCTCGATCTGCATCCCATGGCTGCTTATAATGCCTGTTCATGACAACATTTTAACATGGCACTAACCGGCCGAGTTGGCCGTGCGCGTTGAGGCGCGCGGCTGTGAGCTTGCATCCGGGAGATAGTAGGTTCGAATCCCACTCTCGGCAGCCCTGAAGATGGTTTTCCGTGGTTTCCCATTTTCACACCAGGCAAATGCTGGGGCTGTACCTTAATTAAGGCCACGGCCGCTTCCTTCCACCTCCTAGGCCTTTCCTATCCCATCGTCGCCATAAGACCTATCTGTGTCGGAGCGACGTAAAGCCCCTAGCAAAAAAAAAAACATGGCACTAAATGAAACCGTGAGTGTTTACAAATACTCACGGTAGGCGGCAGCACCAAATGGCCCCAGTCTGTCGGAATGAAATAGCGGAAAATAGGCTAGTACTGCACTTCTTTTTAGTGTAAACTAGCTGATGTACCCGTGCTTCGCTACGGAATTCTACATTGTATACAGAATTGTAGGTTAGGTAGAGTACACGTTGTGAGCAAGACTGTATTAAATTGCATAGCTCTTAACGTTACCCTGGAAACGCGACAGAGAAATCACCAAACGTCTTTTCTCATATGAAGACTGCGTTAGGGAATTTTCATCGTAATGGTAGGCCCGCTTGCCTACCATCAGTCACAATCATGTTGGGGAACTGCATTATAATGACAGACATTCACTCTCCACCTGCCTTAATACAACCTCAGAAAGACTGTCTTAGTGGTTTTCCCAACTGAAATGAGCATAGGTCATTACAATTACGTCAGTAGGAATGGTGCTAGTAAAAGCAACGATTTCCCATTAAATACTCAACCAAATGAAAAACCACACATTTTCTCTCTTTTAACGAACACTACTACGCTGCCGACCCAACAGTCCAATGTTTCAGAGCTGGAATGACCAAGCCGCAGACAGCCGTGATCCGTGAACACTCTTAGTCTTTTTCCGTATGGGAGGGTCTAATAGTGGAGAGTCCCAGGGCAAAAACTATGCCCTTTTACTAATCGGTTTCCGAGGAGTTCCCGATGAGTCGGAAAATCTCCATTCTCTACACTGGCGGCGAAAAAATCTATCTGACTTGGAGGCAACTTTTTTGCTCCAAGCCAGAGGAGAAACCCCCTCTTCACTGCTAATTTTGAATAAAATGAATGTAGGATTTAATAAAAGTTAAAAGGAAGAAGCTCTTTTTAAGAAATGGCTCTTTTCAGGGTTGAATTTTGAGTTATTTAGCGAACTGTAGTGCTATGCTACTACTACTACTACTACTACTACTACTACTACGTGGCCCACCGAGCTCAATAGCTGCAGTCGCTTAAGTGCGGCCAGTATCCAGTATTCGGGAGATAGTAGGTTCGAACCCTACTGTCGGCAGCCCTGAAGATGGTTTTCCGTGTTTTCCCATTTTCACACCAGGCAAATGCTGGGGCTGTACCTTAATTAAGGCCACGGCCACTTCCTTCCCACTCTTAGCCCTCTTCTGTCCCGTCGTAGCCAAAAGACCTATCTGTGTCGGTGCGACGTAAAGCAACTAGCAAAAAAAAAAAAAAAAAAAAAAAAACCAAGTGGCCCTCTGCCTTAAGAGTGCACACTGCTCATTCAAAATAGCGCGTCAGAGTAGGGATCGAATAGCTGGAATACTATGATGAACCAGTGAGTTACGTACCAACAGTACGGTATCAGAAAATGTATGAACCAGAGGAATGACATGTCTAAAGAAGAAAGTTTTCTAACTCCCCAGCTATTTCCTGCCAATATACAGTCAAGCTGTTATACTCGGTACGCAGCAGTAATCCCATCTATCGGAGTTGAGCGGCAGCATAAGAGACAAAGAACATCATCACAAACAATGGTCAATGTAATGTTATTGTTGATCAATGTTATGCGCTTTCAATATTGTAGGCCTTCACATTTAGTTTTCTTCCGACTCTGAGATTCCACTCTTATCATAGTCGGTACGGTAAAATTGAAAAAAACATAAATGGTCGGAAATTATATTCTCTATAACTTGTGTTATGTAGTACTTTTCGATAGGACCAATAACATAGGTATTTAAAAATTAAATTTTAGGTGCCTTCCCATAAACTACAATTTCATACCGGGCGAATAAAATTGTTTATAACTTAGACTGTAGTTTCTTATTCCCCGAAGGTATTTAAAAATTAAATTTTAGGTGTCTTCCCATAAACTACAATTTCATACCGGGCGAATAAAATTGTTTATAACTTAGACTGTAGTTTCTTATTCCCCGACTCTATATACCGATTTTCATTAAATTCTGTTGACTCATTTTGCCGTGGCTTGGCGTTGATATGGACTTGGCAACAAAAATACAAATTCATGAATATCTGAATTATCAAAGCCGGTACGGTAACAATGTATAACATAAATAATCGGAAATTTAATTCTATATAACTTTAGTTATGCAGTATTTGTCGATAGGACCACTAATAATATAAATATTTGTGAATTATAGTTTAGGCCTTCCTCTAACCTACCATTTCACTCAAAGTGAGTAAAATGATTTATAGCCTAGATTGCAGTGGCTCATCCCCCGACTTCACATGCCAGTTTTCATTAAATTCTCTTCAGCCGTTTTCTCGTGATGCGTGTACAGACAGACAGACAGACAGACAGACAGACAGACACCGAGCTCGACAGCTGCAGTCGCTTAAGTGCGGCCAGTGTCCAGTAATCGGGAGATAGTGGGTTCGAGCCCCTCTATCCGCAGCCCTGAAGATGGTTTTCCATGGTTTCCCATTTTCATACCAGGCAAATGCCGGGGCTGTACCTTCATTAAGGCCACGGCCGCTTCCTTCCACTTCCTAGGGCTTTCCTCTCCCATCGTCGCCACAAGACATATCTGTGTCGGTACAACGTAAAACAAAATAGCAAAAAAAGGAAAAGACAGACAGACAGAAATTACGGAAAAGAAAAAAGTGAACTTTCTTGTTACGATGGTCATGACCGATACAGAAATACCATTCTTTTCAAATTCTGAGCCATGTACAGACAAAACTCTTATTTTGTATATTATATAGATGGTTTATTATACAGCGATTGTATTTGTTGGCGGATTGCTTCACGGAAAGATTATGAGTATGGGCAGAGATTTAAATTAATATAGTCACGTTCACGTAGTATATTAGATAAGTATCCGGGAGCGATGAAGTATGGAGCAATCATTTCTCCGCTAATATAGGAAGGATTGCAAGCAGAAGCCAGTAATTTGAATGATCTGAAGAAGGTTTGCTCTCCTATTTGAGACGAAATGACAATTAAAGAGCGGCTACTCTTCTTCGTCTTCTTCTTCTTTTATGACCACATAGGATCACTTTAGTCAGTCCATCGTTCAGGTCTCTTTGAAGGGATTGTTCGGGCTTTGCGGTCCTCCCAGTACTTCTTCAGACGCTCCGATCTTCGTGCCCTTTCCTCAGTTGAAAATGTGCGTGCTGTTGGTTTGTTTTGTGTAAGGGTAAAGCGGAGGTTTGTATTCTTGAGTTTTGTATTCAATTTTATCTTATTTTTGGTGTCTTCTGTTGTAAGGCCTATTTCCTTCAGATCCTCTCTTACTTCTCTGATCCATTTACATCCTGTTGTGGTATTTTTTGAGACGAGATTGTGTTGTACTAGTTGTTTCAGAAGTCTCGAGTCCTGCATCCTCATGATATGTCCAAAGAATCCCAGTCTCCTCTTACGCATAGTATCTGTAATGGGTTCTAACTCTTTGTACACGACTTTGTTAGGTATTAACCGCCACTGTCCATCTTTCTGATATTTTTTGTTGATATAGGTTCTTCCAATCCTCCTTTCAATTTTCTGAAGTCTGTCAGTCTTTGATTGTTTATTCAGGTAAAAGAGTGTTTCTGCTGCATATGTAGCTTCCGGTTTTATAACTGTGTTGTAGTGTTTTATTTTTGTATTTATTGATAGACATTTCTTTTTGTAGATATCCCATGTTAATTTTTGTGCTTTAGCTAATCTATTTGTTCTTACTTGGATTGAGATTTTTTCATTTAAGTTATGTGTTATTACTTCTCCAAGATATTTAAACTGAGTTACTATTTTGATTTTATTACCATTTATGGTGACTTCTTTTAGCTGTGTTGGTTTTTGGGGCATAATTTCTGTTTTTTCAAATGATATTTTCAGGCCAATTTTATTTGCAATGTTTTGAAGTTCTGATATCTGGGTTTTTGCTTCTTTTATGTCCACTGCTAGTAATGCTAAATCGTCAGCAAAACCCAGGCAATTTGTTTTGATTTTTCGGCCAATCTTTATTTTGGGGGGGACATTTTCTAAACCATTCCCTCATTACCATTTCTAGAGCACAGTTAAATAATAGTGGTGAGAGCCCATCTCCCTGCCGTAGTCCAGTTTTAATTTCAAATGTCTCTGATAATAAAGAAGATGACAGATTCTATGGACTTGTCGAAGCAGAGGGGGTCCATAAAGAAGAAACTGGAATAAGCCATCAACTCGCCAACGAATTGCTGTGCTTTGTAATTCATGGATTGAAGAAAAATACGATTGCACCTGCCTACTTCATGGTGAAGTCATTACAAGGAAATGAATTTTCCTCCTGGTTCAGCAGGTTTTGAAGGCTGGATTCTGTTATTCGTCTTGTGACGGACAAGCATAAAACAAACACTCCCATGTTCCAAAAATTTGGTGACGAAGAATTAAGTCTTGTGTGGATCATCCATGCAAATCCATGTGACAGTTTCTGCCAATATGTTGAAGAGATAAAGAAGAGTCCAAAGATCCCAACAACAACAACAACAAAAAAAGATTTGCCAAAAACACATCAAGCTATTATTATCACTGTCCGACTCCTTGGCTGAATGGTCGGCGTTGAGGTCTTTGGTTCAGAAGGTCCTGGGTTCGATTGCCGCCCGGGTCAGGGATTTTAATCGCGTCTGATTAATTTTCCTGGCTCAGGGAATGGGTGTTTGTGCCTGTCCCAACACTCTTCTCTTCAAATACAGACAAAACACCACACTACCAACCATGACAGAAACATGCAATAGTAATTAAATCCCTCCACACAATGTTGGCGTCAGGAATGGCATCCGGCCGTAAAACAGGAGACAATCCGCATGTGAGTGATACAGTTCTCACCCGCAAACCTACAGACGTGGGAAAAGCTGTGAAAGAAGATTATCTTCTTCCTCTTTGATTGTTCATATTCTACAGAATGATTTTTTTTTAATCTGCTAAAACAGGCCTTTCAGGAGATTTATTTAAAGCCATGCTTACGGCTATTAAGAAACGAAGAGGGAGCAGTGACATGACTGACTCACAGCCTGCTCAGAATTCCGTAAAGATAATTCTGAAATCCGGTATTTTAATTCCACCGTTGGTGCTAACGTTTTGCGCAAGCAAATTTTACAATTTTCTGCCTCAATATCTTCTTCCAGATTTGACAAAACAGAATCAGTGGTATTTGTCTTACGGGAAGATGTTTGCGAGTCCCCTGAATCAGTGTGTGCCATTTTGGTAACAGCTTCGGAGCACTAGTGTGTGTGGTTATTTGGTTCGTGTAATCCAAGAAGAAACTGAAAGCGGTTTACACCTCAGTTAATGCATCCCTATTGATGAACTTGATCAGTCACACGAATACACCTGTGGTATCCCCATCCGCGATTTACTGGCCTAATTACGGGGCTATATGAATTTGTTGAGGTTGCTCTACCGTACTGCAAGAATTCTTCGAGTCATTTAAAGTGTGTTAGTAGCAATAATCACCAGGAAATTACGTCACAAACTGCAGTGGCTCAAATTATGAAACCTTCGCTCAATAATGTTGGAAAGTATAATACAGGCGATTTTCCCAGTGTTCTTGTCCGTCGAAACCTCCTTCTCGAGAAGCCCTCAAGCTATAAATCTCTATAAATATCTTTATTCCTTTTTTCTACTTTATTTTCAGAGTTTAAACTTCGCTTATGTGCTTGTTTACTTGTATTCCCGCGATAACTAGGGCCGTTTGGTGCTGCCATCTAGTTGCGAATTGTTCGCAAGTCGTACTACACGTTTGAGTATGGTATGAGCAAACAGTATAAGCAGCCATCGGGTGGATATCTTGCAGGCAGTGATCTAGAAAATCCTAGCAATCCCATCAAGCTACTTCTTTATATTCAGTCTAACACCATATTCTAACACTACTGGTACTAAATTGCTCCAAATGCATGACAAAAGCAAATGTGAATGAGATTAAAATCTGCAGGACAATCCGCTTTGTTAATAAAACGTACATACAATAAACGGAGAGATAATAATCACATATTTACAAGAAAGGATATATTAAATCTCGCATTTATCTTATGTAGAACCCCCGTTCGCTGCGTGCTGGACCACTATCTGTTAATCATAGCTCCCTTGTATCCTCCCTCTAAGCCCTTGCCTCAGCTTACACTTTTAGAATCACTCCACTATCATTTTCCTCCACGATCATTCGTTGTTCCTCTCATTATATAGACGCGTACTGTTGTTGCCGAAATCTCCGATAGGTGAGGTTAGAACCGTACCACATATCTCAAATACTATTTCACCAATTTTTTTTTGTGTACAAACGATTGACTTAATCATAATGCAACTTCCATACGCAAACCAAAAAACATCCACGTTTCCAAATCACTTTTCGTTATACGTATATCTAGCAATAACTTAATCACTTCCAATCTTAATGTTATTCCGCTCACTTTACACATTATTGTCCGACTCGCTGGCTGAACGGTCAGCGTACTGGCCTTCGGTTCAGAGTGTCCCGGGTTCGATTCCCGGCCGGGTCGGGGATTTTAACCTTAATTGGTTAATTCCAATGGCACGCGGGCTGGGTGTATGTGTTGTTGTCTTCATCATCATTTCATCCTCATCACGAAGCGCAGTCAAATAGAAAGACCTGCACCTGGCGAGCCGAACACGTTCTGGGATATCCCACTAAAAGCCATACGACATTTCATTTCATTTACACATTATTAATTTATTGTATAATCTTCCCGCAACAGCTGCAGGTTGCTCAAGAGAACCTGAATGCATCTTATTTCCATCTCTGCGATGCTTTTTCGCGTACTGCCGATAAGAGCTTCCCTTTGTGCGTGTTTGTCTGTAGACGCGACGGTATGTTTCTGAGTTCTGACCTTAATTTTGCAGCACAAGCAATAATACAGTACCTATATTCGAGGCTGCGCGCACTTTTAATTATAATTCTTATAACTAATACTTCATGCAGTTATTCTAAAATGTACTACTCCTCATTCGTAATATCATGTAATACTACCTCAGTAATCCAATATCACATTTAAATTTTGAATCTCGCGAATATACCGAGTATACGTCATGGAAATCGGAACTCCCTCATTCAATCATCAGTTCATTTCATAAGATTTTATGCACCAACCTACTGCGGATTAATTCTTCCTTGCCTAAATTTACTCTTCAAATTTTATAACACAATGTTTCCACTTCGTTCGCTTACTTGTCGAAATATGCCATGGGTTAGCCTGAAAATAAGACTGTCAATTTACGATATCTTGACGTAAATGTCAGCTATGGCGTGCTATGATTATTCCATGCTCCTACTCTGTCCACGTGCGTAACGGTGTAAATAAACATTGGTGGTTCTCCGTTCCCTTTCAATGTCCAGAAACAAGATGCTGCAGTAATTCCATACTATATTATTATTATTATTATTATTATTATTATTATTATTATTATTATTATTATTATTATTATTAAAATGCCTAAACATGGTAAGAAAAGGGCAACTTAGAAAACTGAAGCTGAAGGAAAGGAAGATCCTGAGAAAAATCATGGGCCCTATTAAAGAAGAAGGCAAGCACAGAATCAGGCACAACAACGAACTGTACCAACAATTGGAGAGCATTACAACATCTATGAGGAAGAGGAGATTGAACTTCTATGGTCGTGTCATGAGAATGGACAATCAGAGGCTCACCTCCAGAATCTTCCACACCATCTCTAGAGGGAAAGCGACTAATGCCAAGTGGGCAAGACTCGTCAAAAAAGACCTTCAAGAATTGGACATTGCTCCCAGTGAAATTTATGACAGGAATAGGTACATAACGTTGATTAGAACATCAAACTCTCTCCAGTCACTAACAGAAAAAACAGTAGTGGTACGTCCGGGAGGAGGTGTGAAATGGACTCAGGAGCGAAAAGACATTCACAGTGCAAGAATGAAGGAGTACTGGTCAAAGAAGAAAGCTGCTAGAGATAAGAACCACGTGGTCCATAGCAGGCCCAGACTGAACTAAAAAAAATAGTGCAGTATAGTACAGTATTTCATTAAATTGATTTTCACTAATAAGTGTAAATATTTCAACTGGAATTTCATCAGGGCCTACAAATCATTTATTTTTTAACTGACCTATTGCATTATTACTTCTGAGTTTAAACTTTTGAATCGATCTGAACATTCAGCATTTATACCTGTCACTGATCGGGTTTTCAATGAAGATGTCTCCAATAGAGTTTTACCATGCTTTCTTTATGCAAGTTGATTTATGAAAGGTTTACCTGAATGATCTTCTAGGAAAGGTAGCGAATTCCTTCAAAACAATGAATTACTACCTTTACAACTTTGTTTATGTTGAAGACTTCGTGCTCCTCCGTGATATGTTCTAGTCCTGCATTTTCATTTATCCATTCTTTTCCTTTCCCGACGTTTTATCTAATTTGACTGTGTAAACGACGGTACCCTACTGTACTGATCTCAACTTCTCTGCGGTCTTTCGTCGAATCCAATACGTGATCTCTCATCCTATTAACCGACATATTTTCAGCTGAAAATATTTATTTCATAAATTTATATCTATCCGGGTCGAATGTCTACAACATACTGGATTTACGATATCTAAACAAACTGTCTGAACCTCTTATTAATGATGATGTAAGCTACTGAATTTCTTATTAGAGTGTTACCTTTATTATCTTCAGGAGATAAAGTGTACAGACTGCGGTTAGGAAGCTGATACCGTGTATTGCTAATGATCATCTCGTTTTCTGGCGAAAATGACATAACTTGTCCCCATGCACATTGGATTATCCAAGTTCTGAATTGTCCATCAAGTTTACTCGAGGGTTTTAGCATTGAAACGTCATTATATAGTTACGTCGTCATTTTTGTAAGTTTATAATACTTCGCAAGCTCTCGTAGTTGTCAACATGTTTATCATCTGTCCTGCATTCACTTACAACTTATGATTTTGTTGATGCTACTGTTTTAATATTTTGGCTCTGTCACTACAGCTGGAGCTGCTCTATGAGGGCATACCAATGGCATTCCTTCTGGAGCAAGCGGGAGGTCTCGCATCGAATGGCATGACGCCCATATTGGACATAACTCCTGAAGCTCTCGATCAGAAGGTAGCTGTCATCCTCGGCTCGCGGGATGACGTCAGAGAACTTCTTCTGTGTTATAGAAAGGAATCAATTGTTAATGTGGCACGTTGAATAGTAAGCATACGCTCTCCGAAGTGCTGGACTACTTCATATCCATATTTGTATTTTGTAAAAATGTCTATCTTGTATAACATCGTTTATGCAAAAATATAACAGTTATAGATGAATATAAATAGTTATGGCTATGATCACAACCGTTTGTTTATTTTCATCGAAGGTTAATCATTTATGAACAGTCGAGAGCACGGAATCGTGCTAATTCATCTAGGTTCAAATAGTGTGTTCGCTTATCTAATGTTTTCAGGAACTCTTTATCATTTGTCGGCTACACCGCCCCTTGACGAGCCATTCTCTTATTGATTCGATGCAAATTCCGGCACACAAACACTAACCTATGAACAAACATCAGTTCTAGGTGAGAAGTGAAAGAGAGGAAACAAATAAATCTGAGTGGTTGAAACGCACTGCCTTGTAAAGTGTGGCTATGCCAGGCCAGTGGATACCCATCTGAAAGTCTACAAGGGTTCACCACACTTGCTATAGCTAGCATTTATACTTCTATTTACAATCATATAAAGGGATAAAACTGTTAGACATCATATGCTTTATTTTATATCTTACGGTTTCATCCTAATGGAACGTAGATACTACATGGGAGGGATTGAAATATTCTCTTCCAGGTCATTTTTTAGCAAATCATCAAACATATAACTAAATAATGTATGATTAATTTTGAATATTGGTTAAGGTTTCCAGCCTACGAAACTATTCTAGCTTGATCCTTTAGCTATCTTGACTTGACAAGAACAAACGGTAAGGGTCGGCTGTCAATGAACACAAGGCAATTGCTGGAATGAAATAAGGTGTTGACACTGGATGAGGCAGAGACAAAATAACATTTTCTAAACAACACAAACTAATGTTTGTCTTTTAAAATATCGGAGAGATTTCATGCACTCGACAGTACATTGTGACCGATCACTATCCGCGGTGACGACACGTAATGATAAACCGTATATTTACTGGAATATAATATAATATAATATATGAGGAATCTTTTTTGTATGAGAAAGGCTGTTGCAACCGTAACAAATATTCTTATGTTAACATTGAAAATTTCACGTCCCATACTTGTAGATACGATATAGGCTTTTGGGCTTAGGCCACACCAAGTAAACAAGGTTGTGACGTACCCACTCTGCCCACAGATGTGTGACAAAATTATGACGTGGCAGGTCACCTTAATATTAATATAATTAATGATATCTCATTGTTTCTCCATAAACAGTATCCTATGGGCGCCAGCCTTCAAGCTTATGGCTTGAAAACGATAGTTGATAATTAATAATGATAATAATAATAATACTAATGAGACTCTAAAAACTCCCAGGGATGAGGTGACGGAACATAAACCATTAAGTACACTTACTTGGAAGTTAAGGATCATTAATAATAATTTCAGAAAATATAAATTAAAACAGCTATTTATTAGGATGAAAAACGTGACGTAATGGCGTATTAACGGAATCTGAACTTAAGGAAGCAAAAGAAAAATTGAATGAAATAAACTCTAAGAACATGAATTGCAAGGCGTAGACTTGCAGTAATTTATGCCATTAGTTCACCATTTGTAGACTCTTATCTGGATACGATAAATGTAGCAGCTGTTGATTGATGGATCTCTCGTACAGGCGGTGTCATCTCTTGTTGTGGATTCCAGTCCTATTTCTGCTTTGTGCATAGTACACTAGCTGTTCTACGACTTTTCCTGCCTTTAGCACTTCCTACTGTACTCCTTACATAAAGTCGTAACGAGTCCTAATTTTAATAGCAAAACCACCATGGGTTACGTTCATGGAGAGAATACACTTGTATATTCTTCCGTATTAAGGAAATGTAGCGTAACTAAATTCATAACAAAATCTCTCCTGCCCTATACCAGTCAAAACCGGTCTCCCGTTGACTTTATCAGTCAATACTGATCTGCATTTAGGGCAGTCGCCCAGGTGGCAGATTCCCTATCTGTTGCTTTCCTAGCCTTTTCCGAAATGATTTCAAAAAATTGGAAATTAATTGAACATCTCCATTGGTAAGTTATTCCAATCCCTAACTCCCCTTCCTATAAATGAATATTTGCCCCAGTTTGTCCTCTTGAATTCCAACTTTATCTTCATATCGTGATCTTTCCTACTTTTATAAACGCCATTCAAACCTATTCGTCTACTAATGTCATTCCACGCCATCTCTCCGCTGATAGCTCGGAACATACCACTTAGTCGAGCAGCTCTTCTTCTTTCTCTCAATTCTTCCCAACCCAAACATTGCAACATTTTTGTAACGCTACTCTTTTGTCGGAAATCACCCAGAACAAATCGAGCTGCTTTTCTTTGGATTTTTTCCAGTTCTTGAATCAGGTAATCCTGGTGAGGGTCCCATACACTGGAACCATACTCTAGTTGGGGTCTTACCAGAGACTTATATGCACTCTCCTTTACATCCTTACTACAACCCCTAAACACCCTCATAACCATGTGTAGAGATCGGTACCCTATATTTACAATCCCATTTATGTGATTACCCCAGTGAAGATCTTTCCTTATATTAACACCTAGATACTTACAATGATCCCCAAAAGGAACTTTCACACCATCAACACAGTAATTAAAACTGAGAGGACTTTTCCTATTTGTGAAACTCACAACCTGACTTTTAGCCCTGTTTATCAACATACCATTGCCTGCTGTCCATCTTACAACATTTTCGAGGTCACGTTGCAGTTGCTCACAATCTTGTAACTTATTTATCACTCTATAGAGAATAACATCATCCGCAAAAAGCCTTACCTCCGATTCCACTCCTTTACTCATATCATTTATATATATAAGAAAACATAAAGGTCCGATAATACTGCCCTGAGGAACTCCCCTCTCAACTATTACAGGGTCAGACAAAGCTTCACCAACTCTAACTCTCTGAGATCTATTTTCTAGAAATATAGCAACCCATTCAGTCACTCTTTTGTCTAGTCCAATTGCACTCATTTTTGCCAGTAGTCTCCCATGATCCACCCTATCAAATGCTTTAGACATGTCAATCGCGATACAGTCCATTTGACCTCCAGAATCCAAGATATCTGCTATATCTTGCTGGAATCCTACAAGTTGAGCTTCAGTGGAATAACCTTTCCTAAAACCGAATTGCCTTCTATCGAACCAGTTATTAATTTCACAATCATGTCTAATATAATCAGAAAGAATGCCTTCCCAAAGCTTACATACAATGCATGTCAAACTTACTGGCCTGTAATTTTCAGCTTTATGTCTATCACCCTTTCCTTTATACACAGGGGCTACTACAGCAACTCTCCATTCATCTGGTATAGCTCCTTCGACCAAACAATAATCAAGTAAGTACTTCAGATATGGTACTACATTCCAACCCATTGTCTTTAGTATATCCCCAGAAATCTGATCAATTCCAGCCGCTTTTCTAGTTTTCAACTTTTGTATCTTATTGTAAATGTCATTGTTATCATATTACTTCAGTTTCCCTATAGAGCTCATCTAGTTGTATCAGCACCACATCCAGGATATTTTTCCCTCTGGTTGGATCCATCACTTTCTGAATCAGCTGTCCTTCCCATATCAAATAGTTCCTTCCTGGAACCTGTTTCTGCCTTAAAATACCTATACATACCCTTCCATTTTTCACTAAAATTTGTATGACTGCCAATTATGCTTGCCATCATGTTATCCTTAGCTGCCTTCTTTGCTAGATTCAATTTTCTAGTAAGTTCCTTCAATTTCTCCTTACTTCCACTGCCATTTCTAACTCTGTTTCTTTCCAGTCTGCACCTCCTTCTTAGTCTCTTTATTTCTCTATTATAATAAGGTGGGTCTTTACCATTCCTTACCACCCTTAAAGGTACAAACCTGTTTTCGCATTCCTCAACAATTTCTTTAAACCCATCCCAGAGTCTCTTTACATTTTTATTTACCGTTTTCCACCGATCATAGTTACTTTTCAGAAACTGCCTCATACCTGCTTTATCAGCCATATGGTACTGTCTAACAGTCCAACTTTTAAGACCTTCCTTTCTATCGCATTTATTTTTAACTACCACAAAAACAGCTTCATGATCACTAATACCATCTATTACTTCAGTTTCCCTATAGAGCTCATCTGGTTTTATCAGCACCACATCCAGGATATTTTTCCCTCTGGTTGGATCCATCACTTTCTGAATCAGCTGGCCTTCCCATATTAACTTATTTGCCATTTGTTGGTCATGCTTCCTGTCGTTCGCATTTCCTTCCCAATTGACATCTGGCAAATTCAGATCTCCCGCTACAATCACATTTCTTTCCATGTAGTTTCCCACATAGCTGACTATCCTATCAAATAATTCCGAATCCGCATCAGTGCTACCCTTTCCCGATCTGTACACTCCAAATATATCAAGTTGCTTATTATCTTTAGAAATGAGCCTTACACCTAGAATTTCATGTGTCTCATCTTTAACTTTTTCGTAGCTTACAAATTCTTCTTTCACCAGAATGAAAACCCCCCCTCCCACCTTTCCTATCCTATCTCTACGATACACACTCCAGTGCCGTGAGAAAATTTCTGCATCCATTATATCATTTCTCAGCCATGATTCAACTCCTATTACAATATCTGGTAAATATATATCTATTAAATTACTTAATTCTATTCCTTTCTTTACAATACTTCTACAGTTCAGCACTAACAATTTTATGTCATCCCTACTTGATTTCCAGTTCCCTGTTCCCTTATCACCGCTCCCTAGGCCATCCCGTTTCCCTGAATGTACCTCCCTATTACCCTTCCAAACAAATTTCCTAACTTATACGTACCACTGCGGTTTAAATGAAGGCCATCCGAGAGCAGATCCCTATCTCCTACCCACCCATTAGGATCTAGAAATTTCACTCCCAGTTTCCCACATACCCACTCCATAGTCTCATTTAAATCCCCAATCACCCTCCAGTCAGTATCCCTCCTACACAGTATTCCACTAATAACAATCTCCGCTTTCTTAAACTTCACCCGTGCTGCATTTACCAGATCCCACACATCTCCAACTATGTTGGTACTTATATCAGCTTGCCTTACGTTGTTGGTACCAACGTGAAACACTACCACCTTCTCCTTCCCCTCCTCCCTCTCTTCTACTTTCCTCAACATCTGCCTCAACCTAATTCCTGGATAACATTCTACCCTGGTTCCCTTTCCTCCACACACTTTCCCCACGTGTCTAACGATGGAATCCCCCATGACCAGAGCCTCAACCCTACCCACCTCATTTGATCCCCTCCCCTCCTGGTCAGCCCTATCTTTCCTGATAGCTGCAGAAGCTACTTCCTCCTCCCTTTTCTCCTTCCCATGACCCTGTTCCACCTGTCTTTTCCTATCCTCTACTCTACATTTCCCTTTCCTACCTTTTCCCTTCCTCCTACTTCCATGCATCTCAGCAACAGTTCCCTGTCCCTCATCTTCCCTCTGTTGTTCTACCTGGAGTGACTCGTACCGATTTCGCACAGACACCTGTCCTGCATTCTGATCCTGAATAGAGCCCTTGGCCTGCAATCTCCTTCCCCTTAGAACATTAGACCACCTGTCTTCTACAACTCCTCCCTTTCCTTCCCCTCCGTCTTGTACACCTACTGTAACCTGTACATTGTTTGAGGGAGTCCTATCTTCCTTCCTGTCTTCTGTGAGAATCCTAATTATCTCCCTCAAACTTTCCAACTCCTCCCTCATACCCCTCAATGCCTCACCACACCCACAATAAGTACACTCGCGCTCCTTAGCCATTCTTTACGGGGGGGAAATTATAAATTTAAAAAATTAAGTAACTTATTTGCAAAAAAATAAATGAACGGAGGGATATATTGTCTGGGATAGTACACAACAATAAGGTAATTAATATATGACTACACTACAATACTACTTAGTCGTGCTCTATTTTTTTTTATCCTACAACCCCTAACAGGATAAAAACTGCTGTTAATTACTGAATATCGAAAGTAATACACAAGAACTATACAATTCCAAACTGCAATTAAGCCTATCCTAATTTCAACAATATTTTAGTAAGAGTTTCTACGGATACCTCTACTACACCAGTACTACACAAATATTTTACAATAATAAAATAAGCACACTAAATTCTAATAGGATATTACTCGTATACTACTGTACAGTACACTACAGTAATTTTTAAACTACTTTCAGACGTATCCTAATTACGATACCGGTACCGTACCGTATGTCACTACTAAGCACAACAGAAATGAAATTTGCAAGAACTACTGTACTCAAAGATTACCAACGAAGCTAAATGCTTAGACAAATTATTATTAGTATTAGGGTCTAATAGATACACACGAAAGATAACACACGAATATAGCAGGCAAGATACGGCACTATCTAAATGTACCGTACTGTATCTATACCGCAATGTATCTACACTACATTATACTGCGTTTGGTTAAATGCTTAAGTATCAAAAGGATTGCCGTACACGAAGAAAAACACGAATATAACTGGCAAGATACTATCTGATATATTATACCTTATCTTCACTACAATTCTACTGAAATGTGGTTATGTGATTATTACAGCTGGTGGATTACTATTATTTTCCCTACTCCACGGGACGGAGAAGAAAAAAGTGTCCTTAATTAGGCCTATTGAAAAATACGAGGTTGTCTACAATAATTTCTCAAATATTTCTGTCATTGAGATAACAGGTCGCAATGAGAGTAACTTTTGAGTAATACACTACTCAGATGCGAAGTGAACTAAGTTAAAATCTTCTCCGATGATAGATTCGGATCGTCCTTCAAATAAGAGTGTCTGAGTGTTAGTTTCTCCAAGTGGCTCTCCAGCCCTTGTCGTCGGAGTATATAGGTTCAAAGTCTCCCTCCATCAGCCATGTCACATGGTCCAGTAAGATTTGATGACTTATCCCTTCTCCTATATATTGCTGTTAATCCATCATGTTACTTCATTACGTCCATTCACATAGGTTGAACTTTCCCGCGGAAACGAAGCGTCAGGTATCGAACTACGAAAAGTAGGCGTTAATATGTTCCCAACTGTCTCTTCATAGTATGGAAGGGGTACGGTCTCTCGTAAGCTTGATGACGCACATTTCCTGGTAATGTGCTGAAATTAGCCTCCTGACTCTGGTCACCTCACCTACGGCTATTGGAAAATTTACTGCAAGCTATTAATACGAATGATGTTGAAATACTTTACACAATAAGTTCTTCGTTCGGAATACGTTATAGCCGCGATACAAAAAATGAAATGATGGTGTGAAATGGATGATTAAAACCCTACACATATATATAAATTTAAAAATGACCTACCAGTGATTAAATATATACATCTTATCAATTAATTATACAGTTCAATAATTTAATACATGCCGTGATATCCCACACATCACAAGGAGAACCTCTTTACCTTTCGCAGAAAATTTAGATCCGCGTCTTCAGAAGAAGATCTCGACTGTTCACAAGGAAGACTTCTACAATAACGAGGGTTTAAATTTAAGAATGCTTTACATTTGGTCGCTGTTGGTATGCTCATTCGTCACCAGATGGCTCGCTGTATGCTGGCACACCGCTAGCATTCCAAGCGGGAGCTTACGACACCATTAAGCTCCAATTAAGGTGTTCCATCACACCGTGTGTGCGTGAGAAGTAAAAAAGAAGTCATCAGACGAACCAGGGACGAATGCGGTAGAAGAAATAAATAGAAAATAAAATAAAATACAACGAAAGACACCCAGGATAGAATAGAACAGAGCAGAAGAATGGAAAGAAAGTGGGTGGAGAAAGCCAGAGGATGATAATAATGTGAGACGGTGGGGGAGGGTGGTGGATGTCATAACCGGTGTACAGACGTTATGAAAGCGTGACACCTAACAGATTGCCTGAAATGAACCATCTGCTGATGAGGAACGTATGGTACGAATTTGGAAAACACCGAAACGAAATAACAACAGTGAAAAGACAGAGAAGTGAACTACCTACGTAAGTCCTTAATGACTGGCAACCACGTATTACTTAATTGATATCCAGTGCTCATGTTGAAATTGTTAGGATTTTTACGTATTTCCACAGCTTCTCGTATAATCTTAGAGCTGTAGTGTTTAGTGGGCTGAAAGTGCTGGAACATCTTGGAACACGACATCATGACCCGCCGATAGGACGTTCTCAGCTATTGCTGACTTGTCTGGCTGGTTGAGACGCATATTTCTTTGATGTTCCTTGATACGAGTACCAATGGACCGGCATGTTTGGCCAATGTATACATTACTGCAAGTAAAGGGAATTTTGTACACCCCCTTATTGTAATAGTGAGGACAATTTGTCCTTGCTTTTATCTAAAAAGTGAGCAATTTTAGTGGCGGTGACAAACATGGTTTTTATGTTAGGACGTGGGCAATTCGATCTGTGGTATTGTAAATCTAAGGCAGGTAGACAGTTCCATTCACTTCTTCTTTCAGTGAGCTTTGCTTAGATGTTAGTTTAGTTAGTTTTCTTAGTTTGCCTACCCACACAAATCGCTATCTCCATGCAGATTTCCAACTACCATCCAGCACAAAACAGCGCATTCTCACGACACTCACCACGAGAGCGACACGAATTTGTGAGGCATCAAATATCCAGAAGGAGATGGACACAGTCTGATTCACGTTCAAGGGTAATGGTTACAACGATACACAGATTCATAGAGCCCTGCATCCCAGGGCGACACCTAGCCTCGGCTGTAACGAAGATCCGAAATCCATGGTTGTTGAGGGATGTTGTGTTGAACGAGAGCATAGTGCCGCCCTGTCCAATCGCCAGTGTTGGTCTGCTTGTTGTCGAACGAGGGGATAAAAGTCCGCATAGGGCGGTAGAGGCATGTTACCAAGTCCATCACCAGCACCAGTTGTTGCTAATGCGACAGCTTTCTCATTGCCAAAGATGCCAGAATGTTCTTTGATCCATAGAAACGCTACTTGATGACCTTTTAATTGTAAATGTAATGTCAATTATATCGTACAAATAGGCATGTGTCTGAGCATTCCATTGAGGATTCTGAAATCTTTAGAGAACACTTTTCTAATCGGTTATGATGAGTGCAGACCGGAAGTTCTTACGCCAACAAAACTTAAGAGCTTCTTTGATAGTTAAAATCTCAGTGCCGTAGATGGACGCCTCACCTGGTAAAGAGTACATGGCTTTTTCTTCAGTCTGCATAAAGTAGTGCGCAAATCCCACGACGTCCTCGTATTTAGAGTCGTCAGTAAAGATTTACATATAACCAGGTCACATGGAAGTAATGATGTCCATAGCAAATCTGTGAGAATAGCCTTCGGTTTGGAAGTAGGCTGGTGGGTAGCATATACGTAAATTACTTGAAGTACGATTGTACTGATACTCAAATCCAGGGATACTTGATCGTTTCAGAGTGAGATGTAGAATAGAGGCCAGTTCTTAGTAACACCGCAGTAGGAGTGATGTGTTGCGCTGTAATAGCATTTAGTCTCTGGAGTGCAGTGAGTAATGTGTGTTGAATCAAAGTCTTGCAGAGCATCACACGGCGTATATGATATGGCATCTCAGTAGCCTTTGTCAACAGTGTATTAGTAGGTGTTGCTCACATGGCTCCCAGTCATGTACTCGTAGCGCGAATCTGAAGAATGTTGATTTTCTGAAGGACGTACTGTGGGGGGTTTCCGTACAAATTTCTTCCGTAATCACTGACTGAACATATGAGAGATTGATACAAAATCAGTAGTACTGCAGGGTCTGCACTCCATCAGGTACGCGTGAGCGTACGTAGAATGTTGACTGTTTGGCCACTTTTAGTCAAAGTGTGGGTAATATGGCAATGCCAGGAAAGGTGACTATCCAAAATACAGGCCCATGAGACGTACATTTGATCGAGTCGGAACGGTGAACGGTCCCAAGTGTATATCCGTGATAGTAGGAACTACGAGGTATACGTTTTCTAGTAAAAATGATAGCAGTCGATTTAGATGCAGATAAGGAGAGTCCGTTATTTTGTGTCCACTTTGATAAGGTTGTGTGCAGCGTAGTCGAGGGTACGAGTAATAACAGTAAAACTCGTAGATGAAATATAAAGTGCAACGTCATCAACATACTGTAGAATTCTAACCGCTGAGCTAAAAATATGTTCCAGATCCGCTGTATAGAACGCATAAAAGATCGGACTTAGCACAGCAGGTGGCGGCAATCCGCTGTAAATATGACGTTCCCCAGTTAATTTATTATAAGAATCTCGAGTGTAAAGTGCTCCTTGAGATAACAAAGAATGTAACCCATATATTTAATGTTTGTAGCTTATCAAATAAGGCGTTGAGGTTTACTGAATCGTATGCAGCTCTCAATTGTGATACCAATTCCCAAGCCAGGTAAAGATCCACAATTTCTGGATAGTTATAGGCCAATATGCCTTACGAATGGCCTCTGTGAGCTTTTTGAAAGGATGGTTAAACGGTGTCTTGTGTGGTCCATGGAAAATGAGGGTCTCTTGTCTAACTATCAGTGTGGTTTTCGCTCTCACCGGTCTGCCACTGATCATCTGGTCGGACTGGAGAGCGCCATTCAGGAGGCCTTTCTCCGGAAGGAACACCCAGTAGCCGTGTCTTTCGACCTGGAGAAAGCTTACGACACTACCTGGCGATATGGGATTCTCTCCACACTGCACCAGTGGGGATTTCGGGGAAATTTGCCAACGTTTATTGAGAACTTCATGTCCCTCCGTCTCTTTCGAGTCCGAGTAGAAAATGCATTTTTTCAATATTACGTTCAGGAAAATGGAGTACCTCAGGGATCTGTACTGAGTATCACGCTGTTCGCAATCGCCATCAACGGCATAGTTGCCGCTGCTGGGCCCGCAGTCGTTCCATCGCTATATGTAGACGACTTAGCTCTACATTACAGCTCCGGAAGGGTGGCGTTTGCTGAGAGACAGCTAGAGCAAGCTATTAACCGAGTCGACAGATGGGTCCTGCAACATGGTTTTCGATTTTCAGCAGCGAAAACCTCAGTTGTACACTCCTGTCGACGTCGGCCTGTGCATCCCGAACCAGAGCACCGCTTGCGAAACAGTCTTACCAGTGGTTGACAACTGCAGACTCCTGGGTCCCCATTTTGTAAGAGACTTACGTGGCAGGCCCACATCTGTCAGTTGAAGGTTGTCTGCATGAAGAGACTTAACATGCTTAAGTTTCTCAGCGGCACTTCGTGGGGGCTGATCGTGCGGCACTGCTACGATTTTACACGTCGACGGTCCTCTCCCGAATAGACTATGGAAGTACGGCTTATGGCTCAGCATCAAAATCTACGCTGAGCCTTTAGACAGTATTCACCATAGTAGAGTAAGGCTGGCAACGGGAGCCTTCGGTACTAGCCCCATTCCCAGCCTACTCGCTGAAGCGGGAGTTCCACCTTTACGGAAAAGGAGGCAGCAGTACTCCTCACGTACGCTGCCAAAATTCGTGAAATGCCACTACATCCAAGCTATCAATGCATCTATCGTACCCAATACCACCAGAGGTGCCAAGACCGTCCGAATGCCACACGGCCGGTTGGGTTTCGGATTGATAGCTTGTGTCATGATTTGAATATCGATATCGGTGGTTGTCTTGAACAAACTCCTAGCGAGGTACCTCCGTGGTTGGTACCGCGACCGGATATACGTCTAGATCTGTTCCGTGGACCCAAGGTGAACATGGATTCCTCCGTTTATCGGAGGTATTTCCAGGACTTCATTCACCAATATACGGCTGCGAGATATATCTTCACGGATGGCTCTAAAATCGGAGATAATGTTGCTTGCTCTTTCGTCATTGATGATATGAGCACGAGGATCTCGCTTCTTAGAGTATGTAGCGTGTATATTGCAGAACTTTACGCCATCTTAGAGGCTCTGCAGTTAGCACTGCGTGACGAAAGAAGCCACTTTCTTATGTGTACCGATTCGTTAAGCTCTCTGCAGTCTATTGAAACCTGTTTCTCGCAACACCCTCTGGTACAGTAGATACATGACCTTCTAGCCAGGTTAAGGGATGCTGGCACCAAAATCACTTTCGCGTGGCTTCCAAGCCACGTTGGGATTGCGGGAAACGAACTTGCGGATGAAGCTGCAAAGGAAGCTGTACTTTTACCTCCAAGACCAGTCAATGTTCCTGCTAAGGATATTTGTTCTCAGCTACGTCGAACCATCTTGGCGTTGTGGGAATCGCAGTGGCTAGCTATCCGAACTCCCAACAAGCTGAGAGCAATTAAGAAGACAACAACCGTGTGGTGGTCCTCTTTCCGACCTTTACGGAGAGAGGCCATAGTATTGTGCGGGCTGAGGATAGGTCGTTTACGATCCACCCACTCTTATCTCCTAAAGAGGGAAGGCCCCCCAGTGTGTTCTTGTGGTGCCGACTTCACCGTAGCCCACATCCTCACAGATTGCGCCGATCTCTCTGGCCTAAGACGGAGCCTCGGCCTGCAGGAAACACTCGAACGCATACTATCCGATGACGCGACTACTGATTATCTCGTCATCCGCTTTATTTGTGACAGTGGACTAATCAAGTTTATAAATTAAGAGTGTAATGTTACTCAGGAAACGCAAGTTCCCTTTTGATTCGTTAGTAGTTTTTTCGGCCTAATTCTACAATTGTTTTTGTTATATTTTGTACTCTGTATCCAAATTCCTCTGTTGAATAAATAATTTTGTTTTTTATTTAAATTTCTTTTCCACTAATTTGTTAGGATTGGATGATTACCTCGTTGTACATCCTCTTAAAACAAAAATCACCACCATCTGCTGTCAGGAGAGAGCAACTAAATGGCCATTCGTCTTCTACGTTTTCTCTATGTCCTTTGTCAACATGCTGAGAAGATCTACTCTTCCTCGACTAAATCCATATTGTGTGGACTGTAGCAAGTTATTATGCTCCAATCACCACTCCAACCCTGTGTTCATCATGCGTTCCAAGGTCTTAACGATGCAGGATGATAGAACAATTGGTCTGTAACAAGCAGGGTCCTTGCCAAGAATAGGTATGATGACTTGAGAAATCCCCTCGCCAGGTAACAGGCGATGGGTGCATAGATCATTAAAAATGCCCAATAAAGCTTCTTTAGTCGATCGTGGAAGGCGATGTAACACAGAATACTGGATATGATCTTTGCCTGGCGCAGTGTTTTTATTCTGATTTAAAGCTTGTTGCAATTCCAAATACGTGAATGGCGAAGAAAAATTTGTTTTTGTTCTGCTGAGGCGAGGAACATGGGAAGGGGCAGTGGGTACTGTTAACAGAGCATGGTAGCTTAGAATATCATTCATACTTGCTAGGACTTGAGGAGGTTGATAAGGTTTGAAAGTATACAGTCCCTTAAGAGCTCTTATTTAGGTCCAAATTTTTCACAATATTTTCACCAGCTGCTTCGCTTCTTCTATTTCAAGTGTCTATTTACCTGTGCATTTCATTTAGAAAGTTGTAGTGGTTATCCCACATGGAAAATCGACAGTATTGTGCACAGGCTGCTTTCCTCTTCGCAATCATCCTTGAACAATCTATATGCCACCATGGCATTGGTGTACATTGTGTGTAAGTATAAGGTTGTTTCACTGAATTGCAATCACATCTGCAATCATCTAAAACCCTCATAATTACAAGTATGCCATTCAGTTCGGTGGGGGGAAAAGGACACTTTTTCTGAGGAATTTGGTCTCATATATCTGGAATGCTCCCTCACTGACGTGATTTTCTCTCTAGCATTCTAGTTAGCCACTGAAACATATTATACCGGTTACGACCTGTAGATGTATTTTTTTTACTATTAATTGTACTTCATCATCACGCAAGACGTTCAGAGCGAACTTGGTTTGTTTACGTTCGGAGGAGCGAGCAGGCGAGCCAGCGACAGCTGTGTGTGTGTGTGTGTGTATGTGTGTGTGTGTGTGTGTGTGTGTGTGTGTGTGTGTGTGTGACGTAGCTGCAGGGACAGGATAGACTACCCGCCTCACGCCACGTGTAGCCTGCATGGCCTGGTATGTTCTGGATATGAACGTCATGCCTTCGCGAACATTCGATTGAAAAAATGTTAAAACTTCTGTAATAGTAATCACAGCGACTTGAGCGATACGTCATTTTTAAGAGGATAACATAAAAGTCTCAAAGTATGAATCTCAAAAACATCCGTCGAGGAATTCACGAGATAATCCGCTTCAAAGTGATCACGTTATCTGATGACGTAGGAGCCCCAAAGTGAATATAACTGAGCACACTTGACGCTCATCAGACAGTCATAGCTGGGTGTCCAGCCTGACTCTCCACGCTGCAGTGTTCGTCGAAGTGCTGACAGAGGCTAACTTCGAATATTCAAAGTCTTCGTGTGGGACGTAAACTCTGACAGTCGTGTTGAACTTATCAACTGTGCGCGTGTGAACTCTAATGTATAAGAAAATCTTTATAATAGACATTGAGTCTATCAATTAAGTTAAACTTCTGTGCGCGTATTGGAACTCTGATTATGGCAAGTCGTGTATTGCACTTAGGTGACAACAGCTGAGTTGAACTTATATTTTGTGCGCATGTAGAAACTTCTCTATATAACTTACTTTCCTTCTTGTGGAACTGAGTTTAATTCTCTGAATCAATATTAATTTCAATGTGGCACTACTGCGATATACTAGGAACTGTGATATTTTGTTTAAGTCTCAGTCAGCAGAACTTAATCTCTGAACAAACATGTCATTAATTACAATGTGACACTATTACGTATACTATTAACTGTGACATTTTGTTAAATCTCAGTCAGCATAATTTCATTTATAAACTAGGGTGTTTATGAAAGTGTTCGAACTTTCACATGAATGTTAATGCAAATTATTACCATAATCGTGTGCTACGACACCAAGGTCTCACTCCGAACTCAAACTGTCTTCCTTATTCAATTCAAACAAAATTGTGTATTATTTCTTCTGAACAGTGAGTAAATTATTTGTGTGTGACTGTCAGCAGTGTCTTTGATAAACTCTCGAATAGTCACCTATTTTATTTAATGTCAAGTGCGCCTAACAACGAACTGTGTTTTTCATTTCAACCTTATTTCTTCGTCAAAGTGTTTAGTATTATTTCATGACTGACAGCAGTGTCTTTGATAAACTCTAAAGCAATCATACATTTCTTTCAATGTCAAGTGCTACTTTATTTAGTGGAAAATCACCACGAACTGTGCCAAGTGCGTGAACAATTTTCAGTTTCATTATTTCCATTCATGAACTGTGCTTTATTTTTTTCCAATCTCGATGCTACCCTCATCTTCATCTTTAGTGAACTTATAAATTCTGTCTACAAGATGAGTGAATTCGACTGCATATCACAACCACATTAAATGAAACAGTGCTGTTAAAGAAAAGGGTCTGGGGACTGTGTAATTCTGAACACTCGTATAAGTTATGTGACGGGTGATTACCCCGCAACATCGTCGGAGATCGTCGGAGATCGTCGTAGAATGTCGGTGATCGTCCAGAACGTTGAAAGTTCGAGACTCAAACTCATATCAAACAGACCAGGGTGTTCCTGCCTTATCTCAACGTAATATTGGCAACTTCCAGAACGTGTTCAGCATGGTGAACTGGGAGCACGGGTCATCAAAAGGCGATTTTGAAGACAGCGACTATCAACAGTAAGGTGATGATCACTTTGAAATGCATTTTTTAATATAAAACTATTAATCAATCTAATTAAAATTTTCTTGTAGATAGGACCCTGCCTCCTGTACCAAGCCCTAGCCCCTAGAAATCACCCAGTATTGCCCTGAGAACTACTTCGTGCTAACTTTAAAATCAATTCATAAAGTCGGGCTATTTTACTGGTACAATATGTAGCTAATGTGCCACGATTGCAGGACATCCATTATGATGGTGATGATAAAATGTGATGCAGATAGCGGCCAAAGGCTGCGTCAAGCTCTCGGTGTCGGTAAAGTCTCCATCGTTTCTTCCTCATATGATCAAGAAAACCAGTCAAGGTGAGGAAAATTGGTTGCTTATATCCGGAAAGGCTATAATGAATGGTAGCGGCTAGAAACCATAGGACCGCGTTCCTTTCCGTGCTCGATTGTTGTGGAACGTCAAATCGCAGGATCTCTTGTTATCAGTCTCTGTATCCTATATTTTGTTGATAGCTTTCAACATCCATTTCCATATTATAGGAGCATTTAGGCACGGTGAACCAAAGTATCTGTAGAATCACATAGAGGGCATCTGTCAACCACTAGCTGCTCATGTCTCTTCAGTTTCTCACCAGTAGGGATGATCACATTTAAATATGTGTATACCGAAACTCGCCATTCTATGGGCAACCATTGACTGCATGTATTTTTCCAGATTAGTTGCCAGTTCCCAGTGGAGATTTTTAGTGGAATGTTCGGCTCGAAGATTCTATTTTGAAGCAGGAAGTTGTTCAGCTTTTTAACTTGATCGAAGGGGCCGTCAAAGACTTCTTTACGCGGAAGCTGTTCAGTAATTGTTAGGGCTTTCTTTTAACAATATTTAAATTCACGGGTTCTTCGAAAATTAGCATCTTCTTTTCCCCGTGGCGCAACAGCCCCGAATGGACATGACCTACTAGGCGACTGCTGCTCAGCCTGAAAGCCAGCAGATTATGAGGTTTCGTGTGATCATCACGAAGAATCTTCTCGGCCGTTATTCTTGGCTCTTTATACCCGGGGGGGGGGGGGAACTTCTCTTAGTTGAATAAAATCACAATCGAAGTATTTTCCCCTAACATGCATTGCCTTGATTACGCGTTTGGTGAAGAGAGAATTACATTTCAGTTCGACTGCGTACAGTCGCAATCCGCCAAGTTGTCCCTTCAAGCTTAACTGTTCTCTTCGCAGTCTGTACCGAGATTCTTTCCAAAGATAGTAGCCAATTGACATTTATATGCTTTAAAAGATAACATGCGGAACAGGTAGTATTTGTGCGATGTACCATATTTTACATAAGGCATAAATTATAACAAACCAAGTTTTTTGAAATAAATTTAGCTTTCGTGCAAGATTTTCTGCAATCTGGATACGAATGCCATTCAATAGAGCAGTCTAATTTAGTTCTATTGTCTCGCGTATGTTCTTTGGTACCCAAGATTTTGCCTTGTTGGTCTTGGGAATACTGATCTCTTCTGCACGAATACTGCATCGGTCGTGTGAATTACTTTTAAAAGTTTACCTTTTCCCCAGACGCATCTGAAAATTCCACTAGCATACGATGCACGTCTGATCGGTCATCACCATCGGTAAAGTGTGGCGTCAAATCATCTGCATAAGCACGCAGCGTAAAGTGTTCAGTGTTTAAACGAATGTCATTCAGAGTGCTGTGCAGCCTCCGGATAAGTGGATCCGTGGTTAAGATAAAGATTTACGCTTGACGTACAGACCTGTTAAATGGAATTCGACGTGACAAATGGCCGTTGATCAGCAGACGCGATGTAGCCGAAAGGTACATGCGCTTCAAGGCCGTTACTAGTTGTTTAGGAAACCGAAGATGACAGGATTCTCCAAAGATAATTGTGCGAAATTCTTTCAAATGCTTTGCTGAAATCTATGTTTGCAAATGCAGTAGGCTCATCAAGCAAGAACAGAATAATAAGGAAATAAATCAAGGACTGCAAACAAATTGTACGTAATAGTCCTACCTGGAACCATACATTTTTGCCCAGCACCAATACCGATAATATGTTTTATTGTATTAGCTATAACGTTAGCGAATAATTTATAATCAAAATTTAGAATCGTTATTGGTCTATAATCCGACACATATCGGCAGCTTACTTTCTTCGGAATCATTATAATAATGCCTTCCGTACATGTGGGCGTAAATCCTTCATTGAATGCGTAGTTAAGGATTTGGGTAAGGTGATCTCCAATAATAGACCAGAAGAGTTTGTACCATTCATAAGGGAAGCCATCCATTCTGGGCGGATTATTAGGAGCAGCTTTCTTGAGAACCTCTTTTCTAATTCCTCTTTGGTGATAGGTCTCGTGAGGAAGAAACAATATTCTTCATTGACGTACGTTTTTCAAAGGAAAATATGTTTCCCACATCCGACACGTCATTGTCTGCAAATATTTCGTGAAAATATCGTCCACCCTCGCGTAGAAACTCATCTTTGAAGTTAAGAATGTTCCCTTGAGGATCTATCCACTGGTGAATAAGTTGTCGGCTAGATTGACGCGTCTTTGCTATGTGGTATAAAGACATATTTTCCTTTTCCAAGATGGAAGGTCTTTTAACGTGATGCTGAAAACGTTGTAAATTTTGTTCTTTAAGTCGTAAGTCGTTTATTCGTTTTCATTTCATTGGACACATTTTCTCCATTTTTATGGAATTTATGCTTTTATGCTCATAGAATTCTAAATTACAATTAAGTACCAGTCGATGATCATATTCTATGTTCCTTTCAACCGATTCCATAGCTGGTTTCAATTTCCCCCATCCACCAGTCCATAACATTTCTACAGTATAAAGAGAAATACTACATTTGCACTGACGATACGTAACCCTAAACCGCTGAACATCTTTCTCATTACTAAAAACATGTTTATTCATTTTCCAAATCCCCCTTCCTGGCTGAGAAATGGGTAATTTGGAAAAGTTTAACGTGAACGTTACACTATGATGATCGCTGAAAGCAACTGGTATGACTCTGAAATATTATAGAATATTCGTCTTTGTTGCAGAGATATATGCTCTGTCTATCCTAAATTTTGTATTCTTTATTCTTTATTTTTCCTCCAGATCTACAGTATTTCTACCTTACTGATCCATTAATGGAGAAAAAATAATAGTACCCAACCTAGACAGGCATTATCTAAGATACACATAGAACAGATTCTCATAAAATAACTAAAATAGCATTAAAAATGAAATAACGTATGGCTTTTAGTGACGGGATATCCCAGGACGGGTTCGGCTCGCCACGTGCAGGTCTTTTTATTTGACTCCCGTAGGCGACCTGCGCGTCGTGATGAGAATGAAATGATGACGAAGACAACACATACACCCAGCTCCCGTGCCATTGGAATTAACCAATTAAGGTTAAAATCCCCGACCCGGCCTGGAATCGAACCCGGGACCCTCTGAACCGAAGGCCAGTACGCTGACCGTTCAGCCAAAGAGTCGCACACTAAAATAGCATTAAATGAATTACTGCCAATTGGTCCACAGGCATCTCCCTCTTGGAGAACCGATAGCTGTCTTAGTGTAGCAATTTAAATGAACATAAGGCAAAGAGGCAAAAATAACAAAGGCAAATGACAAAATAAAATGTACTTAGGGAGAACGGCACATCGACCTCTTGTTACAAGGCCACTCATACGGGGGACAAAGTCCTCCTTCATCTCGTCTGACTGACACAGCAAGACCTTACAATCCACACCTACCTCTCCTCGCTGAATCTACTGTCACTTGCTGCCCAGTCATCACGTTGCATTACTGCTGAGTTGTGACATTCATTACCTTCCTGTTTCCACTTGGTGCTTATAATCACATCAATCAAGACTACACTGAACCATTTGGTGCACTATACTTTTCTACTAACCAGAATAATCAACCTCCACTTCCACTCCAATTACCATACCCATTCTTTAAGCATCATTTCATATGTACAGCCACCACGTTTACATACCGATACACCATTACTTTCTAAAAGCATATACCCTTAAATTATCATTAGCTTGCTAATACACACTTGCCATGTATACATATGCAACTGTACACACTTATATTATGTGCCCTCTACTTTTCCAATAACCATAATAATCACACTCCACTTCCACTAAAAATACCATATCTACTTTTTAGGCAATATTTCGTATCAACAACCACCACCTTTATATACCAATCCACCATTAACTTGCTAAAAGTATATTCTCTTGAAATACCATTTGATTGCTAATAAACAACTTGTCCTTCAAACATATACAACCATAAACAATTATTAATTTCAACCCTTCACTTCACTCATTATATACCACCAATTCAACCTCTTATTCCACCATTTTTCAACATGATTTTTCCTCATAAACGCGTATTACTTCCTCGCATCACACCAGTTACATCCACCCACTACTTTCTACACATCCATATGCAACTGTACACACTTATATTATGTGCCCTCTACTTTTCGCATAACCATAATAATCACACTCCACTTCCACTCAAAATACCATATCTATTTTTAAGCATAATTTCGTATCGACAACCAACCACCTTTATATACCAACCCACAATTAACTTGCTAAAAGTATATTCTCTTAAAATACCATTTGATTGCTAATAAACAACTTGCCCTTCAAACATATACAACCATAATCACTTATTAATTTCAACCCTCCACTTCACTCACTATATACCACTAATTCAACCTCTTATTCCATCACTTTTTCACCATCCTTTTTCCTCATGAACGCGTATTACTTCCTCGCATCACTCCGGTTACATCCACCCACTACGTTCTACACATACATTAAAGTTATTTGACCCTCCTTGGCTACTCTCACACTTGGTAAAAAAAAACAGACACAATACCGACACACTCATGACTGCCATCTAAACTTCACTTCTCTCTCATTCTCCATCCACCGTGCCTCTCATAAATAATCACTTTCACCTACCTTCAGCACTTTACCAACCGCACTCCACTCACCTTCCAACTATATCCTTTTCACCTTTCCTTAAATATCATCATTCTTTACGCTCCACCGATACGAACTCTTAATCGTCCTCCACACTCAATTATACCACCTCCTCTTACTCCTCCAATAATTACCATACCATCTCTATAATTTAAGCACTCTTATCTCAACTACACCACCAAATCTATCTCTTTCAAATGACAATACATCTCCACCATAAATTTACTTTCTCCTATACAACTAACATAAACACTCTACCACTTACCATAATCACTCTCACATATCACCAAATCAACCCCTTATGAATAACAATCCAATTACACCAGTCCAAACTCCACATTAAATTACAATTCAATGGCTTCCTCTCTCTTAGCTCACATACAATCAATACACACATTCTACCACCTCCTCGTATCACCTTTCATTATTACCCAGCTTGCCTACTAATAATGTTTGTCTTTTTACTTGGCACAAAACCATTCTTCACCACCAAGACCCTAAAATACAAATGCATATGATCTAAAACTACTCACCTATATTTCCTTATAATACGACCATGATTTCACTCACTCACTCACTCACTTCTTAGGGTTTTTACTTCCTGTGACTCTACCCTCTTCATTTTTCTTCATCCCCACATGTCCCGTAAGATTCTGCTTCTCCCGCGGCTCAAAACAGCTCTGTTCTCTGCCTGGTTTCCGCTGCTCTTACCTCTTCACTCTGCAGATCCATTCCTTCACTGCATTCGCCTCTCTGACTTTCTTTTTCACTGTCTATGTCCGTACCGGTATTCCTAAGCCTTCCTATTTTCACCCCGTTATCTACTGCACTTTCCTTTTCACTATGAACGATCACACTTTCACCTTGCACATCTCTCTGCCTTACATCGCTTAACTTCCTACTCCCCTTGGTTGTTTCCTTATCACCGTGTCCATCTTCTCCAAGGCTGCTGACCATAACTTTCCTTTCTTCCACTCTCTTCCCCATTTCATCTTCTCTCTTCATATTATCTTCTAAATCCCGTAGTTTCGTCACTGGCCAAAACCTAGCCCACTGGCCATTGGCTACCACAAGATGTTGCCCCTTAATATAAGCTCTTGGCCCTTGAAGTCTGGCCCGGACTAAATGTTTTTTAGGGTATTTATATTCCTCATCCCTTCTCTTCCCATGTCTCTTTTGATCCAGATTTTCGTGCTCCGTAGATTATCCGCGCCTTTTATCACTATTTGCTCCACCAGGCCTGCTGCCCCGTGCTTTGCCTATCCTTTCTACATCGTCTATATCAACTTCACTGAAGTTGATTTTCATCCTTTTTTTTTTTGGATGAGTTCCACAACCTTGTAGATAGTCAACACTTTGTCCTCTCCATATATAAATAAGCATTGCTTCCTTCGTTCTTGGCAACTGCCTTCTATTTCAGCCTTCAGCTTCACCACCTCTTCCTCCATGTCCCTTATTTTCTCCTTAAGTGACGCAATTTCATTCTCGTTGATTCCTACTTTGGTCCTTGTTTCATCAGTTTTTCCCTGTATCCATCGCCTCATATTCTCAAATTAATTCACTTGTTCCTTCATCATATTTTTAATTTGTTCAAATGGGCATACTTCTTCCACCATCTCCCTAACCACCCTCCTTATTACCTCCACATCTTCCCAGCTCATGTTGCCATTGGGAGTCGGTCCGGGGTTTACTTACACAACCCCTATGACTAGCAATAGCATAATCACCGTTGTCACCACTATCATCTCACCCTCCAATCTTGATTTACGTCACCTCCTTCACTCCTGGCAGTTTCCTTCTTCCCTCGCCCCTGCCAACTTCCGATAACTGCCCGATATTGATCTACACCAATCATCCTTCTCTTCACTCCCGTCTTCCTTCTTCCATGCACCGCTCGCACTCCACTCCCGCTTTACCAGCACACCCGACTCAGCACGTTTACACCTGCTGACTGTCTAGGTAAGACTGCGTAGATTTTGTATCACTGCGGCAAAATGTATATTCAACTTCATTCTTTGTACTAGCATCTGCAGGCCTGGGCGGAAGTTAAAAGCACCTGTTGAGTCACGTGGGTGTAAAATGAAATTCAACTCGTCCATCATAAGAACAGTATTCGTTGTTGCTGTATGTGGTAGAATGTCCTGAGTGAAAAATGAATTCCTTTCCTGTTCAAACAGGTAACCAGATGGGCTGTACACGTTAATGATCTTTATATTATTAAAGGAGGATGATAATTGTTAATATTCTTCCCGTATGGTCCATTGTAATGTGTGTTAGGTTAATCCCTTTCCCACATAGGCAATAGCAGCTCCTCGAGAACTATCACCCATGTTCACTGCATAATCATAATTAAATAAATAGCCTAAATGACTGCTGTTCACTCCTTACAACAAAAGAATAGCAATATCCTACTCCTTTACGAAACGACCCAACAGACCTGACGTTGCGTCACTTTTCACTCCCTTTATGATAAGAGTGGCGAAGGTCGCTAGAACTGAAGGCATAACGAGACGACAGAGTAACGATAGAGACATGAATTTATAAACATTTTGTTCCGCTTCAAAAATGAACTTCTCTCGAACTATTATTTATGTAACTTGGGATGGTCTTCATTCCGCTCAACACTTATACGAGTCGTTCGCTAAAGAGGATCTCAACTACTTATCACTGTACACTCCGGTCGCTCCTAGTGGGAGACCGCCTCGCGTTCCACCTGTTGTGAATTAAAGTTATGTTTGCGTTGATAGGGCTGTCTTCTGTTCTACTATTGTTCTACTATTATTCCCTTGGGATGTAGGTGTGATGGGAGTAAGGGGTAAGGGTTATTCTGCCCGAAGGCAGGTCCGAACCTCCTCAGAGGTGTTCCTGAGCCGGAGTTTACGTGCGGTAGGGTGGCCAGTTCCTTTGCGCTCCTCCACCTTACCCCCCCCCCCCACCAACAGCGCGTGGCAACCCATCCAACTCCTGACCACGCCCAATGTTGCTTAACTTCGGAGATCTCGCATACAGGAAAATTGTTGCTTTGACTGATATCATCGCCGGGGTGAAGAGGATCAGAAGTTGATTCCGTATCTACAAGTAATTGAGACATTTCTATATCTTGCTTAGAGGATAGGATGGCAATATCAGTACCCTGGGAAGAAGCTGCAGGATCATCGGTGAGTTCATTTGACGATGACAGAAAGAAATTTTGGGAACGGGATACACTACTATCTATATTCATCCGTTTAGTTGTTGTTTCTTGAAGAGCAGGAAACTCTATGGGATCAACCGTACGAACTTATATGTTGTTTACGTCCCGCTCTTCGACGCACTGAGTTGGTTTCTCTGTGTTGTCAGGCAAGGTCACTCGAGCAGGGTTCGGTTGACTAATCGTTAACCCTCCTGAGTCACTTGTATCAGCAGTAGTGTTTACAGACCTCTTCTCGGCTGACCTAGTCTGCCGTAAGGGACGTTCTGGACGCAGATGATTTGTGGAATTACAGGCTATACGTGTTCGCACTTGTTCATCATAAATTATTTGTGCACGGTACTCTTCAATATAAATGAAGAATTGAATAGTCTTAATTCCCATTCTTAAACCACGCATACCATTATGTACACTGAAGGGATATTGCTGAGACCATTCTTCTATCCTGTGATCAATAATTTTGCCGTATTTACGAATCAGCGAGTTGAAAGATTCTATCGGGATTTCTGGTGGTACATTTAACACCTGAACCGTTTTCTGTACCTTCCTGTCCGACCATTCTGTAATGTTATATTGTGTGTACCCTGATAGTTATAAGTCAGTCTTTCAAAAAAGAGTAGTTGATACTACCTTGATGAAGGTGAAGCTGAATCATTTCTATCTGGTTTGCATTCATTTTCAAGAAGTGTTAGATCCATTCATGAGCTTTCCATGCTGAAGGTCTATTGTCTCGTTCAAAGATACTGGTACATATCAAGGTGCATTTACGTCTGAATGTTGTTGCAATGTTTGTTTTCTGAGTAATTACACAATGAAATCACTTGAATTAAAGTTAACTGTCAAAATTATCAGAATTTTCACCGTGGGTAGCAGCCAACTGAGACTAGGACTTAATGTCGCGGGACTTAGTTAAAGAAACCACGAAGAGAACTTGTGAGAACATTTCAAATACCGGTACCCAACCATGAGAACATCGGTAAAGGAACAAAATCACGATTGCGGGAATATAACCAGCAACTAACACATCATATCACGAATGTTGCGAATGAACTAATCTGAGCGCGATAACATTATAATAACACTCATTTCCAGTACTATATCAGTCGTGGCAAGCGCAAGGACTTATTCACCAACGATCTTATAGTCTTAAGATGGTTATCGCACCTCAATAACTGAAAATGTAATTCATTAAACGTTAGCACATGGACTCACATACCGTTGCTCGTGACACTATCGCGGGAAAATGCCTAAAGTTAGCGGATATGAGCAGATAGAGAGTAATCAAGGAGTGATGACGGTAGTAATTCGGTTTAGTTAAAGACTGTGTGATCATAATAGTTCGTGTGACATCTGAATGCAGTCAAGAAAAGGATTGGTGAACCGGAGTGAGAAACAGACGATCCCGATGACAATGAACTTTTTTTTTTTTTTTTTTTTTTTTTTGCTAGGGGCTTTACGTCGCACCGACACAGATAGGTCTTATGGCGACGATGGGATAGGAAAGGCCTAGGAGTTGGAAGGAAGCGGCCGTGGCCTTAATTAAGGTACAGCCCCAGCATTTGCCTGGTGTGAAAATGGGAAACCACGGAAAACCATTTTCAGGGCTGCCGACAGTGGGATTCGAACCTACTATCTCCCGGATGCAAGCTCACAGCCGCGCGCCTCTACGCGCACGGCCAACTCGCCCGGTGACAATGAACTTACCGTATCTCTGTCAAGATGGTGGATCCAGTTCAATAGTGTGTGTGTGTGGCTTGTGCAACGAAAACATAAAATCAGAAGATGATTAACTTATATTATATGTGAGAGAAAATGTCGTAGGAAACATTATAGAGTGGGCGAAACTTAATAAGAAAGATTTAAAAGAACTTATTGGTGATAATGCAAGAAATGGTACTGTGGTAGGTGTGACGATACGGCCTGCCTTAGTAATGAGACTCAGTGTGTGTGTACCTTTAGTGATATATATCACGTAATTAGAGATATACATAAGACACTTTCAAAACTAAAGGCAATAGAGTCGAAGCAGGGCGAGATTCAAAAGGCAGTGATATTTTGTGCATATTCGATCGATGAGGTAAAATTACAGAAGACTTCAAGATGGCGATGTCAGAAATTGCAATGTTAAAATAACGTGAATGATCTTGAGGTGGTGGTAAAATGAAATACACCGAGCTCGATAGCTGCAGTCGCTTAAGTGCGGTCAGTATCCAGTATTCGGGAGATAGTGGGTTCGAACCCCACTGTCGGCAGCCCTGAAGATGGTTTTCCGTGGTTTCCCATTTTCACACCTTAATTAACCTTAATTAAGGCCACGGCCGCTTCCTTCCCACTCCTAGACCTTTCCGGTCCCATCGTCGCCATAAGACCTATCCGTGTCGGTGCGACGTAAATCCAATAGCAAAAAAATGAAGAAAATCAAGAATTTCAACAATATGTCCGAAGAAATAATTTGGAAATCCATGGCCTAGCACAAAATCCGAATGAAAAATCACTTTCAATAGCGAAGTGCCTTTGTAAATCACTCGATGTCAAATTGGCAGATTGTAATAGATTATGTCATAGACGACCCTCCAGAAAGCCTGAATTTCCACCTCTTCTTCTTGTGAAATGTTGTAGCCGCCTCAAGAAAGAAGAATTTCTGTGCGCCAACATATCGAAAAGCACCATGTCGAATGATGTAGGCAAACACGCTGCCCCTAAAACTGTCTACATAAAAGAACACTTGACACCTACCAACAAATACATACATGAACTGGCCAGGGACCTGAAGGGATATGGTTATAAATATGTGTGGACTAAAAACTGCAAAATATATATGAGTAAATCGGAGAATCCCCGATCAATCTGCATTCAGAACACCGAGGATATCAAACGCCTCAAGGGTAAGATATTATCAAGTCTTTGCCACCCAGGAACACTGTTCAACTTCAAAATAAGTGATAGTACTGAATTAAATAATCTTATAACAAGATACCTAAAACTTCCTGAAGTTAAATTTGACTGTTTGGATGATTTATTCAGCAATAACTCGGCGCTATTACTATGAACACCTACTCCTCAGTTAGTTAGTGAGGTTGGGATTTTGTACTTGAACACCAGAAGTAACAGAAATAAGCTTGACGATGTAACAACAGCTTGTTTCTGATACTTCTGCTGTTCAGGTACAAAATCCTCATTGGTGAAATGGATATTGCGGACATTGTGGTTGTGTCTGAAGTTTGGATCAGTAGCAATGAAGCCGAACTTTATAATCTAATGAATTATGCTTGTATATTCGCTCACAGATATGGGAGAGAGGGAGGTGGAGCAGGTATTTAAGCATCGCATAGTTGGAAAATAAACTTAATATCTAAATATAAATTGAATCATACCTTGTTGTGGATTGAGATTTACAGATATCAATTCGAAAAGAAAGGTTGCAATCACATTAATATTATTTCTAAGTACAAACTTAACTGAAACAGTGCCCCTAACTTCTCTTAAACAATTCCCCAGTCAGCGTAATAGGCCTAAGAAGCTGTGTTTGCTCCTAGGTAATGTCAGTATTGATGTTTTATCCAGTGACCAATTAAAATGAAATTATCTCAATCTTCTAACTTGTGATTTTTCTCAGTGCAAAAGAACATATCCAACTCAAATAAGTGACTTTGCAAGCACCTTAATTGACGAGATATCAGTGAATAATTATAAATTATGCTTTATAGTATCAAATATTAATAATGACTTAAGTGACCATAATATTTTAGTTTTTGAAATGCTATGGCCTAACCAAAACACTTACCCAGCATCTCCTCATTCTAATATTTCTAAAACACCAAGTACGTGCAAGGATAATGAATCTCCCAATTCCCATAAGAACGCCTTTGTACAGTACAAAATAAAAATGTATATAATAGGAATAATTGCCACATGGATATAATGTATGATCCATTCATCAAATACTACAAAAGGACAATTATACGAGCTGTCCTAATAAACATAATATGACATCAAAGGGCATAAACAAGCCCAGAAGAATTCCTTGGGTTACTGATGAGTTCCTTACCCTTATAAAGAGACGAGACTACTTTCATGCTAACTCAAACAACCTACTCACAAGACCAACATGATTCTGAGACAATAATACTGCAGATGTAAAAGTACTGTAACTAATTTAAAAAGAAGACTCAAACCTGACTACTACTCAAACACATTCAAATCTCATAATATCAATCCTAAACAGACATGGAAATTAATGAAATCATTCATAATAAAAAGTAACGAATGACTCGTGTACTACGCTTGAAGTTGAAAGCAAATTAATAACTGATTAACGGGTAATATGTGACTCATTTACTTATTGTTTATAAACATTGCCAAAAACCTAGCTCTAAGTATTCCTGCACATAATACTCTGTCTTTCCCTGAATATGCAAGTCTTAAATCCCTCTACCTGTACCCAACGGATGTATCAGAAGTAAAGTCCATCATACCTAACCTTAAAAATATGAATAGCTGCGGAATAGATGACATTACTACTTTACTACTAAGAAACGAAAGACCCGATATAGCAATATTGACTACTGGTACCGGTATAATACCCAATAAACTAAAAATAGTCCAAGTAATCTCTGTGTTTAAGGGAGGAAATAGGCAAAATCCAAGTGATTGTAGGCCAATCTCTATTTTATCAATTGTTTCCAAAATTATAGAAATAGTAGTGAAGAAAAGACTTTCGGCTTTTCTAAACAAAAATAATTTCTTCTCTAAGTATCAATATGGTTTCAGAGAGAGGTCTATTACTGAGGTAGCTGTTGTCGATCTCATTACAATGTTACAATCCACCGTAAATAACAACAACATCGCAGCAGATTTAGTTGTAGGTTTTACCATAGCTTTTGATACTGTTGATTATAGAATTTTTTGAAGTAAATTAGAAAAGGCCGGAGTTCGTGATCCTGCCCTGAAATGGTTTGAAAATTATTTAACAGAATGAAAGCAACTTTATACCGTGAATAATTACTCAAGTTCTGCTAATTATGTAACCCATGGTGTCCCACAAGATTCCATACCAGATTTAGTTTTATTTCTCAATTACATAAATGATATTTCATCGTGTAATCTAAATGGCTGATACCAGTGTAACAAACTGACAATGAATTTGCGGAAAACTGAATTCATGATTATTTCCAAACAGAAAATACCTCACTCAAATTGCAATAAATTACTCGTAAACAATACGGAAATATAAAAGTAAATAAATTGAAATATCTTGGTTTAATTATTGATGAGAACCTGACCTGGAATAATCATGTAGAACACGGAACTAGAAACACCGCACCAGTTGCTGCGTTACTAAAAACACTTAGGCATTTAATCCCGAAACACCTCCTCCTACAAATCTATTGTTCATTAGTACATATCCGCTTGCAAAACGTATGTGTTATTCGATCTCATTGCATAAAGTATTTCCTGAATGAACTAATGGTGATACAAAACGGGGCAATAAGGAACGTATTTAGCTTACCATTATACGCTCCAGTAAAAGACCTATACATTCAGACGAAAATTATATCTCTCAGTATAATCGCAGAGCTTAGTTCTGTCATACTAATGTATAAAATAAAAAGAAACATAATATTTCACAACACTACTTTAATATCAAATTCAGACAACCACAGGTATCAAACTAGATATGCAGATAATTTGGCCTTGTACCTCATTCACTCTTCAAAATATGGAAAAACACAGTTGTAAATTTTCAGCAATAGAAGCATACAACAACTTCCCGTTGAAGTAAAGATAGCCCTTACTTTAAAAAGTTTCAACCGAAAGGCAAAGAAAAAAATATGGAATAGATACATCATACGACAATGTATATAAATAGGTATACTACCCTCTATGTCAATCATCCTGTGTATTGCTACTCACTTATAGTACTAAATATCTTAAATATCTTAGTACAATTAATGAAAGTATAGAATGGTAAGAGATATATTCATTCATTTATAACACTTTATTTATTGGTGTCTCTACGTAAGCATGTGTATCAGAGTTTGTGAGATCCGCCATTGAATATATTATTCATGTTTGTTTAAAATCAGATAGGGCCGCCCGGATCTTAATTCAAGTTTCCTGACCCGATAAGATGAGATCATTTCTATGCAAATAGACATAATGCATGAATTTTCACATGATTAATTTAATTAATAATCATCACTTAGCTATAAGAGAATTAACGGCTGTAATTATATAAATATCGAGAGCTGTCTTTCTAGGCTGATTTGAATTGTGTGTAAGTTATTGTAGCAAACAGACTAGGCATTTCTTTTATTTTGTGTTATGATCATTACCCATTTAATTTAAAGTATTAGAATTCATATAGCGTAATCAAGATTAATTAAGTGAAGTAATAAATGCTTATATGAACATTGGTGGGACATGAGTCCAGAATTTAAAAAATCAAGTGACTAAATAGTGAAATTAGAGATAACAATAAATAGTTATAAATACTTGATTTCATTCCTTACTATTCTATAGTTCCATTAATTATACTAAGATATTTAACGTATTTAGTACTAAAAGTGAGTAACAATACACAGGGTGAGTGACACAGAGGATGGTATACCTAATTATATACATTGTCGTATGATGTATATTCCATAAATGTTCCTTTGCCTTTCGTTTGAAACTTTTTAATGTAAGGGCTATTTTTACATCAGCAGGAGGTTTGTTGTATGCTTCATTTGCTGAAAATATATTACTATCCTTTCAATACTTTGAAAAGTAGATATAGTGCAAGGCCAAATCATCTGCATATCTAGTTTGATACCTGTGGTTGTCTGAATTTGTTATTAAAACAGTGTTGTGAAATATTATGTTTCTTTTTACTTTATACATTATTATGACAGAACTAAGTTCTGATTTTTATTTTGTATTTCAGTTACATAGTTGGATTTGTGATAAGATTTTGTATCACTGGTGATGGTATATTTTCATAATCTATTTCGTTTATTCGGTCATGAAGTTAAAGTATTGTTTTAATGTAGTGTTATAGGACCAACGTCGCGTAGTTATGTCAAGTGTGTTAGTGTATTCCTTCATTTTATATTTTGTAATGCAGTGTAAGATAAGTAGATTTACGTAGGGGGATCTCGATTCGAGGCCAGACCGTGAATCTGAAGTGTTGTAACTCTACATCTTTCGCAAGTAACAATCCAGTGATAATTTTGAGAATTAATTTGAGACTGCCATAATAAATTAATAATTGATATTTCACCATAAAGAAGATTTTGTTTCTTCATAAATTTATATTTTTTGAAATTGTAACGTCAAATTAGTACAATTTGTAACTTAAATATGTGTCAGTTCGGTAGTGTACCAGTAAAATATAGCTCGGATTTACTATTTAATTTTTTGCTAGGGGCTTTACGTCGCACCGACACAGATAGGTCTTATAGCGACGAGCTATTTAATTTATAATCGCATGAGTTATGTCTCAGGACAGTTCAAGGTAAATTATAGCTAGGGATTGCTACAGGAGGAAGGGTCCTATTTACAAGAAAACTTGAAAGTTCTTTTAAAGAATGAAGTTTATTCAAATAAATGCATGTTGAGTTGGATAGCACCTTGGTGTAGATTTTGGTCGTCTTCAACATCGCCTATCAGGTAACACGTACTCCCAGGTCACCATGCTGAACTGGACTGGAACTCGTTCTGCAGGCCTCGTCCGTCACCATAGAATGGAGCTGGAACACCCAGGTTGGTCCGACATGGGATTGAACTCGTACCACTGAAGTTCTAGACGGTCTCCGACGTTCTCCGACGATCTTGCGGAGTAATCACTCGTTTCATTACTCACACGAGTGTCCACAATTGCACAGTCCCCCGACACACTTATTTGACACCCTGTTTGATTTAATATTGACGTAATATGAATCGGTCTTCACTAGTCCCTTGTAGATAGACTTTAATTGTTATTTAAATATTCTACCCTCTACCCTTCCTGCCTTTGAAATGTGGCACCGGCATGAGTCATCACAGGGTCGCTGACTGGGTACTACCCACAGAAACCTCTTCGAATATTATAAAACTAATCTTAAATTAATTACACAGGAAGGATAAAAGAGAAGAAAAAAAATGATTAAATAAAATCTGAATGAGAACCTTTACGAACACAAAATTTATTAAACTAGACTTTGGCAAAGCAAAATATTTCTGTACAAATCAATAAACTCTTCGGGCCAAATATTGTTTATAACCTTTTGTCAACTCCGACAATAAATTTTAACATCATGACTCATAAATTTTCAATCCTCTTCCAAATGACATTATTCAAATTTGATTACTATTTCCTTTTATCTTATTTACCAACTCTACTCTAAGGCCTCAAAATTTAACTCAATTCCATTCTGCTCACATTTGGTTATCACTATATTTCAAATTTTCAATAATAAAAACAAATAATCATTATAATAATTTACCATCGTATTTTCGTGAATTCGTCAGAGTGACCTTTGAAATATTACTATACAACCAGACTTCTTCATTTATTCTCTGAGTAAACAAATTCAATTACTCTCTCTCGACCTTCAAATTACAACATCACTACTATAAACCTTGTAATTGCAATTACCAATTACCAAATTATCTACTTGATTATAGCCTTCCATTTAAAAAATGCATGAGGTTATGTAAATTCATTAAGCACAACATCCGCCGTGTAATCCATGAACTCGTCATTTGAATTAATTACATTCATTAAATTCATTTTTATTCACTAAATTCGTGACCATCACGTCAGTAGAATTTGTTACCTCTAAAATCAAAATTTTATCCAGTTACGTTTGTACGCTTTGTTAAATTAATCAAAATTTTGATATATCATAAAATTATTCATCACAAAAATTTATATAAAACAATCCCTATTATTATTTGAGTCCGAAACTATTTACTTATTCTTTCTCAATACCACCCTCCACTCATATGAATGCCGATAATATGGAACGTACGCACGAAATCGATAGTAACCCTGACATAACTAAATTAAGTTAATTCACCGATTCATCTAAAATTAAAAATATCTCGCATATGCTTAATTAGCTGTTTATTAACACAAAAACATATCCTACCCTGTAGCAAGACCTACACTACAATGATAATGCACCTTAACCTACACTGAATTTACAGACAAGGGTTAGAACCTCACTGTCACAAGTACATACAACCTCATGAACTGAATTCAACTTCAAAAAAAATATATTGCAACTGCAAAACAGAATTTACATTGCTCATACACTGAAGAACATATAACATAACAAGCACAACATAATTCAATCATATAGTCACAGGGGAAATCCTTATCCACTGACTCGGCCGGGCAACGAACTCCGACCCTCAACATGGCATCATTACAATGACCTATCACTACACTCGCCGCAATGATCTGTCACGAAGTCTAGCTATCATTATTTAATCTAATTGTGCTGTCCTGAGTTCCACAAACTGAATTTTTCTTACGGATGAATGCGATATTTTGTTACTTATAAGACCCTACCAACGTTACAAGGCTCCCTCTAATACACAACGCGCCGACCCGGTCTGTAGCCTTATCTCACGCCCCGGCTCATTTCGTTAACACGGCATTTAACTTGTTCGCACCCACTTAAATTCTCTCTCTCTCTACTCTAAATGAAGCCATATGTTCCTCCACAATATCATGCGTCTGTGCGAACAGTTACTAATTATATATAACACTCTCAATATGTTTTATTCATTTCATATTTCACGTATTATTCTGCATTTTTCACTCCATTATCAGGAACACGTATATCATTATGCCGGTATTTACACATATATGGCGCTACACAATCATTGGTTCGACTCTTGTGGTTGGCATTTTGTGTCTTAGAGGCCCCTACTTCAACACTAGCTAACTACCTCTCGGATAAATTTTAGGATGACATTTATTCCCTACAGCACAAATTTTACTCATTGATTAACGGTACACGTTACTTACTGATGACATATATTTTCCAAAATCCCACTGTAATGTGCCATAAATCCCGGGTTCGAATCTTGGGTCAGTGAAAATTTTCTTGACGAACATCATGCGACATGCCAATTAAACTATCTACTCCCTCTGACTAATATCTTACTGATGCCTCCTAACTTACGTTAAATATTTACACACACACACGCACGTTAATATTTATTAGAAGATCGCGCACTAAGGAAACTCATTATTTCACACACGTAACAGAAGATCATTATTTACACACATTATTTCCTCACTCGCGAAGACCATTTCAACACACGCTGTAATATCACAAGATTTATTCCCCCCTAGGCATCAGTATAAATTTACCTAAAATCTAACTATCCTTGCTACAGTACAAAAAAGGAAATAAACGAATAATCATGCATTAATATATTTACACATTAACAGCTAATCATGCACATGCCAGATATAATGAATCAGGGTACTTATCGACTCGGCGACGCTCCATACTCAGCTCCACGGCCTCATGGTTTCAGGTCGGCCCCATGATGTGCTTAAGCCATCATTCTAACGGCCTGAATACCTGAACTAATACCATTCTTCATCACCATGGTCTTCATTTGTAACTTAAATGACTTTACACAACTTCACTTCTGAATACACTAAAACACATAGAAAAAAAACACAGATATAATTAAATTATTCTAACACACAAACACTTATTCACAATTGTAGTAAACACTTTATCTCTGCTCTGTTCCGCGAGTTTCACGTGGCACTGAAAAGCGTCCTCGCATCGACCTCGCTCCGATCCTATTTTCGGTTAATATCGTATAAATCACTTTCTTGAGTTTTACCAGATTTTGGTCGTTATTGAATTAACAACGTAGTCTATTTTACCCGTAGTACGCTATCGACTACCAATTAGCGGACTAAAGAATGCTCCAGATTAGGGTTACTCATGAACCACATATACGATGCGTCCGACCCGTTCAAATTTCCGTAGCAGAATGACTCTTCTTAGCGGCACGCGTCCTCTCCAGGCACGCCGGATCCTAGATAGGGAGCTCGGGGAACCCCATCAACAATGATGTAACGTCCCGTCACATATGCCTGCAATTATTTATTCCAATAAGTTGTTACAATATGCCGTCTTTAATTATTATTCTCAAAATAGTTCAATATTGTTTTCACCTTATCCCCTGGTGGATTTAATTATTTTTAAAGGTCTTTTAGACAGCATCCATCTTTAATTTACCCCCATCATTCCAAAACTTGCTATGCTGCTATTCGCTGCCTGAAAGTGTTGCCAACTTAAAACGTGTGACCTTGGTCACACGTCTCATGGAATATTCCAGTACTTCCCATTTCATTATCAACTGACCCTGACACGTGGAACTTGTCTTTAAACTTGTGCAAGCGAAATGGCGCCACACATCCGGCCTATAATGTAACTGTGTTTCATTTCCTTGTATGCCATATTAAATTATAATATTCTAAAGACAATGCTATGAGCCAATTGGGCTCAATATGAAGATGCGGATAGCATCAAATTAAGAAAAGAAATAAATCACAGTTCATGAACATAAGTTTTAAGAATAACGAAACTGAAGACTGTTCACATATCATGCACAGTTCGTGATTGCTTTCCACTGAAACATGGTCGCACTTGACACTAGAATAAATATACGACTGCTCAAGAGTTTATCCAATGGACACTGCTGTTAGAAACGCACTAATAAATTATTAAATACTCTGAGGAAGAAATAACATTGGCAATTATAATGCACATTTCAAAACAACTCAGTTTGAATTAAGTATCGTTCACTTCAACCCAAGATTTGAAGCAATTATTATACACAGTTGTAAATTCACTTCATTATTAATTAAGTATCGTTCACTTCTACCCAGAGTTAATCACTTGTGTCGAAGCACACGAGTGTAAATTGTGCAATAGGCAATCATTTTCATTTAGGGTAGTGAAAAAGTCTAAACACTTTCATGGTCATTTCTACTTAATAAATGAAAGAAAATAAGCTGACAGAGTTTTAAGAAATTCCACAGTTAATAATAATATAATGTAGTAGTGTGTCACTTTGAAATTCACGACACTTGTTGGTAAGAAACTAAGTTCCACAATTATAAAAACTTGTCACATGTCGAAGTTTCTATACGCGCACAAAATCTAATTTTCAATTCAACTGTCAGAATCTAAGTCCACTACAAAGACTTGTCAAATATCGGACTTTCTATACACGTACAAAATCTATGTTTCAATCAACTGACAGAATCTAAGTCCACTATAAAGTCTTGTAGAATTCGAAGATAAATTTTGACAGCACTTTGTCTCGACGAACAGAGTAATGGTGCAGCGTGGTGAATCGGAGTGGACTCCCAGCTGTGACTGACTAACTTGGTTGGGTTGAGCTCGTCTTATATACAATTTGTGCTTTACGTCATCAGATATCATGATTTCTATGAAGAGGAATAACTCGAGAATCCCTCGATGGATTTACTTGAAACTTATTATTGGAGACGTTTACATGATTCTCTACAAAATGACGTATCTCTCGAGCTGATACGATAATTATTACAGGAGTTTTGAAAATTTCCTTGTCGAACATTCGGGAAAGTATGACGTTTCTTCTAGAACAGAAAGTCCATGCCGGGTAGCACGTGGTAGAACAGGCGGGTAGCCTATCTTGCTTCTGCGTTCACGTCACTCATACAGCTATAGACCTCGTGCGCATGGATGTTGCTGCGCTTTGGCGGCAAGTTGCTCGAATAATTCATGTGACTTGCTCTCGTCAGGGAAGTGAAGCAACGCAATTATCAGGCTGCGTTTGTTGATACGAAATCAAGTTCGAGATGGAAGAAAGTTCTACAAAGAGTAGAACAAATTGTTCTGTGGTTGGATGTAACTATTCCTACAGACTAGAAATTCTCCGCCTAGAACGAAGTTCTTCGTATTCCCAAAGAATAAGCAACACATTTGGTAACTCGTTTAGACAAAATTGTTCATTTCATAGGTGTCTTAGTGAACTTCTGTCCTCCGATCATTAAAGCAGATGACTAGTACCGTATCTTTTAGGTTTGGCCTAAACTTAAACATGATTATATCATTACTAAATTGTACATGATTAGGCTACATCACTTTAGTTCACTGTTTTTAATTTTTTTTACTTCTAACTCGAGTAGAAATTATATCATGTTTGATATATCTGAATAGTGGTAAAATATACGCATGAGTATGGTAACAATGTAACACTTTGTATAACGCTTGAAAATTAGCGGAAGGTAATGTTTGAAATAAAACCTCTCTGCCATGAGAATAATATTTGTGTTGGGAATGCACTTCGAAAACGATAAAACACGGGTACAATTCCACAATAATCGAACACATTTATTTTAATACACATATATACATAGGAGCCATCTTGCGAACAACAAAAATGATACCAAACTAAAACTTGAAGTGTGTTTCTTTGCTTATTTCAAAGCTCTCGTAAACAAATCTCAGGAGTAACAAGAATCAAAGAGGTTACACCAACTGATCTCACACAACATCCTCCCACCTAAGTCAAATGAATGTTAACATGAATTGACTTACCACCTTTATGCACAAATTGCCACTTTCATAAAATAGTCCTGAAACAATTACAAAATGATAAAATTCATTAATATAAACACAAATAAATATGTTAATTGACACATATCACAAATTTAACTTTTCTGGCTTGTGAATCAATCGTCCTAGACGAGTTATTTTCACTGTCTGCTTTGAAACTTGAGGACCATCTTCAGCAGGAGTAGAAGAGTCACATGCTCCGGCCTCGTGATTATCCTTTATATTTTCCTCACTTGGAACAAAGCCTTTCCTTAGGTGGTTTCGGATTTCCTGGGTATCCTCAGGTGGTTGAAACTCGAGTTCTAGTGGGTATATTCTTTGAACTGGCCTTATAAGCTCGCCTGAAGCAGTGACGACACGAACTACTCTAACATTGCCATCCTTTCCCTTAACAAGCTCGACAACTCGTCCCAATGGCCAATCCATTCTTCTAGTGTCATCATTGCCAACCAAAACAATTTCTCCCAGTTTGAGATCATGTGGCTTATCCTTGCTGGCGAATAACTTCAACTGACCTAAATACTCAGTACGAAATCTTTCTCTAAGATTCTTTTTCAACTGAAGGCGATACTGCAGCCTTTTCCGAAGATCAGTTGCTTCGAACAGGTCATACTCAGGTACTCCTACTTCTTCTATGTCGTGTAGAAACATGTTTGGAGTTAGAGCAGCCAGATCTGATGGGTTGTCAGACAAATAGGTTAATGGCCGAGAATTTATGACGGTTTCACAGTCACAGAGGATTGTCTGCATCTCTTCATAGTTGACAGATGATCGACCAAGCACTCGACGGAGAAGAGTTTTGAGCATTCCTACTAGTCGTTCCTACCAACCTCCCCACCATGGCGAAGCTGGAGGATTAAAACGCCAATCTATCTTCCGCGCTGAACTGTATTGTGAGATTGCATTCCAGTCCAGTTTGTGACAGGAGTTCTTAAACCCAACAAAATTTGTTCCCTGGTCACTGTAGACAATGACAGGTCTTCCTTGTTTTCTGCAGAAACGTCTGAAAGCTTGTAGAAAGCTATCTGTTGATAACGAAGATACCAGTTCAAATCGAACTGCACGGTAAACTCCACAAGTGAATAAGCAAACCCATGCCTTCTTCGAGGTTCCATCATCGGCTTTGATGTAGAGAGGACCAGCAAAATCAACTCCAGTAACTTCAAAAATTCTTGCGTCACGCACTCTACTCTCAGGTAAAGGTGAAGGATGAGCTGCCAACTTCTTTGAACTATGACGTTTACAAATCATGCAGGAGTTAATAACAGCTCTAATTGTTTGTCTACCTCCTAGAATCCAATACTGTTGCCTCAGAATTGACAAAAGCATCTGCGTACCAGCATGACAGTTGCTAAGATGGGCATCCTTAATCAGTCGCTGAACGACTGGGTGATCAGCATTTGGGAGCACAATGGGATGACAAAAGTCCCTGACATCATCCCGGTTTGATATCTTGGTCATCAAACGAATCAATCCCTGTTCGTCAACAAACGGAAGTAAGCTCTTTAGTTTGGAATTGAAAACATCTATGAACACTTCCTCCTGCACCCACCGTAAAATATTCCTTTCTGCCGTGACAAATTCCTCACTTGTCAGGTCACAATGTATGCGTTGAGCTTTGCTGATGCGACAGTTGGTCAGAAAGCGGAACATCCAGCCTACCATCCTTACAATTTTCTTGTACTGAGAAAAGTGTTGGTAATATCAATCTTTACCGATGTCTTCTGAATTACTTGATATCAATGAAACGACATTCTTCCTTCTCTCCGAATTTATCTCTTCCTCATTATAAGAAAAGTCAGTTTGTGGCCAGCAGTCTGGATTTTCTCTCAACCAACCAGGGCCTTCCCACCAACGGCATTGTATCAACTTATTCACAGAACATCCGCGTGATGGAAGATCTGATGGGTTTTCTTTTCCAGGAACATGTCGCCATTCGCAACCAACTGACAGTTCTCGTATCTCTTTAATCCGGTTCATGACAAAAGCATCCCATGCTTCACTTCGCTGAATCCAAGCGAGAACAGTTGAAGCATCTGTCCAAAAAATTGCCTTAATATCGGGAATACAATAATCCTTTACAATCGATGCATATAATCTCGTTGCTATTGAAGCTGCTAAAAGTTCTAACCTCGGAATGGTCAATCCCTTGCCTGATTTTCCAGTTGGTGCAACTCTTGACTTGGCAGCCACCAAGTGAACACTCACTTCACCCCCTTGCTCAACACGCAGGAATACAGCTGCTGCATATGATGTCTGACAGGCATCTGAAAAAATGTGAAGTGTCCAGGAGTCGTCTGGGCTGTTGCAGTTAGACAACCAACGAGGAATCTTGACTTGAGTTAAAAGAGGAACTTCTTCAAGCTAACTCAAGAATTTCATTTTGATCTCTTCATTGACTTCTTCATCCCATGTCAAACCTTCTCTCCAAGTCTGTTGAAGCAACAATTTTGGTATTAATGCTACACTACATGTGACACCCACCGGATCAAAAATTCTATGTGCAGCACTCAAAATAACTTTCTTTGTTATTTTCTCGAAGCTAATCGAAAGAAGGTTATCTATGTTGATTGCTAGGGAATCATCAGACTTGTTCCATAGGAGTCCTAACACATTGGTAGGTCCGGAAACATCATTACTTCCGGTCAACTCCCACCTTCGAAGACAAAATTGCCGTTCCCTCATGACACCTGAAGCTACATCAATAAACTGTTTAGCTTGTTCTTCATCGTCCAAACTGGCAAGGCAATTATCAACATAGAAGCTATGGGTAAGAAGTTCCACAAATGACTTGGGCCATGGTGACTTCCCCTCCTCACACAGTACTAATGTATTTTCAAGGTGAAGTTTGATGCATGATTCTAATAGAAAAGGGCTTGGAGAGACTCCAAATACAACACGACAATGTCTGTATGTCTTGAGACTTCCATTTCTGTCTAACCACAAGAATCTCAAAAAATTTCTGTCTCTCTCACGAATGCTGATCTGGAGAAAAGCTCTTCTTATGTCTCCAACAACTCCCACCTTCTTCAGTCGGAAACGAGCCAACACGGAAGGTATTTTCTCAATTAAATTAGGGCCTTTCTCAAGACATTGATTGAGGCTGGGCTGTTTATCTTCTTTAGACGAGGCATCGAACACGGGGCGCACTGGTGTTGTTGATCCAAGTTTCACAACGTGACGATGAGGCAAATAGTGGCAATGAACATCCATTTCCTGAGGAGGCACTTCTTCTATCACCCCTTCCCTCAGCCAATCATCTAGTACGTCCTGATAAGCATCATAGTAACCTTCAGTCTTCAATCTCTTAACAGTAGACATCAGTCTCCTCAGTGATAATTGGTAATTATCAGGCAGTGGAGGATGGTTCTCAACCCATGGGAGGTGAACTTCAAACCGCTCTTCTTCATTGACTGATACTGTATCAAGGAAATGTTGCTGTGTAGTAGACTCAATCTCAGATCTGCTGCGTTTCTCAGATGGATCGCTAATCCCTAAAGTATCTAGAGTCCACAAATCTGTGATGGTGGCTTCTCTTGTTAGCATAGCAGTCACCACCATAGCCATACTTTCCTCATTCCTATGTTCTGAAGGTACTTTGCCCATTAAAATCCATCCCAAACGAGTTTCCATGGCCACTAGTCCAGTACTTAGTATCTTGTGGCCTCCTGTAAAGAATTTGCCTGCAACATCAGCTCCAATTAATATTTCTATTGGCCCATAAGATTCGATGTCACTCAAAACAATGTTCTGACTACTTAGTTCTTCAATCCAAGGACCTTGCTGTACTGAAGGTATGGCACCACAAATTCTTGTTTGGTCTAATGCTTCAAAGTGACAGTTGTAGCTACCATCCAGACTAGAGAGATAAATAGTGTACACACAATGATGGTATACTCCAGTGGTTGTACCTCCAAATAGCGAGTGTTGGATATTTTCCTGTCTGCCAGTTTGATATCCCATTTCCGTGGCTGTACTCTTCAAAATGTAGGAACGTTGTGATGCTGAATCAATGAATGCTCTTACAGTCCGCTCAACTCCTTGGCCCCGAACCTTGACAACTAGTGTTTGCATCAGCACCCCACAATGGCTCGACAAACTAGCTAAAGCTTCATATTTCTGGACTTGCGCACTAGAAGCCATCTTGTCTCCTGTTGAGTTCGGTCTCTCTGCGGCTGAGTCTACCTGGGTTTGTGGCAACTTATCACACATAACCACAAAGTGTCCTCGACTACAAATGATGCACCTAGGCCTATTTCTACATTTCTTCGCTGGATGTCGAACCTTGTGACAAGAAAAACAGCATCTTTTAGTCTCAAGTGCAAGACGACGTTCTTGCAAAGTCATCTTCTGGGCCTTAATACAGTCTTGAGACTTGTGATTAGACGAACAAAAGACACACCCTGCTGTTTCTCTACCAGATGCAGTAAGGAGACCTGCTGCTGTGGGAATGTTCTCATTCGGATTAGTTGTGTAATTCAAGCTCTTTTCCTTCTTCTTTGGACCTCCCTTGACAGCTACCGAAGACAAAACACCAAACCCTGACATAGCCAAAGTAATCTTCTGTTCCTGTTCTACTTCACATCTAAGAAATTGCATCAAACTGTCTAAACGATTCTTGGAATTCACACTTTGGTCACCGACACTAGCCCCCCCTGGTTCAACAGCTGAATTTGAAGAAGACTGGCCAATGAGCGCGATTGAAGAAGTTCTCTCCCAAGTTCTTAGAATGTCCTCAGGCAAACATGACTCTACTAGTGGTAAAAGCATGGAATTACACTTGTCCGTTGTGACACCTAAGGTTCCTAGGGCTCCTATATGGCTCTGAAGCTTATCACAGAGGGATGATAAACACACCTTATTAGGGCTCACAGCATTCTGTAAGATTAAACTTAACAACTCCCTAATGTACACTTCTACCAGCAAATCATCCTTCCCATAGCGTGCTTTGAGACTTGATATTGCTTTACAGTAATTTTCTCCGGTAGTAGGAAAGCTCTCAACTAAATCTCTTGCTCTGGATCCAGAAGTGGTGGCCTGTATGAGGTATTGGAATTTATCACTAGGGTCTAAAAGAGGGTCCTCATCAATTTTCTTAAATTGTGACCAGAAAGGAAGCCAATCTTTTAGTTCACCTCCGAACTTTTTCAGTTCCAACAAAGGCAGTTTGTATGAACGCTTAACTTGGAGTGACGAGTTCGAATTAACTGATACTGCAGTAGCTTCTGAGTTCCGGTCTTCATTTAATAATTTCGTAACAACAGTCTTAACCTTATAAAATTTGAACTTATACTCGTCAGCCATACTGATTTCTTTGTCTAACTCGTCATCCCTAACCTCCACGTTCTCAATCATATTAGTGAAGATAAGAGTATCCATACCTGCTAATTCATGAAATTTTGTTTCTAATAGATCCATATGTGCACTAATACTTTCCGTATCTTTCTCCGGCATCTGTAGTAACGCGTCGAGCTCATTGTAGATCTTGGTTATTGATCGCCGTAATACCGCTCTTGATTTCTTTGTCACAGCTATACGGTATTCACTTCCATGCTTGAAATACTACGTATGAAACTGTTTATATGATTATATAACTGTCTAATATCCTGTCGCGGTCGCCAAATGTTGGGAATGCACTTCGAAAACGATAAAACACGGGTACAATTCCACAATAATCGAACACATTTATTTTAATACACATATATACATGGAAGCCATCTTGCGAACAACAAAAATGATACCAAACTAAAACTTGAAGTGTGTTTCTTTGCTTATTTCAAAGCTCTCGTAAACAAATCTCAGGAGTAACAAGAATCAAAGAGGTTACACCAACTGATCTCACACAACAATTTGAAAGGAATTCTTTATTTCTGGAGACACCCACTTTCACAATTTTCTTTGGAGAATATACAAAAAAGTCACACGAGTTGTGGTTCAAAATATACAATTATGCCTGTTCCTGGGTGTAATATAGCCTACGTGAGTTTCCTTTAACTTGATATCAGCATCAATGTCAATATACAAATATGGAACATTGCACATGTTCTCATCAATCACGGGCTTTACCCAGCACTATCCCGTCCGGGCTACTAGGGTTGCTCTTCTTTTATTAACATACCCAGCTGTGACACGCAACATTGGGATGATAAACAGAACTCCTGAAGTGCTCTCTGCACATTATCTCTACCGTATTGCACTGCAAGACTGTTAATGTCCTTAGAAATAAGGAACTGAGTTGCCAGTTTATTAAAACCTCCACTCTGCAGAGTCATGATCTTGTGTACATTCTGGCTGGCAGATATGTGTAATTTTCTTTGATCGAACCACGCAGGATTTTTAGATTGAGCCCTAGTCTCAATCGCAATAGCATACGTCTACGATTTTGTGACTTACGTTGTCGTAATAAAAATTCAGTACGTCACTCGGCAACGTGCACTCATAATAATTGTTTGGCACTATTGATATCTCGCCACTTGGCAAATAATTTATTCCATAGCATCTAAACAGTTTATTGACATTTTGAAGGTCTAATTCCTGAAGACACTGAAGTAAAAATCTTGTTTCGCTCTGTTCTGCAGCATCATCAACAATGGAATTGGAGATAATTAAGGATTCGCGTTCACACGCGGCCTTCAAAATTCTTGTAAAAGCACAGTCTATAATTTTAATTTTCTCATATAGTTCAGTTTCGCTGAATGTTTCAAATCCTTCACTTACCAATACGCTACAAACTGGCCGCTTACTTAATCTGTCCTGGAACATTTCTTCTAAATGTTCACCTTTAGAATATTCCACGGCAACATTCTTAGGTTTTTCGTATTATTGCAGAAAGGAAATCTTCGAAGAATCTCTTTCTGTATTAAGATAAATGCAAAGCGCAGCATGTGCTTACAGCATTTGGAAAGGCCTGCTTTGTATTCACACTCGGCTGACTGAACATTCCTGTTGCAGTCGATCTGTTAAATATTAAAACAAGACTAGCATTAATTAATGAAAAAATAATTTATAACGGCGATGGACACGGAAAATATGTACTGTATCATAAAGTTATGTTTGAAATTAATAGTCTATTTATACATGTGATTTATGGTGCAAAAAGAATAAGGCGGTTGATTAATGCTTGTTTCTCTCAAAGAGAAGCTGGATATTTCTTCTCCCAATTGTTCTTTCACCTGGAATATGTGATTACTGAAACATGACGTATCCCAATGAATATTCTGAAAGCCCACACACATCTCTATGAACGACGACATTTCAGCTTTAAATAGCTTCCTTCACTGTCACACTTGATTCTCCCGCACAAGCCACTACACACACTCGTCACATGAATGTTCTGTGCGAGTTGCCGCTAGGAGCGCCAGCAGGTAAAATATCGCCATGCGCACGAGGTCTATAGCTGCCTCAGATGGGCTCGCTCCACCGAACGTAGACAGACCGAGCTCGCTGTAAATGTCTTGCGTGATGATTAAATATTATTTCTCCAAAAATACATGTACCGCGCATTACTGGTACAGTAGGAAGTGTTAATTCAGATGTCGTTATAAATTGTGGACTTGAATTTTGTTGAGTGAAGTAGTTTTTTTGCTAGTGGCTTTACGTCGCACCGACACAGATAAGTCTTATGGCGACGTTGGGATAGGAAAGACCTAGGGGTTGGAAGGAAGTGGCTGTGGCCTTAATTAAGATACAGTCCCAGCATTTGCCTGGTGTGAAAGTGGGAAATCACGGAAAACCATTTTAGGGCTGCCGATGATGGGATTCGAACCCACCATCTCCCGGATGCAAGCTCACAGCCACGCGCCCCAACCGCACGGCTAACTCGCCCAGTGAGTGAAGTAGTTAGAGCACTGTCGAAATGAATAAGAGTTCTTCAGTTAAGGATAAGTGATAGTGTGTTATTGTGGTTGATTGTAGTTTGACAGGCCTTAATAAGATATTAGGAATTAGCGACAGGCTAATGTCCAGGCTAATGTGTGACTGTAGCTCACGCTAGAACCTAAATGGATTAGGCTAGTAAATTTCGTGATTTGGGCTACTGAATTTATATAGGGCGTAGGCTTTCCTTGTTAGGCATGCGCTTAGTCGAGGATTTTCCAGCTTGATAATTATTTTATAATGGCAAGGAATGCTTTTTTTGTTATTTGGCCTGTATTATTGCGGTGCGTTCACTTGTATTCACTCATTCACTAAAGTCCAATTGTCACAGTGATTATTTGTTACTGCGGTGATTCTACGTATATTTTTGTATTGTATTTAACATGTTGTAGATGATTTTATATTTTGGGAATGACGTTCATGATTTATGATTTGTTAACTTGCTCATAATTATTATGTTGACATTCCTTTGGATATTTTGTTATTGCTGTTTATTTTGTTGTATCCTAAATTTATTGAGATAGGCCAGAGTCAGTGGCGTTATGTTCAGGTGACCGTTAGTCACGGTCGGTATTTTCGAGATACTACTCATTTGCATGGGTTTTTAACGTGCAGACTGGCAACATTTTTCAGCAGGTGTTTATCATCATCATCATCATCTGTTTACCCTCCAGGTTCGGCTTTTCCCTCGGAGTCAGCGAGGGATCCCACCTCTACCGCCTCAAGGGCAGTGTCCTGGAGCTTCAGACTCTTGGTCGGGGGATACAACTGGGGAGTATGACCAGTACCTCTCCCAGGCGGCCTCACCTGCTATGGTGAACAGGGGCCTTGTAGGGGGATGGGAAGATTGGAAGGGATAGGCAAGGATGAGGGAAGGAAGCGGCCGTGGCCTTAAGTTAGGTACCATCCCGGCATTCGCCTGGAGGTGAAGTGGGAAACCACGGAAAACCACTTCGAGGATGGCTGAGGTGGGAATCGAACCCACCTCTACTCAGTTGACCTCCCGAGGCTGAGTGGACCCCGTTCCAGCCCTCGTACCACTTTTCAAATTTCGTGGCAGAGCCGGGAATCGAACCCGGACCTCCGGAGGTGGCAGCTAATCACACTAACCACTACACCACAGAGGCAGGTGTTTATTTCTTGTTAAATATAAGTGTGTGATATTTATGAATTTGTACTTTGCTTGTGTTTGAATCCACCGCTTGTGTATGGGATGTGTTATGTTTATATATTGCGAGACTGACTGACTGCGTAAAGTTTAGTCGCAGTTAGTGTAAATACTAGTAAAATTAGATAATTCCCAGGTGAAAACTCACGCATAGGTTAGGATCTCACCATGGTGCGTCACGGGTATGAGATTGAAAATGTTCTCATCTAAATTTAAGTTGCTTGTATAGTTTTATTAAAGTTTGCTTTATCTTTTTAAATCAACCACGCTTGTTTCCCTGTAACTGTTGTTTCACTGTACTGTTGAGTTCCCTTATCCGAAAATAGGTTTCCCGTATGTAGACAACCCCACTAAATTTAAGTTACCGAGCAAGTGGCCGTGCGGTTAGAGTCGCGCAGCTGTGAGCTTGCATTCGGGAGATAGTGGGTTCAAACCCCACTGTCGGTAGCCCTGAAGATGGTTTTTTGTGGTTTCCCATTTTCACACCAGGCAAATGCTGGGGCTGTACCTTACTGAAGGCCACGGCCGCTACCTTCCCAATCTCCCACCCTTCCGTCGCCGAAGACCTTCGATGTGTTCGTACGACGTTACACAAATAGCTAAAAATTTAAGTTAAGGTAATTTAAGAACCGGGCTCGCCTGGGTTCAGAGTCTCATCCGGTGCACTTAATTTGACGTAAACGGGAACAACATACACATATTTCTAATCAGTTAGTCAGATCAGAGTTCTCCGGTATTGTTGTTTTTTTCATAGAGCTTTAGAACATCGAGGTCATTGTCGTTGTGTGTTTACTGTTTGTATGAAATCCGCCTGATAAATTGTGTTGTTATTGTTGTGTCCAGTTTGGGAATCTGTAATTGAAAACTTTGGAATGGGAAAATATGACTGCACATATGAAAAAGGCACTATTACAAATTATGTAGAAAGAATGGAATTAAGTAGACCGTAGGAATGAAAGTTTAAGAATGATGAAAAATTGTATTTAAACCACCAGTTTTCAGTCCATGGTCATACCAAACTAATCTGGCCGGTAGGAGAATATGAAAAGAAAGAACTCATAGGTGCCTTTATAAGCAAGATCTTCTAGGCAATTTAACACCAGTCTATCTATACAGTGTGATTCAGCAGCCCCTTCCAATATCATTTGCTGCAGCCCAGTTAACGTGCACATGGTTCTAGGGAAGCTATTCCCCTGTAGGTATGCTGTATGGTACTAATGTTCAGTGAGCACATTTTGCGAAACGTTATATCACCCGTTCGCAAAATATTCATTCATTAATATCCTAAAGGCAAGGCCTTGTCGCTGCAACCACATTTGTCTCTCCTCTGCTGAGCGTTTCAGGTCAACATTTTTTTTTCAAATTCAGCTTGTCCATCACGGAATCCAGATACTTCTTCCTCGGCCTTCCTCTTCCTTTCTTACCCAGAACTTTTCCTTCCAGCATAGTCGTGAGGAATGTGTTATGTCGAAGTGTGTGGCCAAGGAATTTGGTTTTCCTCCTTTCTACAGTGTTGATCAATTCCCTTGTTTATTTCCTTAAGGACCCTATTGTTTGACTTTTTCTCTATCCAACTAATTTTTAGCATCCTCCTCCATATCCACATTTCCATTGCTTCCATGCGTTTGATATCCTGTTTTGCTAAGACCAATGCTTCGCAACCACACAACAAAACATTCCACACAAACATTTTAGCAAATTCTTTCCTATTTTTAATGTTAATGTTCCTGCTTGTCAAAAGCTGTTTCTTGATATTGAAGGCTTGTTTAGCTAGAGCAATCCTCCTTCTGATTTGTGTGGTTCACCTGTTATCCTGAGTGATAATGCTTCCCAAGTAGCAATATTGACTTACTTCTTGTACATTTTCATCGCCTGCCTTAATGTTTATTGATATTTCCTCAGTTGATTTCTTGACAACTAATACTTTTGTTTTCGAGGTGTTCAGTTTCAATTTTGATTCTTGTAGTGTTGATGTTAAAACTCGTAGCATTTTACTTATTTCTCTCTATGAATCTGCAATTAATGCAATGTCATCGGTAAACCTTATACAGTGGATTTGTTGTCCGTTAATTTTGATTCCTTTGGTTTTTTGCTTAAGTTTTGATATGGCCTCCTCAATGAACATGTTCGACAAAAATGGAGATAGCGCACAACCTTGTTTCACTCCCCTTCTAATGGATGCTGTCTTAACATTACCATTGTTTTCTAGTGTTGTGCTTTGATTTTTGTACAGGAGTAAAATGAGTCTTCTGTCCCTCCAGTCCAGTCCTATATTCTTCATGTTCCTAAAGAGTTGTTTCCAGTTTACTTTGTCAAAGGCTTTCTCTATATTCACAAATGCAATGTATGTTTTCCTGTTAACACACAGTCTTCTTTCTAGAATAGTTCTTAATGCTAGAAGAGCTTCTCTTGTTCCCTTCCCTGTTGTAAAACCAAACTGATTTTGCGATGTATATTGTTCAATTTTCTTTTTAATCCTGTTCTTAATTACATTAAGCAGTATTTTGGATGCATGCGATAGCTGTGTTAGTGTTCTATAGTTGGAACAGTCAGTAGAATTTCCTATCTTTGGTAAGGTAACTGTCCTACTTTTAGTAAAGTCTCCAGGAATTTCACCTTGTAATAGCCTTGAATAGCCATGTAGCAACGTCCTTTTACCATGTAACTGTATTAATGTGTCGTGCCTTGTGACCGGGTGTAACAAAGAGGAGAATCAATGCATAAAACTAAGTAACTGTGCAGTAATTAATGTCTTAACCCAAAAAGTGCCATGGATTGCTAAAAGTTGCTCATTGCGCCTTCTTGTAGTGCCAGGATCGCTTTTCAAGATCCTTAGTGAATGTGTGTTTTCTTGACTGTTATACCATCTGTTGGTGAAACATTCCTACTACATCAACTTGAATGTTTCCAGTTCACATTTATTACAAATATTGTCACTTTTGGTAGTAATTGTTGGAGTTTCATGTCTATACAAATCTCGTATCTAGTAGTTGTCATGTGACTGTATTAAACAAACATAGCAGCATCGAAATCAAAAACATTGCTAACGGAATCTGATATTTTACAAGCTCTTGATGAGGGTAGTTCTTTAGTGAAATTGATATTGAAAATGATTCTGTGGACTTTGAAAAAACAGGCGAGGCTGGTGGAAGTTTGGATAATTTTTCAGATGATGATACACCATTGCAAACAACTGAGCAAGTGAGCTGTGTGTGAGATGACAGCAGAAAATAGAGGGCGGTCCAGACATTGGTGTCCTCGATGTAATGTGGGAGTCTATGAACCATGTTGGGATCAATTAGAGCACTTATTCAGAGCAAGGGGACACAAAAGGAACAAAGCCCAGGAAGAGGAAGCAGAATCAGAATTTCCAAGAAAAAAGTGAATGTTCTGAATGCTAATTACGTACAGATTTTCTTGAAACTCAGGGTTATTTCAGCAATGTATGAGGATAATTTTTTATATTTCCCTGTTTTGTTCTTCTTCTTCTTCTTAATCAGTTTACCCTCCAGGGTTGGCTTTTCCCTCGGACTCAGCGAGGGGTCCCACCTCTACTGCCTCAAGGGCAGTGTCCTGGAGCTTCAGACACTGGGTCGGGGGATACAACTGGGGAGTATGACCAGTACCTCGCCCAGGCGGCCTCACCTGCTATGCTCAACAGGGGTCTTGCGGGGGATGGGAAGATTGGAAGGGATAGACAAGGAAGAGGAAAGGAAGCGGCCGTGGCCTTAAGTTAGGTACCATCCCGGCATTTGCCTGGAGGAGAAGTGGAAAACCACGGAAAACCACTTCCAGGATGGCTGAGGTGGGAATCTAACCCACCTCTACTCAGTTGACCTCCCGAAGCTGAGTGGACCCGGTTCCAGCCCTCGTATCACTTTTCAAATTTCGTGGCAGAGCCGGGAATCGAACCCGGGCCTCCGGGGGTGGCAGCTAATCACGCTAACCACTATACCACAGCGGCGGACACTTCGTGTTTCCACGATAACAAAAATTCAAATCAGCAAAAAGGTTTGCTTTCTATAAAGTATCTTTAGTTCTAATATTTTCATTTTTATGTCTTTTTATTGTGAAACAACTCATTTGAGTAACATGGTGCATATATTTACCAGTTTATAAAATATTTTCTAAACCACTACAGTTTGGGAATTAATGTGTGACACTACAAAATAAAGCAATGGCACTTGTAGGGTTAAACACCGAACCGGATGGCGCATATACTTCGCTATCGTCATACTACCACAATGCTTCCAGCAGTGTAGCGTAGCGGACGTGGTTAGGCGTTCGGTGGTGGTGGTGGTGGTGGTGATTATTGTTTTAAGAGGAAGTACAACTAGGCAACCATCCTCTACATACCGGTAACACTAATCAGAGGGAAAAATGGAAGGGATCCGACACTTCGAAAAATGAAGATATCGGTCAAAGAAAGACAAGGGCCACGAAGGGCGTGAAAATGAAAGACTCCCTAGCCCTCGCAAACCTAATAGCGTCGGGGTCGGAAAAGAACAAGAGTTGACCAAGGGAGGTCGGATAGGATAGATGAAAGTGAGGAGTCTGGCACAAGTAAGTGGAAGCAATGCCAGAGGTGGGTTCGAATCCTGCATTGTTCAAATATTTTTGAATACGTAAATACAGGTCCACGTTTACCACATTGAAACAGTAGAATGACGTCCGCCTCTGTGGTGTAGTGGTTAGTGTGATTAGCTGCCACTCCCGTACGTCCCGGCTCTGCCACGAAACTTGAAAAGTGGTACGAGTGCTGGAACAGGGTCCACTCAGCCTCGGGAATTCAGCAGAGTAGAAGTGGGTTCGATTCCCAACTCAGCCATCCTCGAAGTGGTTTTCCGTGGTTTCCCAATTCTCCTCCAGGCAAATGCCGGGATGGTACCTAACTTAAAGCCACGGCCACTTCCTTCCCTTTTCCTTGTCTATCCCTTCCAATCTTCCCATCCCCCGCAAGACCCCTGTTGAGCATAGCAGGTGAGGCCGCCTGGGCGAGGTACTGGTCATACTCCCCAGTTGTATCCCCGACCTAGAATCTGAAGCTGCAGGACACTGCCCTTGAGGCGGTAGAGGTGTGATCCCTCGCTGAGTCCTGGTGGATAAACAGATAAAGAAGAAGAAGAAGGATGACGCTGTTATTCACCGTGTGCCCTGCGAATACTCCGCCAGCTAGGGCCTGAATGTACTGTAATCTCTGCTGTCATTCGGCATGTTTTCCACAGAAGAATACGTTGATACGCTCCTCATTTATGTGGAAGCAAGACAAAACACGTGCGAGGCACTACGTCTGTACCAGGAACGATATCCTAACAGGCGACACACGGCTGCTATTATATTCCGCCGTGTTGAAAGATGCCTAAGGACAACAGCAGTGATTTCCAATCAGCCACCAATCAGCGATAGGCCCGTTACATCGGGTGAAGCAGAAGAGGCCGTTCTGGAGGCAACTAGTTATAATTTACACATCAGTACAAGGGCGATTGCACGACTGGTGAACACCATCCAGCCGTCCGTCTGGCGAATACTGCATTAATATAAATTTCACCCATACCATCTTGAGCTACACCAAGAGCTCCATGGGCGGGATTTCGAAGCTCGGATGGAGTTCTGTCGGTGGCTATTAGGCAGGCTGGACAATAATGCAGCGTTCGTATCGCATATCTTGTTCTCGGATGAATCGTGCTTCCATAGTAATGAGAACGCCAATCGCCACAACATGCACTATTAGAGTCCGGACAATCCTCACTGGGTGCGACAAGCGGACCATCAAGTACGATGAGGAGTGAATGTTTGGTGTGGAATCTTGGGGGATCGCCTGATTGGACCTTACTTCTTTGAGGGCCATTGGACGGGCCCACGCTACCTGCACTTTCTGCGTCAGGAACTCCCACAGCTGCTGAAGGATGTGCCCTTGCACGATCGGTTGACGATGTGGTTGCAACAGGATGGAGCTCGGCCACATTCGACTTTGACCGTTCGTAACCATCTGAACGAGGAACTGCCAGGGAAATGGATAGGTCGAGGAGGTCCTGTTTCTTGGCCCGCCAGATCACCGGATTTAACGCCGTTAGACATCTTCTTGTGGGGATATTTGAAGAACGTCGTTCACACGCAAGTGCCGGAAAACCCCGACCAGCTCCGGCAACTCATCACGGACACCTGCTGAGCAATTACACTTGGAATGCTTCAGCGCGCAAAACGATCTATTGGACACCGGGCCTGAATTAGCATAAACCAAAACGGTCATCACATCGAGTATTTGCTGCGATAAAACATTGTCAGGGCAGTTGTGTTCCTATAATTTCCTGTCTGTATGTGTCTGGCCTGTCCGCCTCTGTGGTGTAGTGGTTAGTGTGATTAGCTGCCACCCCCATAGGTCCGGGTTCGATTCCCAGCTCTGGCACGAAATTTGAAAAGTGGTACGAGGGCTGGAACGGGGTCCACTCGGCCTCGGGAGGTCAACTGAGTAGAGGTGGGTTCGATTCCCACCTCAGCCATCCTGGAAGTGGTTTTCCGTGGTCTCCCACTTCTCCTCCAGGCAAATGCCGGGATGATACCTAACTTAAGGCCACGGCCGCTTCCTTCCTACTTCCTTGTCTATCCCTTCCAACCTTCCCCACCCCTCCCCCCCCCCACAAGGCCCCTGTTCAGCATAGCAGGTGAGGCCGCCTGGGCGAGATACTGGTCATCCTCCCCAGTTGTATCCCCCGACCCAGAGTCTAAAGCTCCAGGACACTGCCCTTGAGGCGGTATAGGTGGGATCCCTCGCTGAGTCCGAGGGAAAACCCGACCCTGGAGGATAAACAAATTACGATACGATGTGTCCGGCCTGCTAACTAATCGGCCCTTCTTAGGTCCACAAACACATTCACTCACACACAATTTGCATGAAAGCGGGTATTGAACTTACATTGCGTGCGGTACGTATTAAAATGTATTTCAAAAATGTGTATTCTTCGCTCCGGACTCGAATCTCTCACTTGGCGTGCAAGCCCGCTCCGCCACGCCTTTACCAACTACACTACGGTTCCGCACAAGACACTGGGCAGCTTACAGCGGTTACTGCGGTTACAATATCAATTTAGTGTTTCGCCGGCGTGTGAGGTTCATTATGATCTAGAAGGCACACGCATGTCTTGCAGTGTTTAATACGAGTATAACATTACGGCGTCTTATCATGGTGAGGCGGTAAATACCAAGATACCCGGTTGTATTGTCTGAGCATACCGGCAGGGCAGATGTTTTCTGGGCGGAAGGAATATTATGGGTCCGCCTCTGTGGTGTAGTGGTTAGTGTGATTAGCTGCCACCCCCAGAGGCTCGGGTTCGTTTCCCGGCTCTGTCACGAAATTTGAAAAGTGGTACGAGGGCTGGAACGGGGTCCACTCAGCCTCGGGAGGTCAACTGAGTAGAGGGGGTTCGATTCCCACCTAGCCATCCTCGAAGTGGTTTTCCATGGTTTCCCACTGATACTCCAGGCAAATGCTGGGATGGTACCTAAGGCCACGGCCGCTTCCTTCCCTCTTCCTTGTCTATCCCTTCCAAACTTCCCATCCCCCCACAAGGCCCCTGTTCAGCATAGCAGGTGAGGCCGCCTGGGCGAGGTACTGGTCATCCTCCCAAGTTGTATCCCCCGACCCAGAGACTGAAGCTCCTTGAGGCGGTAGAGGTGGGATCCCTGGCTGAGTCCTAGGAAAAAACCGACCCTGGAGGGTAAACAGATTACGAACGAACGAAGGAATATTATTGATTGCACAAAACTACATTGGAAGGGGCGGGTGAATCACGCTGTGTATATATAAAAATGTTTGTTTGTTTGTATGTCTCCAATGGACTCAAAAACTACCGGAGCGATATGGCTGAAAACTTCAGAATTTGTTCTTATTACTCCTGGGAGGGTTTGAACGAAATCTAATGGGTACCTTGGCATAAGGAGTGAGAAGGATGAAAAAAAAAAGTAGAAAGTAGAAAGTAAACGGCATGACAAGTCTGACCAGTGGGTTGCCTAGCCAACAGTATGTGAAGATTATGATGTGTTTCTTAAAACTTTTCTTTTTCTTCTCCTTCTTCTTCTTAATCTATAAACGGCATATAAAAATGACAATTCCAAGTTCAGTCCCCATTGCATAGGGGGTGAAAAGAAGTGAAGAAAGAAAATGTCGAAAATGACAAAGATTACGGGTGAATGTGTGTTTATGTTTCAGCATATCTCTCAACCAAACTAGATACACCTATAACTTACTATCCGGAAAGTTACTGTAGTAGCAAGAAACCCTTGCCACCCCTAAAGAAAGGGATGAAATGTAAAAATCCGAAAAATGACCTATATTAGTGGCGAATTCGTAGTCTTTGGGGTAGCTGAGATGAACCGTGGCACTCTGGATGCCGTTTGAGCCAAAGTCTATTCCCAATCGGGATGAAAGGAATGTCCAAAATGACCGAGATCATGGATGTATGTGTGCATGTTCCAGCATAGCTCTCAACCAAACTTGACACTCATATGACTTACTGTTTGGGAAAGAAAACTGTAGGGTAAGACACCCCCTACCGGCGGGGGTGGAAAGGGGGTGAAATATTAAAATAATAGAAAAGGGCCAATACTAAAAGTGAAACCGGTGTATGTTAATAAATGTAGCTTTTCTTTTGCATTTAATTAAACGGTTTAGAAACATCTAACGCGGTTGAATTAATAAACGCGGACGAAGCCGTGGGCACATGCAAGTTATCAAATAAACGAGAATCAATTTTCTTTTAGCGCGTTGAGGATACCATAGCAGATACAACTCAAATGATTTTATTTGTTTAACATCCCTCAAGTTCTACATATTTTAAGAGACGCTGGGATGTTAGAATTTCGTCCCACAGGAGTTTTTAAGGCGCCGAAAACCAACGATACGGTGCTGCCGTACTTGAACACCCTCAAGTGCCATCGAGCTCTTACGTGCTCATAACTAGTAAAATATATGAGTGGTGATCACGGGCTCGGAGTTTTTAGATTGGTTTTACTATATTTATGCCAGGCTCCTTTCTCTAATACTTCGTACCTGGCCTTTCTTGGTCAAATTGCATCCTCCCCATTTCGATGACGTTAGAATTGCAAGCTCTGGAAGTCTCTTAATTAGCCGTTTTTGATGGCAATTGTTTCAATCGATGTCCCCTTTCGTATATGAGTCGGAATTCTTCTTCTTCTCCTTCTTCAGTAAGACGTCGTCATGACACAAATTGTCAGAATACTTTCACATTCATTACATTAATGGAGCTTTTGAACATAATGTCCCGATTTCCTGATATGAAACAGTACAATAGCAACACCGTCTTCTATTCGCAATCGTATTACACCTTAGACCTACCCCTAGAGCCTACACTGGCGTGTAAATCTACTATTTAAAATGAGAAATGGAAAGGATGTGGTGAAACGATTGCATAGCGCAGGCCTATAAATTAGATCAACTCCTCCTATGCTCAAGAGTGCAAAATTAAATTCCGACACAGTTGACTCGTATTTGCAACTGTTTCAACGATAGATTTATGTGAGGAAATTATTCTTCTTCTTCTTTTTCTTCTTCTTCATACATTTAACCTCCAGGGTTGTTTTTTTCCTCGGACTGAACAGGTGCCCTATGCGGGATGGGAAAATTGGAAAGGATAGACAAGTTAGGTACCATCCCGACACTGGCCTGGAGGAGAAGTGGGAAACCACGGAAAACCACTTCCAGGATGGCTGAAGTGGGAATCGAACCCACTTCTACTCATTTGACCTCCCGAGGCTGAGTGGACCCCATTCCAGCCCTTGTACCACTTTTCAAATTTCGTGGCAGAGCAGGGAATCGAACCCGGGCCTCCAGGGGTGACAGCTAATCACACTAACCACTACAGCACAGAGGCGGACTTGTGAGGAAATTACCTGATATAAAAATGTGAGAAGATTAGTTGTCATATTAAAGACAAATGATGGCGTCTCTTATGACCGATAGTAGTTTCGGGAATGTTGATATTATTATTATTATTATTATTATTATTATTATTATTATTATTATTATTATTATTATTATTATTATTATTATTATTATTATTATTATTTGCGGCTTCCTGGCTAATGGTTAGCGTATTGACCTTTGACCCAGGGGGCCTGGGTTCAATTCCCGGCTGCGTCGGGACGTTTAATCTTCTGGTTAATTCCCATGGATCGGGGGATGGATGTATGTGCCGTCTTTGTCATTAGAATTAATAATAGGTAGGGCACCATCCTCATAGACGCGCAGGTCGTCTTTTAACTGGAAAGATCTGCACCTTGCCTCTTCGGAGGCCACACGACATTAAATTATTATTATTATTATTATTATTATTATTATTATTATTATTATTATTATTATTATTATTATTATTATTACTATTACTATTATTATCATTATTATTATTAGGGAGTGGTTGTGATATGTTAAATAAATATCCCTGGGGCTGATGTAAGCAAGTGCAGGGCTGATGAAAATGAGACTTGAATCCATTTATCTCTTAAACCTCTACCAGCTCTGATTCGTTTTTAAATGTACTGAGCTATTTTAAACAGCACTTAGACTTCTCAGTATATGACAGCTCTTAATTTTTTTTTTTTTTTTTTTTTTTTTTACTACTTGCTTTACGTCGCACCGACACAGAATGCTCTTATGGTGACGATGAATTAGATATCAGATGTTTCCTAACTATTCATGCACTCTGTCTTAAGAATGATAAACAACCTCCCGGATATCACAAAGTCCAAGAAGCTGACGTTAGCTGGAGATATCTCATTCGAAACTCTTTTGAGATAACGTGCCCAATGAAATGGTCTTGGAAAGAGGTTACCCCCAAGATCATTTCTCCTCATTGGAATATTGTACATACTAACTCACTACGTGATTTTGCTTTCATATCGGAGAAGTTTGTTATATCTCAATTAATCTTGATATTTTATATATCAAACATCACACAGATACAAGTTTTCCGCAACGCTGGGATAGGAAAAGACTGTAATTGGCAATGAAGCCATCTTGGCAGTAATTAACGCACAGCCGCAGCATTTGCATCATGTGAAAATGGGGAACCACAGGAAACAATCTTCTGTAATCTCGACGATGGGATTCGAATACATGATCTTTTGAATTCAAGCTTCAGCTACACGACTCGTACTTCGGAGCATTACAGTAACATAATTTTACACATTTTTGAATATTTTAAGCCAACGGCGTAGCCATGTTGAAAGATCGGATTCCATGACTTCTCCGAAGTGAAAGCAAAGACTGTCAGCCTCATGATGTGTCTGTGTACCATCAGAAAATATAAGCTGCATACCAACAGTGTTGTTGTTTTCATAGGACTTCAATGAGACAAACAGAAACCAAAGTTAAATGGCCAACATTTAGTTGTCAGACTTTACTATATTATCTACAATCAACTTTCTGCTCCGAGGCGTAGGCCGATGTTACAGTACTGTAACTTGGCAAAAGGTTGACACTGTTACATCTTCGTTTGATAATATAATTGGCGTAGCCTGTGATCTTGGGTTCTTATGCAGATATCCTAAAAATGATGTAGACTGTGTAAATGTAGCTATTGCTAGGTGTTCATGTCGTTTCGTTCCAATGATTAGCAATGTTGAGCAACGTTGTTGTCAGCACCACGATTGTTTTCTTGTGTTTTTGTTTGTTTAAAAAGTTGGTTTACGTCGCATCGACACAGATAGGATAGGAAAGGGTTAGAAGTCGGAGGAGAGCAGGCGTGGCCTTAATTGTCCGGTGGGAAAATGGGAAACCACGGCAAACCATCTTCAGGCCTGCCGACAGTAGGGTTCGAACCCACTATCTCCCGAATGCAAGCTCACAGCTGCGCGCCCCTAACCGCTCGTCCAACTCGCTCGGTGAGGACCACGGTTAAAGCAACTGTATTGATAACTCCATTTTCTTCATAATTTGAAGTGAGTGATTTGGAACAATGTTGATGTGAGATCAAATCGCAATACATTTATAAGAACCGGATATTCTTATATCAATCAATCAATCAATCAATCAATCAATCAATCAATCAATCAATCAATCAATCAATCACCACTGACCGTAATGTAGGATTGTCACCCAGGTGGCAGATTCACTATCATATTTCTTCTACTCCCTCTCTTACACTTACCAGTCGACCTAATACACTCTTACTTATAACTCTTACTTTTAAATAATAATAATAATAATGCTATGAAGAAAATAAATACATTGACAAAAATAAAAGTAATAGTATGAATGAAAAATCTAACCTATAAGTAGTGGTTTTGGGGGGGGGGTTTCGGCGGCAGCCTCCGCCTCACGGAATGTGCTGACTAAGAGTGCCTGCTTAACCTCACATGACTTCACTTGAAAAGTAGGGCGGTTGGCTAAGAGCGCACTCTTAACATCACATGACCTTACGCTGGCTATGTGTCTATGCTTAACCTTATAGGCCTCGGGTTTGACCCCAGGCCTAAGGGCGTTAACCGTACAGACTCTAGTTCGAAGCCTAAGACTACAAGCTTAACCTAAGAGACCCAAAGTTCAACACCCACGGGCTAACCGCAATAAGAGTGTAAACTTAACCTAACAGACTTCAAGTTCGATACGTGGACTAACTACATAAAAGGGCAGGTCTGTTATACTGACCACGCTTAACCTAACCTAACTTAACTCACACCCTGGAAAATGTGTAGGCTTAACCTTACGCTGACCAGGCGTTAACCTAACCGGTTGCCCTTCCCTCCACCCTGGCTAAAAGTGAAGGCTTAACCTTACGCTGGCCAGGGGTTAATCTAACCGACTGCCCTTCGCTAAACCAGCTCAACTGCCAACGTGATTATGAATAAGAGTGCTAGTTTAACCTAACAGGAACGATTTTGACGCCAGGCTTAACCTTACAAGGGCGTTACAGACTCAAGTTTGAGATTCGATGCCAGGCTTAACCTAATTAGACAAGATGATACATGGTCCAGGGGCTTTGATGCTGAGCTTGGTGGAAGCTGAACTTGAAAACAAGATGGCTGCTACACATTTACTGATAGGATAGGGATAGGGAGATGGTGTAAGGCGTAGACCCTAATACATGTGCTTTATTCATAGGGGCCGTAAGGTTGGAAACTGCCTTCCTCTTAAAACACTAGCCCTCCATTCAGATTATTTAAACTATAGGGCTCTCCAATGGCCAATCCGGTATAAGAATGTTAGAAACTTCGACCAACAGCTATCTATCGCCACAGTATTGTATTATCACTTTCATAATATCACACCTACGTACACTTCTTTTCATATAATTCGTCAGAATAGCGCACTCAAACATCGTTATACACTGCCATATAACAAAGCGCTATATTGAGGAAAAAATGCGTTTCTGAAACTTATTTTACAAGTACGTTCATTATAATTTAATGTTTATTAACTTTGGTATTCATTAAAATTTATGCCCGGCTTTTTGTCTGAAATGGATAGCATTATTACCTTCGATGCAGATTCCCAACCGGGTGAGGCATTTTAACCACTTTTGGCTAACTCTTCCGACTTTCAGAATGGGAGTTTCTATTTTATACCTTGTCTATACGCAGTTCTTCGTATAAACATAACACACCACACTACCAACCATCACAGAAACAAGCAATACTGAATACATCCCTCTACATAGGGTTAGAATCAGGAAGGGCAGTCGGACCTAAAACAGGACCAAGACCACCCGTGACCCTATCAGGGTGTGGAAAAAGAGGTGGAAGAAGAATAAGATGATTTATCGCATTTTGTAAGTTAATTTTGGGTTCATTTAATTCATATTATTTGAAAAATCCAATCGTTACGCTGTATTATCCGGCAGTGTAGCTTCTTTGCTCTAGTATATTGCTTCAGTTGTTCTCAATAAGACACTTACCTGTGTTATTCTGATAAAGCCCACATTTTTGCAGGGTGCGGCCCAAAGAGTTTAAATGCAATAATAAAACAGTCTATATCCGAGCTGAAAGTTTTGTTCTCTGTACAAGTTGTGAATACTTACCGTATGTATTTGATTTGTTCCACATTTATGCCCTTTCATTGTCTTTATTTATTTTCTATTGCAGTTACCGTTAAATAGTCTGTACCTGTGTCGGTGCGACGTAAAGCAAATTTAAAAAAAATAGTCTGTACAGCTCGAGCTTCATATTCCCTAGATTAATTCTGAAGCACTTTATATGGCTACAGATCAGAGTGGTCTCTCTGTGTGTAGGTGAGGATGATTGCCTAGTTGTACTTCCTCTTAAAGCAATAATCACCACCACCATCAATCTGTGTGTAGGATACACCTTAGCCTTGCAATCGCAGAAAACACCGATGTACAGTCCTAACATCTCACAATAGTCTCTTCGTAAATGACACTTATATGACTGACTGTATTCATTTTACCAGCCCACTTTGTGACACACACACACACACATCAAAAAAAAAATATACTGTATGTACTTAAGGATGGCTCTATTTGCTGTAAAATTGCCACGAATGGAAGTAGAAATGTATTGCTCCTCTCTAAACACCAGCAGTTCTGTGCAGTTGCGTCGAGACATTTTGTGTACGAGTGCTGTGTACCAGTAAGAATAATAATAAGAAGAAGAATGGCATGTAGTCTTCGGTGAGGCCTGGTGCAAGTCTTTCGAGTTGACGCCGTATAGTCGACCTGCGCGTCTATGACGGTCGGAACCTTTCAATGATGAATTTAATGATGAAGACGGCAAATACACCCAGCCCCCGAGCCATCGGAATTAACCAATGAAGGTTAAAATACCCGACCCGGCTGGGAATTGAACCCGGAACCCTCTGGACTAAAGTCCGGCACGTTAACCATTTAGCCACGGAGCCGGACAATAAAAATAATATTAAAATGTAATAATACAGATAGTAATAGTGTAAATCAGCAAGTTACTAAAATTAATATTTAAGGTAATTTTATGTATGCTACTGGTTCGCCAGCGTCGACAATTACATCAAAGGAAACAGTGGGTACACCCAAAATTAGGAAACGTGCAGGCATGTTTGCTGTGATGCATAACAAACTTAGCAAAGTACCGTACTGCTGAATGTCGGAGAGTTCCTTTGATTATCTTCTGTCTGTGGTAATCTGAAGAAAATGAACACCAAGACGGGGGAGAGTGTAGGAGTAGAAGAAAAACCTGTCGGATACGGTACATTAAGGTAAGTTTATTTCATGGGTAGGTAAACGTTTGCATTCATATCTACATTGGCATATAACATTTGAACGCCCAGTTTATAAGTTCCAAATTTACATCACTGATTGTTCAGGCATCACCGTTTTACTTCCTTCCGTTGATAGTACCTATTGTGCGGGACAGGGAGAAGTGGTTGGGTAACATGATGAAGATGGCTAGGACACGAAAAAGGGCCTGATTACAATCTTCGGTGGGAGGGATTTGGTGTTGGGTCTGCACCCGTTCGTCATAACGGGTTGCAAATAACTCCCAACAGCTCGATGTAATCCCAGGGTATTTCGTTCCATGAGAAAAATCTTAAAATTTTTCATTCCGTTCCGCTTTACGTGAGATCATGAAGAGAAAAGTTCACCCAAAAACGCAGTAGTATTTGAATGATCGCCTAGACACAATGCTAACGTCTAAACTTCACCATTGAACGCATTCATATTTACGCAATCAATTAATGAATCATCTTACAAACTAGATAAAGAATTAACTATCACTAAAAATTAACACTCATAAAATTATACAAAGAAACAAAGATCCACATTTATTTAATTAGAGAATTGCCCTAAGAAATGAGAACTAAATTTGGGAATGGGCTACATTTATCACTATTTAGAATAAATAATTCAAGAATTGTAAGTTAAAGTCAGCGCTGGCTTATCAGGGAAAACAAAGATATAGCATTAACTTATTTGAATTATTTCTGAAATGAAATTTAAAAATCAGCGTTACTGTCCATAATTCTTCTTGGGACATCCTATGTATCACTGGAATACATTCTCCGACTGCAATTATTATATTGTAATAACATTTCTAAGTCTTTTCTCATAATTATATCGCCATTAAAAACAAACAAAATCTGAACTTAATCAATTCGGATTCATTCTAGGAAATTAATCAGTAACGATTCACTTGCTAAGGCTTTACACCCCTAATGCCTGCTAAATCCGGCTCCTAATGTATCATCTTCCTATATATTAACCTTTCATAAAATTCAAATTCAACTATACATTGTTTTAAAATAAATATTCTTCCTATTCTATCCACATAATTTTTAATTCATATATCTGTGGCTCAATATGCTTAAATACGTCGTATTCTAATCATAATCCTACCGTGCAAGTTATTTAATTCGTTTCTGCAGTGTGAAGGTGACTATCTCAATACTATGCTTTGCGATTACTTAACCACATATGTATAATATGTCCTTTATCTCGCATTTTATACATTTCGAGAATATGTCACAGAACTCACTTACTTCCATCATAACAGCTATCTTGACATTACATCACCATCTAAATCTCAGCTAAATATCAATATTCAATATTCATACCTTAATTCTGGTCAATCCCGCGGTGTACTTCCTCTTATTTATTCGCATCGTTTCATTAGATCCATACCTTCCACATATGACATTTAACTTCCTCCAATATATACCTTGTAATTACCATAAAACATAATATAATTCTTCATATCACTTCATATACCTTCTTATTACCTCGTCCGACGATCCATTATTATCATCTCAACTACTCAATATTACCTCTTATTTAACATAACCTTCAATACAAACCTTGCAATTACTGATATATAACTTTCTTAAATATGTCACAATGTGTTTCCCATATTCAACTCCTCTCAATAAAATCACGATGCATAACCTTACATATGTTTCTATTACTACAAATAATAATATCGCTCTACAAGGAGTACTTAATTACAATCATTCTCTTCTGACGCGCGGTCCATCTGTGACGTAATCCATGAATACATTCTACGCAAGATTTATCGATATCCTACAACATATGTTAGTTCTTAGCGATCAGCTGTTATGTCAAGTCACTGCCAATCGTATTCTCGACTACTTCACTGAATTATTTGCTCAAACACGGTGATCCGTTCGCGAGATATATATAATTCTACACTGCCTTAATATAGCATTAATATCTTAAATATCACACACTTTACTGCATATTATCACTTGCACACTTAAATATCATCGTTTCTAACATCTATACAACTCCACAGCATATGCCAAAAGATATTATAAGCTAAAAATTATGATACTAATTGTAAGGACTTAGCTCGTTTCTCGTTACTCCGATGTCAGTTGTTCTTCTTTTACCGTCACATGGTTACTGTAGTTTTGCGGTCTGGATCTAGGGTTGAGCTGGACTTCTTCTACCATTCAGAACTGGTCTTGGTAGGCAATATCCATCTCTCATCTCGGGCTGGTCATCTGACTGGATGATACCTCTCTCTAGGTCGGTCCATCTTAAACGTCTAGCAGTTCATCATCTTCTTCGTAAGGCTGCCAACAAAGTTAAACATTCCCGAAGAGAACATGTTTGTTTTAAAATTCAAATTAGAATAATATTTTTCTTAAGTTACTCTTCTTATCCTTCTTCTGCGTTATATTTGGCTAACTCTTTAAAATTGCGTATATCTTTTTCGGAGAAAATTCTTCAGAATCAGCTTAAATAATCTTCAGAATTATTTTCCTTTCAGCTTCTGAGCCAATAAAATAACTTTTTATCAGTTCTTTTCTTTCTTGTTCCGTTCATATAATTCTTCCCTGCGATAGCGATAACGTTGGACTTGCACCTCGGGTTCCAATAAGCGTATTTAATTCGAGCTTCGCTTATCTGAAGTATTTTGGCTATTCACGGTATTTCTTCGGGTTGATTATCCCGTTTTCTTCTTAATGAATGTAGTTTTTCTTTATGAATTTCGCCGAAATCTAGTAAAATTTCGTCCTTTTGGTAGCGCGATGGCAATTCACGTCTTGACTCTGCGAATTCAATTTTTCAAGTGTATTTTTTATAATAATATCTTCTGTTCTATTTTTTCTTTAAAACAATCTACTTGACCTTTTGCTGTTCTGCACCGCCTTCGGTATACATCTGTTCCCAGTTATACATGGTCTTCTGTTATACCTCGATATCATGACTTCATTGTGTATTCTTTTTAACTTGAGTGGGCCATACCTTCCTCCGACGCCATTTTTGTAAACGTCTAAGAAATGCAACGGGCACAGGTCTGAATGTTTTGTACTTGTCTGGGATGGATATGTTGTTGTTTTTGAAGAGATAAGTAGAATTACTCCGGTAGAAAAGAGGGTTGGATTTATGGTGTTTTCTGTTGTCAGCCAAATACTGCTGTAGTTATTGCATACATTTAATTTGAAAATCAAAAGAAGCCAGTCGATTTGTTTCATTTTTGTCAGTAATGAAAGTAGAAACATTTTGTCCACATGACTGCCTGGTGGAGCTGTGTGTTACTGTGACGTTTCTCTTTTTAGTACCTGGATCAGCTGATTTGCAAAAGACTCTTTCCTTTCCTTTTCCCTCACTGACGAAGGTGCTTCAATGCGAACAATTGAGGCTGAAAATATATTCCTACTAACGCGATGTTGTCTGGAAGAACTATGACTGAATCCTCCGTTAGTCGGGTTTCTCTTGCGTGACCTACGGTAGACACGGTTTGTAGAAGCGTGAAACACGACCTGAAAGTCTGCCTTGATGGGAGAATTTTGCTAAGGTCGTGATAGTACGTATATCACACCCTCGCACTGTGTTCAGAAGTAAGAGATACTATTGTCATTATTCGTATTATATTATTTCATTTGTATATTTATTCTCAATATTTTAAGCTGGAAGGTCTCCATATGTGATATGAGTAATTTGTTTTGTACAAGCAGATGGGAAAACAGTGCTATTTACAACTCGGAAAATTTCTGTGAGTCATGTGGAACGACCCAGAGTCCGATGACTTGGCCTTGTTGTTATTGTCTTGGGACAGGGAAGAGGTCCGGAGTGTGGTCTTGGTATGGCAGGAGGATCTTCCACTCGTGATTGGATGGTCAGGATGAGAATAGGGGAAGCTGAGATCTATCTAGGCATATGAGAAAACAGCAAAAGGGACTTGACTGAAAACAGCGGATGTACTTTGGTGTACGTAGAGGAGATGTAACTTTTGTGAGACATGCTTGTCTTGAATCAGTGGTGGAACGTGAGAGGAGATGTAACTTTTGTGAGATATGCTTGTCTTGAATCAGTGGTGGAACGTGAGAGGAGATGTAACTTTTGTGAGATATGCTTGTCCTGAATCTTTGGTGGAACGTGAGAGGAGATGTAACTTTTGTGAGATATGCTTGTCTTGAATCAGTGGTGGAACGTGAGAGGAGATGTAACTTTTGTGAGATATGCTTGTCTTGAATCTTTGGTGGAACGTGAGAGGAGATGTAACGTTTATGAGATATGCTTGTCTTGAATCTTTGGTGGAATGTGAGAGGAGATGAAACTTTTGTGAGATATGCTTGTCTTGAATCTTTGGTGGAACGTGAGAGGAGATGTAACTTTTGTGAGATATGCTTGTCTTGAATCTTTGGTGGAACGTGAGAGAAGCAACTTTTGTGAAACATGCGTGTCTTAAACTCTTTGGTGAAACGTGAAAGGAGATGTAACTTTTTTGAAACATGCTTGACTTCAAATTGTGGTGAAATATGCTTGCCTTAAAACTTTTGTGGAACGCGTTCGGCGTCAAATTTTGCGGAATGTGATGTGTGATACCACGGTAGCTAGAAGAGAGACGGTAGGTGCCACGAGACGGATGCGCAGTAGACTGCCGTGGTCGTGACGTCATTGGACCGTCCCTCCCATTACACTACGCATTGTCTGGCGCGCTAATATCAGCCTATATTCTCTTTGGTGTCGGTGATTTCAATCAAGCAGTGAAGTTCGGTGCATTGCTGTTCATCTGCCGTCTACACATTGTTTCTTTAATTATGTAATTACTTTCGAGGCTTGCGAATGGTTTGAAAGTCGTGAACTTGTGGTATCGTTCGCGAGTGAAGTGAATTCCAGTGTATATGTCGTTCCAGTGTATATGTCGTGTTTGTGCTGTTAAAATGCCGTGCTGTGTGGTTGCCGGCTGTACAAACCATCCCAACAACGCAAAGAATCGTAAGTTGTCCTTTTATAGATTCCCAAAAGACCCAACTCTACACAAACAATGGGTATATTTTTGTAAAAGAAAAAATGCTTTAAAATCTAAAATCGCACGTATATGCCCCGAACATTTTCTTTCCTCTCATTTTGAAAGAGATTTACAATATGAACTGTTAGGCCTTCTCCCCAAGTGCTAGTTGAAAAAAGGAACAGTTCCTTCCCAAAACATTCTCACGTTTTCTGCATCAATAGACAATTCAGAGAGAAATACACGCGCCGAAAGGCCGGATTGTAAAAAAGTTCTAGAGTCGCTAATAAGCAAATCTGTAGAGAAATCAAGTGAGCATGATGACCTTTCTCGGGAAGGACAAATTAACGAACGGTTACGTCAAAAGAAAGACAACTTGCCCTTGGAGTGTGAAATAGCTGGTGTGATGGTCGAAATGGAAGAATTAAAAGAAAGAATATTACTTACTGAAGATCTAAAAAGAGCCCAATCCAAAATAAAGAAATTGCGGGCACTTTTAAAGAACTATGAAGCCATTTTTCCAAATGTCAAAAACAATGTTTACTAAAGGGAAAGTGCACAAACTGGTCACCTGAAGATGTAGCCAAAGCAGTTACAATTCGGCGTATCTCCGAAAAAGCTTTGTCATATGTTAGGGAAACTCGAAAATACCCCCATCCTAGTGAAACAAAAATAACACGGCGGTTGTCACAATGTTCAACTCCACCTGAGTTTTTGGATATCGGTTTTAACCTACTAAAGGATCAAGCAAATATTATGAATGATAATTTTAAAAGGAAATGTAGTGATGAGCTTTGACGAGATGAAAGTTAAATTTGATATATTCTACGATAGTGTCGAAGATGTATTTAGAGGGCCTCATGGAAATGTGCAGGTTATTATATTAAGAAGTCTAACTGGCAAATGGAAAGAGGCTGTTTACTATGTTCGACCAGACCGTCACTGCTGATTTATTTTATGAAACGGTAAAACTTACTGAGGAAACGGGATTTCGCCTAAGGGTTTTTGTGAGTGATATCGGTAGTTCCAACCGAAAGTTAAGCATCGACCTGGGAATAGTTCCAGAGAAGTCTTCCATAAAAAAATATCCATGCACCGATGAACGTGTGATTTGGGCGTTTTGCGACGTTCCTCACATCATTAAGTTAATAAGAAACCATCTGTTAAACCAAGGATACACGCTTGAATCTGGAAAAACTATTACAAAATACATCTTTGTAGACTTAGTACAGTACCAGAAAACGGGGGACTTAAAATTCACTCATAAAATATAACAACACCCTGCCCACGACTGTTACCCAGAGAATAAAGTCCCTATTACTGAGAAACTGTGCATGTGACATAATTAAAACTGCAAAGTGCAACAGGGAAGAGTGTGAAATATTAACTGTAGGTGTCCTCGACCGAGTAGACTGTGCTGTTATTAATGACACCATAGAATCAGTCGAAACTAACTTGGAAATTTTTGATTCAGAGTATGAAGACTTTAATTGTGTAGTTGACTTATTAATAGTTCAGTTTATTGAGCAGCACAATCTCGAACCCTTTCCACCCTAATCCACTCGTGCGGGTTCGGTTTTAATTTTTTACCAGCGAAACCCTCTCTTTTCTCCGCGGCAATACGGACTGTAACAATCATGCGAGTTACGCTTGTCATGCTTCAACTGTTTTATAGCTCTTCTTGGCCACTGTAAGGCAGGAGAAGCCGTGAAACTTTTGCCAAGGATAGTAGCCATTTGCTCGGATGGTAAATAAATTATTTTACATATATTTTAATAATATACCATGCGTTTTTATTTAGTTTCTTATATAAATAAGCTAGATTTATGACTGCATCATTGAAATTCAATTATATTAATCACAGGTCTCACAATACACTCTCGAATTTATAGTAGTACGATCGTGCTAGTTAGGTTTAATTTAAGGTTATGGCAACTTCTATTGTCAATACAGCTGTTAATATTATTACTTCAAAAATAGTATTTTTAATATTAAATGCTAGTTGTGTGTTAATATAATATGACTTATTACATGTCTATAGAGATAACTGAGGATAAATTACTTCAACTACTGGATGAATCTGACATTGGTGAGGTGTCTAGTGAAGATGAAGACGAATTAGAGGTCACAATCTCACTCTCCAATTCAGTACTCAATGATGACAGGTTAGATGATGATGATGATGATGATGTAAGGGAAAATGAAGATGTTTTACCAACAGAAAGTGAGTCAACTACACCTGTGCAATCACAGGCAGGCAGGTTGTTATTCACAGAAAGGGCATTCAGCGAGAAGCCCCATCCTGCATCAAAAGCTCTGAAGCCACTCAGGTATGTGGTTCTGGTGTTTATTATTAGTAGATCTGTGAACAGCTGTAGACTATTTCAAAAGCTCTGCTTTATATTCTCTACTGCTTTCTGCTGTGGCATTTTTGTTTACTTGCTGTAGTATTTAATTTTAATTATTTTCTTTCCTCTTAGAACCCACCACCTGTAAGAACACCACTGCAGTATTTAAGGAACTACTTCACGGATGATTTATTAGAATTAGGATCACAATACACCAACATGTATTCGGTAGCAAAAACTGGTAGATCCTTAGAAACTGATTCCATAGAACTAAAGAAGTGTAATGGGATGAATTTATTAATGGGGTGCATTCCCTATCCAAAATTGCAAATATATTGGAAACAGGGTATATCTCTGAAACTCAAATCAGAGTACATGCCTAGAGATAGGTTTCTTGTTTTATGCACAAAATAGCCTCTCGAAGGTGCAGACTGATATTAATGCAGTGAGAGATGCCTGTGAAAATTTGCCAAGGAGCTTTGGTTATTACTCCATTGATGAGCAGATGATCCATTTCACAGGACGCTGTAAACTGAGACAGTATGTGAAAAATAAGCCAAGGCCAGTAGGGTTAAAAACATTTGTAGTGACCCCGGCTTCTGGTATTGTTTTAGATTTTGAGATTTGCCAAGGTGCTAGTACTCCACTTCCTGAGAAAAAGAACGTAGGTTTAGGGCCTGCAGTTGTCATGAGACTTGTTCATTCCTTAACACAGGGCAGTTTCATTTACTTTGATAGTTATTTTATTACTTTTCCTCTACTGGAAAAGCTGCAAGAAGAAGGTCTTGAGGGCACGGGTACGATCATGGTGAATAGAACTGGACATGTTAAATTAAAGGAGAAAAAGACATAGCCTAAAGAGGTGAAAGTCACTAGTATGTTCGATCAGATGATGCAATGGTTGTAGTTGAATGAGAGGACAACCAGTGGGTGGTAATGGCTTCAACATGCTCAAAGATTCAACCTGTAATCAATCGTTGGAGTAAAAGAGATTACAAATATATTGAATTTGACTTTCCTGCAATAGTGAAAAACTATAATCAGCACATGCGAGGAGTAGACTTGTGTGATCAGCTAATGGAAGCCTATCGCACATGGTTCAAGACTAGAAAGTGGACTTTGAAGTTAATTTTACACCTCCTGGACATGAGCGTTGTAAACAGTTGGCTATTTTAGAGGAAAGATTGCAGAGCCAACAAAATGGCAAAGAAAAATCTATGATCTATTGCAATTTAGAATAGCCATTGCAGAGACATTCATTTCAACTCCAGATAGAAAGAGGCGGCAACAGGTGGAGGAGGAAGAAGAAGTAGTAGTAGTTTTGCCTCCTTAGAAGAAGACGAAGATATACACTCCGTCACCAAAACCAGTGGCTGACAAGCGCTATGCTGGTATGAACACTGGCCATTAGTGACATTGCCTCACCAAGATGTTGCCAGCTGGAAACATGTAAAAGTCGCACAAAAACATGTACATCAAGTGTGACCAGTACCGGTACCTTTGTTTGCCTAAGAACAAACAGTGTTTCAGACTTTATCATGTAAAGTAGGTCAAGTTTGAGTAGTACCTTTGCATGTACAAAAACAGAATGTTTCATACTTCAACACGTGAACTAGAATTTTGTGCTTGATTTCGATGAAAAATATTTTTTTAAAGAAATGTTTTAGATTTAAATCATAATATGTCACCGACTGATTTATTGTTTAGATATTAATGGATGTGGTTGTACCTGTGTAATATATAACATTTATTTTACTTGAAAGTGAACAGTGTTAAATTGATAAACATATAAGTCAGATTCAGAACTATTAAACTCTAACCCGCACGATCGTGCTAGTGATTTTTTGAGAAAATAGTGTTAAAATAATTTTGAAAGTATTTTTTTCCTAAAACTACATCCAAAACTATCCTTGAATAACTTAGTAAAATTATTAAATTATAAAAAAGTATCTCAGGGTGGAAAAAAAAGACTTATTGAAAATGTTGGCGGGGTATATTGCATACCGAGTTACGAAAAATGGTATCGCCACTAGCTTCATCTATGGAGAAAAAACTTGAAACTGCGTTAATATTAGGAAATCTGGCTGGATATCGGCTTTGTCTGGAGGAGAACTAATGAATCCATTTCCCCAGTGGTTCGACACTGCGAACTAGAAAACGTTTTTCAAAGGTTCCACGGAAATGGTCTGAGGAAGTGCCCAAGAGTGATGAAGGAACTGATAGATATCATGAGACCTAAGTATAGTGAAGTCAACGACTTTGCTGTACGTGTTTTGTGAGAACTCGTTCATTTATTAGAATGAAAGAACTGAATAAAAAGACAGCACTCAAGAGGCCAGTGAATGAAAGCTGGACTACGGATGCGCATGCTAACGCTGCACGGAAAAAATCGAAGAAGAAGAACAACAACAACAACAACAAAATTAAGCCCTGAAAGGTAGGCCTAAATTAGTAGTAATGTTATTTTTTGTTATGTAGATTATTATTATTATTATTATTATTATTATTATTATTATTATTATTATTATTATTATTATTATTATTATTATTATTATTATTATTATTATTATTATTATTATTGTACCGGCTGGTTCACCTCTACGCCGCACATTTGAATTTTCCGCCTTAATGTACTCCTCTACAGGAGAAACTGTGAACTTAAAACTGGATCTACTTAAGCCTTTCCTCTGAAGATGTCACTGTGTGAATTTCGACTTGTTTTTGTTTACTATTTATCAAGAAATTTGGACATTCTCTCATAGATGTCTCTAATAAAAAAGCTGTGATCATGCACTCTGGTGCGAAGTGAAGGAACTTTCTTGAAGAAATTTTGTACTCATAAGTTTTGTCCTTGCTAAATTTCGTTCTTTCATTTGTGGGTTGGCAAGATTAATCTTTCTTTCCGCCAGTTTTGAACTTAGCCAATCCAGAATTTCTGTAATTAATTTCCCACCAATCATAGGTTTCTTCTTCGGTTTTGTGTGTAACTGTGTACTGTAGCCAATAAAAGCCTGTGGGTGTGTCTTAATTATTCATGAAAGGTCTCGAACCTTCCCTGAGGGTATTAAAACTGCTGATTTTCTTGACTCGGGGCCACTTCATCAACATCTAACTTAGTGTATGGACGTGTAGCAGGAGGCGGGAAGCGCCTCTTTCTTCAGCCAGCAATTCTTCAGTAATTTAATGGCCGCTTAACATCTTTATTTCTTGCTAGCTCAGCAGTTTAACCCGCAGGGAAGGTCCGAAACCTTTACCATGTAACCTATCTCTATAAACATGTAAATTTCTTCCAGTTTATGTAAAAACTTCATATATCTTTAACTGTAAATCGGGGATAGAGAGTGCTTTACACTCTCGAGCTCCCCTTCATTTTGATTTGAGGTGACTACGTTTTCGTAACCGATTTTCGACTCTTCCTTAATGTGTTAAATTTATTCAGTATACGAGTCACCTCCATAGTTAGGGAATAGCCCCTGTGTCATCGGCCTAGTGCCTTTTAGGTGTTAGAATGAGTATTTAGGAGTGCAAGTACATGCCTCCATTCATTTTGGTATTTCGGGCCATTTACTTAACCTGTTCTTTTTTTGCTGAGGCCCAGTAGGTTGGGTACAAGATACCCCCGTGTCATTTTTGTAAGTTATGCCTTGATGGCAATTAATTGTAAAGTTTGGTATTGCCTTTATAAGGCTTGAAGAACTGAGAGCGTGTCAGCTCTTTTCAAGTGTTGTAAAGGTGCCTCTGGGAGGCTTGATATTGTAATTAGGAGCAAGTGCTCCTTGAATGAAGGGGTTTTCTGCCCTTGAAGGTCTTGTGCTTGGTATATTAGAGCTATGAGCTCAAGGGAATTGTAGAGCGAGGGGCGTAAGGCCCAGAATGGTTCTGTATCTTGGCTTTTCCTGGTCTTGTACCTGAATTATCGGTTATTTGTTGACTTGTTGTTATTTGTTAAATTTTGAAATTCTATGTGAAAATTGTTAAGTTTTGCTATTTTCGAAAATATAAACTTTAATGAAATTTTAATTCATATCTCGGCTTTGTAGTTAGACCCATTCACCCCGGCACTTTCTTTCACCTCTGCTGTTCCACAGAAACCTCGGAACAATTATTATTATTATTATTATTATTATTATTATTATTATTATTATTATTATTGTGCCATTTCACTGTTCTATAGTTGCTGTGTTTGGAACAAAAATGGCGTTCCGGCTATTAACGGATCAGAATAAAAGCAATTAACAGCGGTACGAGCTAAAGAGACAATAAATTCAACCGGCAATCACGGAAAGAACCACTTTTAGAAGGCGGTGCGAAAGAATGACGAGAGCGGATTATTTAAATCGATTATTGAAAAAAAAGTCTTCCATTAGAAAAAAATATCAATTGAGCACTGCATCGTAGAAAGACGGAATCGCGTAAAGAAACCAACTATTTAATCGGAGTCTTTAACCAACTGTTGGAGATAAGATCAAATCTACGATAACCCGCAAGACATCAGCTGTGATTGACATATACGTGAGATTAAAGACCAGCTGAGAAGAAACGTCAAGTTGGAGCTGTATTACGTCACGGTTGGGCTCGGAACATTTTATTTGCCCGATACTGCATAACGTCAAGAGAGTTGAATTAAAGGGAAAATAGAGTGCAATACTAAAAGCACGGGAAATTCATTCAGTTTCGGCGAGCAAGGCAGTTTGAAATAAGACGATATTTAGAGTCTTGTAGGCAAATTAGACGGACCAGAAAACAAATATATTGATCACCTTAACATTACTAAGCAGATTACCATGTATAAATCAACTAATGCCTTGTGTTATTCTGTCCTTGACGCAATGAAGACCAACATGATGTTCTAAGAAGCTGAGGCAAAGACTACTCTGGCTATGGTGACGCTTGACGAGATGGATGATCCAGGAGGACAGTAGTCAGCTGTGATGACGAGATGAACCTTATTACTTAAGCCGAACCATGGAGCGAGGCCTACCATCCCATGACGATCAACAGCGAGATGGAAGTCAAAAAATCCAATAAGCAAAGATAAGTCCCCATTTGAGTCGTGTCGTAAGTAGAAAACCTTATTCTTTTGGTTAATATATAATGTGCGTAGTTAATATACGAGTGTGCTCTCAAGGAAATAGGTATTCATCCAAAGTTACCGTAAATTCCAAACATAGGCGTTAAAATACCAGTGAATGCCGTTCGTAAGTTTGTCAATATGATAGTGGAGAAGTGATTGATATTTTTCATAATTCGTTGTCAGTGAAGTGTTAGAGTATTAAGAGGAAGCTAATATTTACATGCGTGATGGTTTTAACAAATAGCAAGCGTAAAGATCGTATTTAGGGAGTGTTACAATGAAATATAGTGGCACAATTTTAAGGTTACGATGTGCTGTTTCTTTGATACTATGACAGTAATGATAATGATTTATATGTGTGTAGGTTACGGCACATATGTTGCATATTTTGATGAAACGAGTGCTTCGATTATAAATGCTACGCGATAATGGAAGTGTTAAGTGGTGAATGTAATTAGCATATGAGTTGCTAGTGTATTTTGATGGTGATAGTTACTGTTATTTAGGAAGTTGGTCATAGTATTTCTTCGAGAGATGGTAGTATGTGTAGGTTGCACATGCTAAGTATAGGTATTGAAACGTATTGTTTCTGATTGCTATTTTATTCCCTAATATATATATATATGATACAGATTAGGATACGATCTTAATGCCATCACTATAGAATTAATTGAGTAAGTAGGATCTTCAGAAGAGCCGAGAGGTCACTTACGTCAATATTTAGGCCTTCACTGACATATCTACGACTGTTTTCATATATTCTCACTTACGGCAACTCAACTTATGATTTTATGGGAGCAATATAAGACATCACTGGTAACTTAGACTTTCATATGTGGATTTTAGATGAGGATAGAGTCTTCCTATGTGTCAATTTTTCCACCCATGGTATTATTCGTTGGAATATTAATTGTAATACACTTGGTAATGTTATGTTAAGTCATATACGCACTTTAACTGAATTTTAACCATGAATTAAAATAATAATTGAATGATTTAGCCATATAAGCCTTACGATGGAATTAATTTGAGAATGCTTACGACTTAAAGTGGACTTAGATTTGCTTATATGGAGGCCAACTAGCACGAAATATGAAACGTTGAATAATTTGGAACCTCAAATAGAGAAAATCCCTAATGATCAGACATTAATCTTTCCACACGATTTTTCTACTGTGCGTGGACATTGATGTGAAGTGTTTCAACCGAGTGATATGCATTTCAGTAATTGCATGTGAATTTAGGTTCAGACGAGTGAATTTTGATAATTTTGAGAAGCAACTTAGCTTAACCCTTTCAGTCCAGGTGTACAGTATACTGTACATCAAATTCATTAGCTTATAGCACCAAGAATTATTAGTGAATAGAGGAGTTCTCTATCTTGCTAGAGACTTCTATGCTTTGTCTTTGTTTCTCAATTGGTTGAAGTGACATCTACCAACAGATTAGTGAATTATGAAGGTAAACAACAAACATGGCAAACAAGCATGCTGTTAGTGGAGGTAAGTGGGAAAATTTTATTCTTTATTTTTAACATTTTATTCTGTTTAGGGTAAAGTTCTGTTTGGGGGTTAAAGATAAAGGTTTGAATAGAATATGCATACTAATTATAGTTAGTCTTTCATATCCCTTGACTCATAATATCCTTGTATAATAGCATGTACAGTATACTGTACATGGGGTCTCAAGTGTTGCAAATAGTGTGACTGAGTTCATTATCTTTCACAAAGTTTTATATATATACCTGGTAGTTTCTAGTAATATAGAAGAAGATTAAGTGTTGTATACATTAGATTGTCTCTTAGAAATGTAAAAAGAAACTTTGTTTTTGTTCTCTGAGTTCCCTAAAAATAAATTTTTGTTGAAATTCAGGCACATCAAGAGTGAAAATGAACCCAAGCGAGGTTGATACGATTTTGAAGTTGTTGGAGAATGGAGATGTGTCTGATGTGGAGGAACTAGCCAGTGATGATGAGGATGAACCACAAACCAGCCACGTTATCACATTCAGTATTATTACACATTACGAAACTCCAGTACTCTTATGGCAAACTGAGTTGGCCAAATTTTTAGCTAATAATTATTAAAATACAGCTTTATTTTGCGATATATTTCAGGAGCTGATGTTGAGATGATATCTGTAAGCAGCCCAACCGAGGCAAGTGGCAATGGATATACTATTGGTACTTCTGGAGATGCTGAACTTTCTGTTGAAGATATTTTCCTGACACAGAGGCCTGATATTCTGCTCCCATGACAATGTGCAAACCAAACAACACTTTAATTACTTTCCTCGGGTTTGATTGGCTTGTATGTCACGTCTTTCTGAAGTGCATAAATATTTGTTTTCTCTGAGTGATGGAGTACAGTCAAAATGCTAGAAATGCTGCGTTGGCACAGAAGGAGATAATGGATTTGTTAGATTTCAGGCTTAGGGTATCTGAAGCTTTTGTGAAGGTTGATAACCAATTCAAGGGTATCAAAATAGGAAGGCTATCTACAAGCCCTGTACCATCACCTTCAACTAATAAAAAACAAACAACTGAGAGGAGACCATAGAGGGAAGTGCAGGATAGTGTTGATCACTTACCAGAGCATGATGGCAATAAAGAACCTACTCGATGCAAGAAAATTAATTACACCCAGCGATCACACATTATCTGCAGAAAATGTGGAGTACATCTTTGTATAAATAGGAACAGGAACTGCTTTTCAGCATTTCATAAGCAATGAAATGAATGTGAATTTTTATGAAGCATTTCTTTGTCGGTAACATGTGAACAAAATATGAATATTTGTAAGTAATTATATGTAAACAATGAAAATATCTCAAAAATAGATAATTTCAGTTCTATAGGAATGTATGGCTTACTATTTAGTACAGTAGAAACATTGTATACCTCCAAATCCTGTCCTAAGAAGGTTGCCATTCCAAGGTAAAAGTTTAGGATTCAGCAACACTTGAGACCAAATGTACAGTATACTGTACATGATATATTTTTGTAATGGGAGGTCTCTCATCAACCAAATTTTGTAAGTACATCCCCAGTATGACCTAAAATCAAAATCCAGTCAGAAATGATTTTTCTTTCTAAACAGAAAAATTCAGGACTGAAGGGGTTAATATTGAGAGATTCCAAATCTTAATTAATTAATTAATTAATTGATTGAATAATTATTGACCATTTTCTTTGCGTTTTCCGCATTTTTAATTGCAATTTGAACATTGTATATAGTAGGGATATAGCTTATTTTACTTAAATCTTTTGGATGCATCCAATCATTACAATCATTCTAATTATTGAAATTGTTACAATTATCCAAGTTTCACAATTATGTTGAATAATTTTACTTGATTATATAATTTATTTATTTTTCTTTTCATTTGAATCCCTTGGATACTACTTAATTATAATACAAGTCTTTGACAGGCCAAAACTAGGATACAGATGAATGAGGCCTAATTTCATTTATTTGTTTGAGATTTTCCTAAACCTATTTTCTTCAAGGCAACGTCATTATAATATTTAGATGCTGATTGCATAGGAAACCAGCCATAATGTAAAAGATTTTTCAAGATAATCTACGTTTATTTCAACTCATACTTAGACAAATTTATGAATAAAAACTGAGTAGTGGAAACATTAAATTCTTTCAATGTCTACTTAGAATAAGTACTAGATATAAGCCTATAATGACTAATTTGATTGCGATTATGATGATGACATGTACTGAATTCTTGACAAGCCACGAGAATCTAAATTTTACGTTAAATTCCGGTATCATACATGTACGGTAACCGACTAATAGCGAGTTGAAGACGTTCATCTACGTAGGTTGGGAATTACCGTAGGCCATCGGTGTTCTTTCTCACTCGGAACTCACAACCCAGGAATATTTGGCGGATGAAATTATTATTAAGAGCTAGTCTGGATACTCGTGTATCCCACCTGGACGCGGGTTGGTGCATTATAGATTTTGTTAGTAGCAATAATGTTAGTACAGCACTTACTATTTTCAGGAAAAGTAACATCATGCGGTATTTAATCTTGTGTATTTTATTTAGACTTTTTCAGTTAATATCATTTCTTGATTGTTAAGCTTTGATTTATTTAATCTGTACGTGTATAGGGTACTTACTTTAAATTCTTTCAAGTAATTTGGAACTGTAAATACTAAACTTTCCAGTGTATTGGAACATTTAAAAATGATTTTTAATCTGTTCTGGCTTTTAAAGTAGGTCTGCAATGTTTACGAATGTACACAAACAAAATAATAAAAATAGTTTTATGCAATATCTTAGTGATTTTCGTGTGAAAATATTATATTACAACGTAAACGTATTTGTGATAAGGAAGATAAGCGGAGCGCTCGGCACACTGATTTGTAGTAAGTTACAGCTCTTGGCAGACTAGAGTCCGCTGACGTCACACGCTCCTGGCCGGCTGCGCGTGACACCTACCGTCTCTCTTTAGCTACCGTGTGTGATACTGACCTACAAACAGTGGAGTGTTTAGGCACTTGGTATTTTATCACTTGATGATGATGATGATGATGCTTGTTGTTTAAAGGGGCCTAACATCGAAGGTCATCGGCCCATTTTATCACTTGTGGCGGCTTGATGTCTTATATATTTGTGAAAGCCATGGGGTACTGTATCTTAGACTTTCCATAATTTATGCCTGGAACAACAAGCGTGTGTTGCTCGAGTGAATGTATCTTTAAACCAAGTATTAGAGTCAGTGAACACGGTATTATAAAGGTTCAGTATCTGTGTGACATAACAAGTGCCAATATTGAGAATATGCAATTTGTGTTTTTACACAGAGACAGTGAAGGTTATTTATCTTCATATACCGTATATGTGCTTTGTTCAATGGACTGACTGAAAATGGCACATTAGTCCTTGCTTTGGTTTCCCACTGTTTTTGTTATTGTTGTAAATATGGAGTCTTCCAGCAGTATTTCTTTTGTGTATTATATGTATATTTTGGTGTGTTGATAAGGTGCTGATGCACGGATATTGTTCAGAATATAGTTAATTATTTTAAAATCAGTGGAGTTATTGATGAACCTAGGTGCAGTTCCTACCTATTTAGTCGTTTTCAGAAGGTTAGGTAAGGCCTGAAGCAGATGTACCAGTACGCAGCTTTATATACACACCCTGAGAGAGAGAATTATCATGCTTTATTAAAATTTTAGGGATCCATTCTGGTGAACTCTGGTGCCCATACTACGGACATTTCGATTAATTATTTTTATTAATGTAATTTATTTAAATTATTTTATTTTAATTATTACAATTTTTTCATACCTAGATAATAATAAGTTTACAGGATGTGGAGCGGATAGTATCCACTGATATGCAGGGGTTCGTGCAGGAAAGTTTCGCAGATCAATACATTTCACGACTCATTTGATTCTTTCAGTATTCCAGATGGTCTTCTCTATTGTTTGTGTGCTTTATCTTATTCGTTTATGAGAAAATGTAGGGGCGAAAAGTGACATCTTTCGGCCAGACATTTTCTGAGTCTATCTGCACTCTATATAGTTCTGTTATTCATATTTTGAATGCTTTCAACCGAGTACGAGTTCTTATTCGCTGACAAGCTTTTTCCCTTCATGTATTCAATTATGTTTTCCGCAGAAGTTGATTCGTCTAGTCTGCCGATGAACATCCAACTTAGCTTGATGGCGGGTAGATTGTTTGTTTTGCTACCTGTCTCTGTCTTAGGGGCAACTCGTACTTCACGGTTTCCATGACGAAAGTTGTTACTCGTGTTTGTGTTTCTACAGTCATGTTTTGCGGTTGTATCTATTCATCCTGTTTCAGGAGTAGTGGTGCTTGGTCGGCTGCTATTTGGTCTCCTTCCTCTTTCATGTGCAACTGCCCTTTCCAGCTCCTTCTGATGACGTACATTATTCTCCTCTGTGTTCGGGTAATGGTTTACATCGCTACTCTTGTTTACCTCGGCTTAACGGGATCTTTCTAGTCCAGTTGGCTTCTCGGCTAACGTTTGGTCATTTTTATCTTCTGCCATTGTATCCAGTCAGTTTGTTAAGAAATTCATTATAAATACTTATTTTCTCTCTTACTGTGTAAGCTTACATTTTCATTGGTATTTCCGTTGAGTAGTTTTCGTTTCTGCCTCTTTTGAGCCTCGTCTACGGATCGCTGTAAGCTGCCGGCGTAAAGGTACGATTCCACTGCCTGCGGAAAAAGGTGACATGTAGCATGCGGCTGGCAACAAGTGTTGCTCTTTGTAGTATGCGGCTTGTTGCCATGGGGCAGAAAAGATGTAGTATGCTACATGTGTTGCCGGGTGTGGTATGCGTCACTTGTGGAGACGTGTCGCCAACTACAAACGTTATTCCATCAAGGCAACCGAGGCAACAGTTCCTCGCCCGGCTTTGACTGACGAGGGAACGGTACGAAGTCGGACGGCGAATTTCGATTTGATTTTTACATATTCGTGAAAGTCTTTTTAAGCTGAAACAGGTAGTGGAAGTCTAATTTTCCGCTGGTCCTTTTTAAGGGGCCATTTGGGAGCTCAGAGTTGACGGTGCGGGAAATGAAATGTACAGTACATGCTGGCACGCGTCAGCGCTCATAGCCAGCGGCTGTCTTGCCTCGCCTTCCCTCTCCACTCCTTCGGTTCTCCTCTGTCCCCCACCTCATACGGCTGCCAACAGCTGTGTACACGGGATTGCGGGTGAAGACTGACGTTAGTTGGGGCATTTTATTTACAAAGATGAATTCATTATGGAATAAATAAACAATAAAAATGGTTTACAAATCACTACTTAACATACAAATAATATATAATCAAATATCATCTGCATCATCATGACATTCAAATGTTCAAGAAATGACTTTATTCTAACACAGTCTGGCATTGGTCCATTGTTCATGGCATGATAGTGAAAATATAACACAAAACGTGAATAACAAAACACAAGACAACAGTGGATTTAAAAATGTATACCACCCTTTGGAATTTTGGCTTCGTTCGTTAAACGGTTTCGGAGGAATGAGTATTTTTATTTTCTGGCCTTAACCCTCATTTAACACCCTTAGGTATTTTTTTCATATCAGGTAAATGCTGGGGCTGTACCTTAATTAAGGCCACGGTCGCTTCCTCCCCTATCGTAGCCCTTTCTTATCCCATCGTCACCATAAGACCTATCTGTGTCGGTGCGACGTAAAGCAAATTTTGTTTTAAAAAAGTCAAACCTTCTGTCATTTCACCTAGGATATCATTTGATATAACGTTTTCTTTTGTGGTATGATTTGATTCACTTTTGGATATAAAATTCACAGTATTAAATCCATCATAAATGAAAATATCCCTCGATGGTCGCTCTTTGCTCACTATTTACTTTAGCAACTCGCAGCGCTAGCCTGCACGGTAACTCAGGGAAGTCCGCTAGAGCGCTCAAACCTCGTGACTTGCACATTCCCCATAAATGAACGCACACATAATACACACACAATTCTACTCATCCATGAATGGCCACACTCACTAATTGCTCTATATTTACAAGTCTCTGTTCTATTCACACAGCAGGCGGTCCGGCTAGTTCCTATTACCTGGGGATGGTTATTATCCTAGTCACAGGCTCGTCTTACATTTACTTCTCCAAGTTCAGTCACCCTATAGAGCAAACACAATTCCTTTAATTTAACAGGTGTAACTGATAAAATGTGGTGTTAAACTACAAAACTGGAAAATACTTATTAGTTTTTTTATCTAAGGGGAAATGCTACTTTATTGTTTTTTTAAATAGAAGAAAGAACGGGTTACATAAATTACATACTGTCGGTTTTCTAATTATAGTAGAACGAAAGACACCTGATGGTGATAGACATAAGGTAGTCTTTTGTTCGTACCACTTCTGCTTTTCACTGTTTGTGATTTCAATGATCTCACGTACGCATCTTTTAATGCTTTTCATTTCTTTTTAACTTCTTTTCCTGAAAGAAACGTATTAACCTTACTTGGATAGCTAGTGAAAGGCGGGAGACCCATTGACGAATAAATACTAATTAATGATTAGGTCATGTTGCTAGCCAATGACATCTGGTGAAGGAGCCCTCTCTGAACTAGCACTACGTGTATGCGACACTCTCAGAACGAGAAAAACTCACGGCAGATTCTTTGTTTTAGGGCAACCAGGAAAACATCATCCACATGGAAGATAACACCACGACACAAAATAAAAATACTGTACGTTCTGGAATGGGAGGATTTCCATGTGCAAACAAATAATATCTTCAAAGCCCCTCAAAAATTCCAAGAATAACACTAAAAAGGTACACAAATACTGCCACTTCACTACGGCCGGTGCCTTCCATATGGGGAGGGGTGTATTTAAACGCCTGCTTCTGTAGTCTTTGGTAGTGTGATGTGTAGATGAAGAGATGTGTATAAAAACGAACGCAAACACCAGTTCCTTAGGTAGAGGAATTGACTATACACAGCTAAAATTCCCGGGGCGGCCGGGAGTCGAACACGAGGCCCTCTGAACCAAAGGCCACTACGCTGACCATTCAACCAAGGAGCAGGATTTGTAGGAACTGAATATTTTTTGCTTAATGTTTTCTCCTATTTCATGTAAGTAGGCCTATGTTGATTGATTGATTGATTGATTGATTGATTGATTGATTGATTGATTGATTGATTGATTGATTGATTGATTGATTGATTGATTGATTGATTGATTGATTGATTGATTGATTGATTGATTGATTGATTGATTGATTGATTGATTGATTGATTGATTGATTGATTGATTGATTGATTGATTGATTGATTGATACCGCTTCGCGTTGAAATTCTACGCATATTATTCCCATAATGAGTGGCTACGTTAGCAAACTCTGCTATGTATAATTTTTTGTATGTATGCAGTGATAAGGATGTCATAATTTATCACTGTTAAGAAACTGCGCTTACGGAGATATTTCAAACTGTGAGAAACGCAGCTGTCACAGGTTATCTCGGACTCACTTATCGAAGACGCGCCCTCATTATTTTTTCTTCTAAGAAACGAACTCTACTTTAACGGTCATCATTCATCACAATGTTCAACTACCGTTGTATCTCTGAGACGTATATTGCAGTCGATTTGTAACTACATAAATTTATATAATAATAAATCATTTTTCAGTAATAGAAGTAGAGAAACGTTAGGTAGGATACTGCCAACAGCTCGTAACTTGGGATCGTAACTAGAGGTGTGCAGATTCCCCTTTATGTTGTCCATGCTTGCTTGGAGAGCAGGCAGGCGAGCTGATCGCTAGTGAACAACAGTATAGGCAGGCTGCTCTCAGTCCTATCCACTAACAAATTTTTAGCAGCTCGGTTAACGTTTCAATATCGGGGCTACATTCGAAAAACTCACACCAGTGCTATCTAATGTACGACTATCAATTTCGGAACTCCTAATGTAACTCTGAACATTGCAAACGTGGTCAAAAAGTTTAGAATCGTCTATCTCCACACGTCTAGATTGCCAATACTCGAGACAAGGAAAAACATCTTCTAACTAAATGTCCTTCATGCTATGAAGCTTTATCAATTGGACCACGAACCTACAACGCTGGCGTAGCAGGGGGAGAGGTGATACTCCCACGTGGCGCGTCCCAGGTGGCGGATAGGGGAATCCTAGCCGGTTTACCGGCGGACTTGAGGGAAATAAAATACCTCTCGCGGACCAAACACACTACCCCCTGAGGGTGGGGGACGCACATGTAGAATACACCCGCGGTATCCCCTGCCTGTCGTAAGAGGCGACTAAAAGGGGGGACCTAGACGCGGTCATGGATTGCGGTTTGGTATTATGTGTTGGACCTCCTGGGGATGGGAGAGGCTGAATACATCCACAGGTAATCCCTGCCTGTCGTAGAAGGTGACTAAAAGGGTCATGTGGCCATTGTCCCCTCTTTATTTTTAATTGTTTTTGAGGGTCACTTGTAAACCATTTCAAAATGTTTCTTGTGCGTGCTGCTCGGCGATGGAGCTCCTACGTATGCGACTACGCTCGAAAGTCCGTGTCAGTAACCACCCAGGAAGCGGCGGGTGGGAGACCATGTACCCGGGCAGTAGTATCCGCCTGACAACACAGGTCCCCGCACAGCCGAATGCCAGGAGAACATATTCTTATTAGTTTTTATATTTTTGCTTATATTTAGTGCTCTGTACACACTAGGGGGTACATGCTATTGCGGGTGACTGGAGGAAGGGAGTCCTAGTACTCATTGCCTCAGTTCTCCCGAATTAGGCATCATCCAACATCGGACACCGGGCAGTACCGGCTATGACCAGGTGGGTATTGCCTTGGCTGCTTGGTTCGGCTACAGAGACCCCTAATCGGAGTGGGTGGCAGTCGGGGAGGATGATTTCGGGCATGGCGTCGAAACAACTTCCGCCTGCCACCTCGGGTAGTTCGCTATCCAAGTCTTTAACTTTTGATTTCCTAAGGGGGCAACCCCCTGGGAACAAGTGCAGCGTATTAGTCTGGGTTCCAGCTTCCCTAGGTACCTGGTTGCTACCAGAACCGATGGGCAAGATTTCAAGCTGGTAAAATCGATACTTTTCAGTCGATACATCGAAGGTGTATACGGTGAACTTGAGGGTCTAAAGAAAATGCGCAATGGTGGTTTGCTTCTGAAGACGAGCATTCCGCTCCAAGCCGATCAGTTGCTTAAGTGCCACCACTTTGGCGACATCCCCGTCAAAGTGGAAGAGCACAAAACCTTGAATCCGGTTCGTGGAGTTATTTTCCACCGTGATCTTATTCTGAACACTGACGATGAATTGATGGAAGACATGAAGCACCGTGGCGTGACACACGTCAGGCGCATTACGCGCAAAGTTAACGGTGAAGACGTTGCCACGGGTGCGTTCATAGTCTCCTTCAAATTGTCAGTGTTGCCAGAGAAAGTTAAGGTAACAACCTATCGTTGCGATGTGAGGCGGTACATCCCGCCTTCTATACGGTGGTATCAATGCCAGAGATTCGGACACATGGTATCTCGCTGTTCGAATCAGTCTCTATGTGGTACATGTGGGAAAGTAGCTCACGGCGCGGAGGAGTGCACACCTCCGTACAAGTGCACAAACTGCTCTAGTCTTCATTCTCCTCGGGATCGGAACTGTCCGACTTATCTGAGTGAGAAGAAGATCCAGGAGATCAAGACCATGGATGGTCTTTCGTACCAGGAAGCGTCCCGTAAGTTTAATTATCTGAATGCACCGACCAAGACACTAGACTTCAGCATGATAGCACAGTCTCTTACAGGTTCGTCATTTTCCATTACAACACCTTCCCAGAAAATTGCTGCGCCCAAGGCGGCAGTTGCTCCTGTGAGCAACGCCGCAAAGAGAACGAGCCCAAAGGCGGGTCCATCCCGGCCTTCGACCACCAAAAAGCCTGTGCCGGCTAAGAAACATACGCCGGCACAGTAGGGGAAGAAGACAACGTCTCCTTCCCCCACGAGGTCGGCGAAAGCCTCACCTAAGCCAGCGGAGGTGGCATCGTCGACTAGGGCTGGGAAGTCACCTCCCAGTCCGTCTAAACAAGAATCCTCCTAGAAATGGGGCTTCACGCCATCCGCCTGGAGGGCCTGATTCTTTGCCAGCAGGTCTTCCTCCTGGGAAACCTGCGCGCTCCCCTCGTAAGAAGAAACCCTGCCCCCGGACTAATTCGAAGAAATTCAAGGCATGCATCACCTCGTCACACGGAGCATTTATCTCCATCTTCGGATGGCGATGTGAGTGTAGGTTAGGTTGCATTACGGTGCTCCTAACCTAAACCTCAGAAGTCCACACGCACAATATGGCAGTTACAATGGAATTGTAACGGTTATGATAGGCATCTTGCTGAGCTGCGCCAGATCATTAGCGAATATTCGGTGAGTATAGTCTGTATTCAGGAAACAAATTTCAGACCAGGTCATCATATGGACTTGAGAAATTTTCGCCTATACTCAACAGAACGACATTATGCTCACCAGGCTTCCGGTGGCGTTGGTATTTTTGTTTGTTCTGATGCCTACAGCGAAGAGGTTCCATTAAGAACCCCGCTAGAAGCTGTAGCTGTTCGCGTTCTGCTGCCAGTCATAGCAACAGGATGTAATGTTTATTTTCCACCAGGCAAGCCTCTTAACATAAATGATGTCACTGATCTTAGAGATCAGCTTCCACCTCCCTTCCTCTTACTGGAAGATTTTAACGCCCATCACCCCATATGGGGCTCTGAGACGCCTTGCTCCCGGAGAAGAGAGCTGGAAACATTAGTAACAGAGCTGGATTCATGTATTTTGAACACAGGGGAACCAAATCACTTTAGTTACGGTACGGCACATATTCTCGCATAGACCTAAGTCTATGCAGCCGAACACTGGTTCCGCTGTTTCGGTGAAATACACACGACGATCTTTGTGATAGTGACCATTTTCCTATCATCCTTACTTTGATGAAACAAAAATCCGTCGAGGCTCCCCCTCGATGGGTTCTTAAACATGCTGATTGGCCAAAGTTCACATCCCTAGCTGTCTTTAACGCCGGTACCACGCGGACCGTAGACGGCGAAGTAACTTATATAACACAAGTTATCGTTGCTTTTGCTGTGGAGTCCATTCCTTCCTTCTCAGGGCCTCCTCGCCGTAAACTCGTTCCTTGGTGGAACGAAGAAATTGCAGCAGCTATCAAAGAAAGAAAGAAAGCCCATAAACGTTATCGTAGGCAGCCTACTATGGCCAACTTTGTAACATTTAAGAAACTCCGCGCTAACGCGCGAGTTCTTATTCGCCAAAGTAAGAAAGCTTCCTGGAAGTGATATGTGTCGTCTATGACGTCACATAATCCATCATATCAAGTGCGGACTAAACTTCGACGTATTTCGGGTATCCCAGGATCGTCTTCTATACCGGGAATTTCCACTGCAGGCATTGTCGTCATTGAACCTCTCTTGGTAGCTAACCATCTAGCTGGTGATTTCGCGGATGTACCCGGCTCCGGGAATTACCATCGTGATTTCCTCGCTCTGAAGCGGGAGGCAGAACGTCATAACCTTAGTTTTGCCACTCAAGCTTCAGAGGACTATAACGTGTCCTTTACGGAGCGGGAACTCCGCAGTGCCTTAGCGCTTTGCAAGGACACGTCTCCTGGACCAGACAACATCCATAACCAGATGCTGAAACACCTTAGTGATGATAGTCTACGATGTGCAAAAAAACTTTACAGTCTGTCAAACACACAGCAATTACAATATAAATTACAACACTATAAACATACCTGTAAAATACACACTAATATACAAAGAATGACATGTTTCATTCTACAAGAACATCCTCAGATTCTATCAAATCACTTAAAACATGCTTATATATGTACAGTATTGTTTACGTTAAGTAAACTTGTCAATGATAGAGAGTTTAGTGATAACATGAACCAGTAATGACAAAAATAAAATAAATATACAAGTATTAATACAATGGAAAACTTACGTACTTATCTAGACTGCCGATGCTAAGTCCGTTGTTACCAAACAATATTTCAGGACTGTGGTCATGGAAAGTGGTGGGCAAAGCACACTGCTCGCGGAGAGGGGAGGGGTAGCATGGGAGGGGCCTTGTGGAGCGTTGTGGATCTCTCCTATTGGATGATAGAGGCGAGTACACTGTACAGTGGAGAGGGGAGGGGAGTAGGGCGGAGCAAGTGGAGCGCTGTGGAAACTTCCATAAACATTCAAGAGGGGAGAGTAGAGAAGGTTATTGACCTACTTCATGTACTTTTTACTTTTATGTAATATGGATGAATGCAAATTAAAGATTTTAGGTTAATAAAGTAGGGAATTGAATAGAAACTAACTATTAAATGTTATTATTAAGAAAAAGGCTGATTTAATGAGAAAGTTTTGTACAAATGTTATGTGAGTAGGGCGAAGAGGGGGGAATTTCTTAAATGTGTATGATCATTTAGGTTAGTTACATTAGCAATTTTTGCGTTGTAAATTTCTATTGCTTCCTTTATATTCAAAGATTTACTTTTATTTTCGATGTGTAAAATGTTTAGATCAGTGTTGATGTCTATGAAATGATGTGAACAGTCGTATATGTGCTCCCCGAAGGCTGAATGCCGATTATATCTGACCGCGTTTTTGTGTTCTTTGTATCATGTGTGGAAATTACGTTTCGTTTGACCTATATTTGTGGCATTGCAGTTAGGTTCTTGACACTTGAGTTCATATACTCCTGACTTTTAGAATGGGTCCTTTTTGTTTAGGTTGCACTTGCTGATATGTCTCTGTAGTGTGTTATTCGTTCTAAAGGCTACTTTTAAACCTTGATTCTTGAAAATATTAGCTACCTTGTATGTGTTATTGTTAACGTAGTTGAGAACCACGTATTTTTCTTTCTCATGTTTGGTGGTTTCTCGGCGATTTTTCTTATGTGTATTTAATAGTTTACCTACTGTGCTTAGAGGGTGGTTGTTTTCTTTCGCGATTTGTTTAATGATTTGTACCTCTTCATTGAAATCCGTTGTGCTAATTGGTGTGGAAATAGTTCTGTGTATCATTGTATTCAGTCCTGATATTTTGTGTGTGTATGGGTGGTTCGACTCGTTGTCAATAGTTTGCGACGTCTGAGTGTGCTTTCTGTATACTGTGTAAGATAGGTTGTCATTATTCCTGTTGATTGTGATGTCTAAACAGTTTATTTTCTTGTTAGTTTCTGGCTCCATTGTGAAACTGATGGACCTGTGTAAAGAGTTTAGTGTGTTTAATAACTGGTGTGCATTAGTGATGTCATTATCATATATGCATATGACGTCATCCACGTATCTGCTCCAGTGTAAGATTCATTTTGAAAGCTGGCCCATTAAGAAGATGTTATCGAAGTTGTTCAGAAAGATGTTTGCTATTATACTGAACCCTTGAACTTATCATTCCATCGTTGGTCGGCCACAGCTGCTGCAGTAGAGCAATGTCGAACTCTTAATCTTGGGGTCGTAGCGGGAATATTTCGCTCACGATCTTAACCAAACAATTGGGTTCAGAAGAGAGCCTACCTATTTGAAATGAGGAGCAAATATGTCATTACTAACTTTTATTGAATTATCAAAATGCAAAAAAAGTTATAAAATCATTCATCAAAAAATGTTGATCATTTAACGTTTTAATGCAGTCACATTGCATTGCGTGATTTTTATCAGTTACATTTATCGAAGAACTTTCTTCGGAAAAAGTAGAAATATCACATATTAGTGGACAGCGAAAACTATAACAACGAAAATAAAACCTGAAAATCGGGCACCTATTGATCCAAACGATCACTGAGAATTAATCCACACGATCCGTGGAAAATCTGACCTTCAACAAATAGAGTTCCAAATTTACATTTAATTAACGTTATCCATCAGTCAAAGACCCTGTCGGATATGGGAACACCCGCCGAATGGACCCTTAATCGAACCAAATTGGATATCAGTTGCTTTGGATAGGTTGCGAAATACTACTGGAAAGCATGGTGTTCACTACAAGTTAACAGCAGCAGCCATAATTAAAAATAAAATTCCACCATGTATTGTCATATCATGACAACCTTAAGTTATGGAATAATCCCGATGCTGTAACGTGCATCACCCAAACACCTGTTCAGAAGGAACCAACAACAATTCGACCCGAGAGGATCTTACGTTACGTCGTTCTGAAAGAACAAAACTGCGAAATGCTGGAAACGCTTATTCATCATGCATTTAGAAGAAATGCTAAACACTGAAGTTAAAGAAAAAATTGTAAATCACTTGAAAAATATTCTTATAAAACCAACTTTCAGGTTATAAACAGTTACGTTAAGTTTAATAAACTTACAAGTCCACATGATGAAATAAAATCAAAAATACCAAAACAATCTAGGGATTACTTTCCTTTACAACTATGACCACCATTACAGATCCATCTACTTATTGTTTGTCCCAACAAACTAACTACAAATTATTGATAGACCACGGTCAACTATTATAAAAAGAAAGGACGAAAAGTAAAAATGAATTATATTCCCAGCTGACGAATTGAACCCGCATTCGTAACTCAAGTCTCACATAAATAAGCTAAGTGTCAACACGCACACTAATAAAGCAAGTGGACGTCTGAATGACAAAACAATTAAGTCCGTAAATAAATTAAAATACTAAAGTTCAATGAACTCAAACGCGCGTGGTAAACAGCAGTAATACTCAAACACCATTAGCTAAGTATCCAATGTTGGACAATCCTCACGTTCATAATCTTATGTAAACACCTTCCAGCTGGTAAGGGTTTTGCCGAAACATGGCCTCAATATTATTTTGCTAACACTCATCGCATTGCATACACTACTGCAGACACTACCATCGTTTAGGTCACTTCGCAAAAACACCTAACCTAAGACTTGAATATACAGATGACACCCTAAATCTATCGTCAAACCTACATAGTGTCTACACACCCTAACACTAACATCTATGTACACACACCCCTTCCTAAACCTATCGTTGAGCGTAAATGGGGATGTCTACTCATCAGTATACTCCTATGATACGCGTGACGTCCTAAATCTATCGTCGAGCGGAAACTGGGATGTCTACGCATTCTCTAGAATGTCAGGCGAAATCGTAACTTCAAACACACTCTTTGATATTTAGCTGGAAACCTCGTCGATACTATAGCACACAATGAAAAGAAACTTTCCACAGAATGAACGCAAGTTTGAAAACGCAACTAAGTCCCTATCTTCTCAATAAAACGTGAAATTGAAAATAAATAACGCGTGGCAAGCAATCCACAACTCAAACACGATCTCGACATACGCAATGAAGTTTGGAAAAATAATAATGAATTTCAGAACACGTCTAACATTCCGTGAATATCGCCAAATCTGTAATCATCACCACCGCAAAAGTCCACACTGTAATTCTAGGATGAGGCCCAGAGATCGCCTACCATCTCACTATTCCAAACATTCATATCCATAAACTATCCAGTGAAGCGAAATTCAATTAATCTACACAGCCAAACCCTCACTTTAATAACGTCCAATATCTCATCCCACTTTTTTGTTCCCATTAGATTCTCGGTTCAATACGGATTTAACATGAAGTTCTTAAACTTGAATATTCCATCGTCGCCATAAAACATATGTGTCGGTGCGACGTAAAACAAATAGCAAAAAAAATAGCCAGCGACATAAAAATATTGAGTTAAGTTGTCGTGGAATAAATACAACTTGAAAAAATGAATAATTATCTATGATTTAAAAACCCTGCATTGAAGTGATATAGGCTGAATGCAGTAAAACACAGACATTCAATAGAGGAAAATGGATGCAGCTAATAAATCAGGTGGGGGCTTTCTCTTATTGTGCACTGTGTTGATGGGTTGATAGTACCACATGGAGATCACTGCAAGTACCTAGGTGTTAATATAAGGAATGATCTTCACTGGCGTAATCACATTTAGGAGGTTGTAAAGAAAGGATACAGGTTTCCTCACCTGGTTATAAGGTTATTTAAGGGTTGTAGTAAGGATGTAAAAGAGAGGGCGTATAAGTCTCTGGTAAGACCCCAACTAGAGTATGGTTCCAGTGTATGGGACCCACACCAGGATTACTGGATACGAGAACTGGAAAAGATCCAAATGAGAGCAGCAAGATTTGTTCTTGGTAATTTCTCTCAAAAGAGTAGTATTACGAATGTGTTTAAACTCTGGGCCGGGAAGACTTGGGAGTAAGGAGACGAGCTACTTGACTAAGCAGTATGTTTCGATCTATCAGTGGAGAGATGGTGTGGAATGACATTAGTAAACGATTAAACTCGATAAGAGCTTTTTAAAGTAGAAAACATCATCCTATGAAGATAAAGCTGGAATTTAAGAGGACAAATTGGAGCAAATATTAATTTATAGGACGAGGAATAACGGACTGGAATAATTTACCAAGGGAAATTTCCAATTTTTTGAAAATATTTAAGAAAATGCTAGGTAAACAACTGAAGGTTAATCTGGCACTGGGTGACAGCTCTAAATACAGATCGTGGAAGATTGATTAAGTTGTATTTTTACTATAGATATTTACGTAAGATAAAATATGAAAACTTATTAGACTACAAAAACCAAAACACCCTAAAAGGAGCTAAATATAGAATGTGTGAGGTGTTGCATGAGCATAAATTTGATGTGAGTAAAGAAAGGGAGGATGGATAGCACAGTAAACTGTGGAGAGGAATTGAAGAACCACGCACTTGAGTTAGGTACCACATATAAAGAAGACTTAGACAGGGATGAGCTGGCGACAGAAGTGGAGAATTTTAAGTATCAATGCGTTGGATAACCCTTAATATAAAAACGGCTACACCATCAGGTATTCTGGCGTAAATATACAGGAACGGACTCGAAGATGCGTACCCCAACATAACGACAGTGTTGAGAATTTTCCTCACAATACCAGTTTCAGTCGCCTCAAATGAAGAGAGTTTTAGCAAACTAAAGATAATAAAAAATTGCATCAGGAACTTCACAGGACAACAACGACTAATCAATCTGAGCATCATATCCAAAGAGCACAGGTTAGCTTCAAGGTTATCTTTTGAGGACATTTTAAGAACGATTGTAGCCAAAAGCCCGTAAAGTTGTTTTTTTTTTTTGCTTTACGTCGCACCGACACAGATAGGTTTTATGGCGACGATGGGGCAGGAAAGGGCTAGGAGTGGGAAGGAACCGGCCGTGGCCTTATTTAAGGTACAGCCCCACTATTTGCCTGGTGTGAAAATGGGAAACCACGGAAAACCATTTTCAGGGCTGCCGACAGTGGGGTTCGAACCTACTATCTCCCGAATACTGGATACTGGCCGCACTTAAAGCGACTGCAGCTATCGAGCTCGGTAAAAGTTAAGTTTTAGTTCAAGCTTTCTCTGCTTTAATTTTGCTTATATTTTGTAAACAGATTAATAGATTGTGTAAAATGTGTAAAAGATAATAACTTGAACTTATTCCTAGTAGTAGAACTATTTATCATAATTAACCTATTCTAAAGCAACAGTCTGTTGATTCAGCCCACAGATACACACGCCAATACCTTGCGGTAAACCTTTTCATTTGCAGCGATTATTACAGTACGATAAGTGTGAAAGAATATACAGTCTACCAAACATGCTACTCTCAGATTTGTTTTGTGATATCTGAAGCCATCTCTGTTCAGTTTCGAGTCAGTTAATTCATAACTGTTATAAACTTAGATTACTTTTCAATTAAATCTTAGAATTAATTTGGTATTTTATCTTGTGCTAAAAATTAAATTACTGCAAATTTGAAAGCAAGCATTTACCAAGTAAGTTGAAGAAAAGATGCAACAGCGGAATTACTATGTGGTGGCGATATACGATTTTGATTTGGTTGGTCGATTGAAGAGGCGGAGGGACATTAAGGCGAGGCCTTGCCCCAAGTGGAAACAGTTATGTAAGGTGTCCGACTCCCTTGGCTGAATGGTCAGCGTTGAGGCCTTCGGTTCAGAGGGTCCCGGGCTCGATTCCCGGTCGGGTCAGGGATTTTAATCACATCTGATTAATTATTCTGGCTCGGGGACACGGTGTTTGTGTTTGTCCCATGCTATCCTCTTCATATTCAAACAACACACCATACTACCATTCACCACAGAAACACGCGATAGTGATTACATCCCTACACATAGGGTTGGCGTCAGAAAGAGCATCCGACCGTAAAACTGAACTAAATCTATACACATTCTGCCCCCAGGAAATTAGGTAAACGTCAGGAAAAAGAAGGATATGGATTGCGAGATTGAAAACGATAGCCTAACGAAGGATGACGTCGAGGAGAATCAATAATAATGCGGTTTGATTGGTTGTACATCCCATTGACTACTTTTACGGTTTTCGAAGACGCCGAAGTGCTGAAATTTTGTCCCGGAGGAGTTCTCTAACGTGCCAGTAAATCTGCCGACATGAGGCAGACGTATTTTTAGCGCAACCAAATACCAGCGGACTAAGCCGGGATTGAACCCGCCAACTTAAGCTTCAGACGGCCAACGCACTACCACCTGAGATACTCATGAGGAATAGGAAGATGTCTTTATTGTGATGCCAACTCTATAACCACCTTACAGAATTAACATTGAGTTCGTGTAATTGGGATGGGAAACTTGCTCAAAAGAAACATGACTTTCTTTAAATGTTGTTTAAAACGCTTTTCTGCTATAAATGAAATCTAACGTTTCCATAGAAATGAGAGTTGAAAATATTAGAATGAACATTGCAAAACTCAACTCTAAACATCTGACAACGAATATAACAATATTTACAGTCTCAAACCAATAGGCCGAATAACTGATTTAAACTTGACGTTCTTAGTATTTCATCGACCACATGTCTCATTTTAATCATGAATATGACGAGGCTTTGATATCTGGTGATAATAAAACTCACCCGGAATCAATTCATGTGATTTATCTACAAATGACCAACACACCTGAAAATCTTATGCTGAAGGGGTACTGATCAACAGTTTAATTGGTCGGAAGAGGAGCTGTTTCAATTCATTTGCAGTTACTGGAAGAGTTAACCACTTCTGGAGGAAAAATAAAATGTTAGCACAGCAAAATGAACGGGTGAGATTAAAATACTAAATTAATTGTAATTTTTTAGTAGTGTTTTAAGAAAGTTACTTCATGAGAATGTAATATAATGATAGTCACGTTGTTAAAAAGTGCCAGTTTTATTGAGCATGCAATTTGAGTAGCCACAACCATTGCTAGTGGAATGAAAACGAACTCTTCGTAAAGCAGGTTATTTCTTAGATTATCCCTCAATTCCGGAATTTTCTTTTTAAACATAGTTCTGTCTTGAATTTCTGCACTTTTTATGCCTCACTCATTTAGAACTTTGTGTACGGTACCTCTTTCAGCCAAAGGAGATAAGTTTTAATTTCTCCTTACGCACTCATCTCTTCGGTTCATTCTCTTCAGAGGTCCGTAGAAGACCAGACTCCACTTTCTCATTGTGGAAGTAACCTTTTCCTAACATATAATTTAAATCTCTTTTTGGCCTTAGTAGAAGCAAATCCCTCTAACACTTTCTTGGGTCCTGAAGTCTTTATGAGGTACTTCCCTTGTTCTCAATCAAAGTAAGTACCGTGCCTTCTGTTTGGCCAATGTCTCTACGTCATAGAAGAATTCTGGTCTCACTACTGTGCATTAATGTAAAACTTTGGCCTGGAAAGATATGAATCTGGATATGTACTGTAAGTACTGGTACTGCCACGGCATAACACAAAACTCATTTCCATCCTTCTTGCTTTTTCTCCTAGTGCGTTCTTTTCTTTGCAATTGGGGTAAGGATCTCACCTAGGTATTTACATTTCTCGGTCTTCCGGATAATTCCGTATGCCAGATTTATCATACACGTGTAAGAAATTTTTGGTCGAACATCTATGTATTTTGCAGCATGCCAAGAATGATGATATTTCGAAAGCGACATAACGGCCAATGGCAACTAGTAATACAAGAGTGTTACTTCAATAAGTGTAGAACCTGCAAACACGTGGGAATAACGCCTAGAAAGGTAAGTGTTACTCCGGTAAGCTATCCCCATAAAATCACTGGAATCCAGTTGTCTGGAATATATAGAAACAAATCTTTCCATTAATATAAAATGTCTTTACCAATGATAGGAATAACAGAAGAGACAAGAAACGAATACCTGGGACCATTCTGTAGCCAGTGGAGCAGATAGACCTGAATTATTCAATTAATATTTTACCTTTAATTTTGTTAAACCTGTGCAGTATGCTGATTTTCCTAAAATCACACCTGTTACTACCCATAGCCTCAGTAATATTTCTACCACTGAATCTGAAGTGTACTCCCTACTTTCGTCTTTTTCAGAAAATGAACCCACTGGTCCTGATGGTCTCAGTCCTATCATCCTTAAGAATACCGCAGTAACTCTTTCATACCCTATTATCATGATATTCAATCGGTGCTAATACAGCAGTAACTCTTTCATACCCTATTATCATGATATTCAATCGGTGCTAATACAGCAGTAACTCTGTCATACCCTATTATCATGATATTCAATCGGTGCTTCTCAGTCGGCTACTTTCCGAGCTCCTGGGAACTTGCTTATATCACACCCATTCTTAAAGGTGGACAGAGGTCGGATATCCTGGAAGCTCCTGCGTAACTAAATTGGCTATCCTCCTCCATCATGCCACGTCTACCATCCACGCGGTCTCTATATTACATGCTTTTTTTTTTTTTTTTTTTTTTTTTTTGCTAGTGGCTTTACGTCGCACCGATACAGATAGGTCTTATGGCGACGATGGGACAAGGAAGGGCTAGGAGTGGGAAGGAAGCGGCCGTGGCCTTAATTAAGGTACAGCCCCAGCATTTGCCTGGTGTGAAAATGGGAAACCACGGAAAACCATCTTCAGGGCTGCCGACAGTGGGGTTCGAACCAACTATCTCCCGAATACTGGATACTGGCCGCACTTAAGCGACTGCAGCTATCGAGCTGGGTATTACCTGCTTTATCAATTATTTGTGAAAGTATCGTCCACCAGCATTTGCTTGCGTTTACAATTCCATATATATCCCCTCAGGAGCATGGTTTCCTTCCTGGAAGCTCCTGCGTAACTAACTTGGCTATCCTCCTCCATCATGCCACGTCTGCCATTCACGCGGGCTCTCAACTTGATGTATGCTATATCGACATCGCGAAGGCCTTCGATACCGTGGATCACACGCTCCTTGCACACAAACTTTCTGAACGGTTTAACGTGTATGGAAGACTCCTAGCTCTAATTAATAGCTTTCTGAGCGAAAGACTACATTGCGTGGTCCTTGATGGATGCAGTTCTTCTCCCACCACCACCCTCTCTGGTGTCCCGGAGGGTAGTGTCCTAGGTCCACTTCTTTTTGCCCTGTTTATTGATGACCTTATCGATACTGTTTCCCACCATTCATGTGAAATCCTTCTCTATGCAGATGATTGTAAAATTTTCAAGCAGATCGATTCTCCCACAGATACAATGCAATTGCAAAATGCACTTGATTCACTGTTAGGTTGGTGTACTACATGTCGTCTTAAACTTCATCCCTCCAAGTTTTCCACCATTTCGTTCACACTTCGTAAATCCTCCGTTCTAGAAGAATATCACCTGCTGAACCAACCGATTGCACTTGTTGACAATCAAAAAGGCTTAGGAATGCATTTTGACAGTAAATTTTTTTTTGTCTCGCACATAAACAAGGTCACCTCACGTGCTATGTCACTCCTTGGTTTACTCTACAGGTTTTCTGACATCACAGATGTAAATGCCGTCAAAGCATTCTACGTTTCCTGTATCATACCTATTGTTGAAGACGCCTCTCCAGTCTGGTCCATTTCTACTTCTTCAGTCACCTTGACCGTGTACAATCTTTTTTTCTGTGCTGTCGTCAGAGCCAGGGTCCCTGCATGTCGCAACTTCAGTACTATCCAAGTGCTTGGGAAACTGAAACTCAAGACTCTGCTCGGAGGAAAGTAGCCGACCTAAAGCTGCTATACAAAGCAGCTAATGGTCTATTTAGGTCTCCAGATTTACTTTCACTATTTCCCCTCCACGTCCCACCCCGTAGTACCAGAATGAAGACCCTATTCCATACTCCTTACTCCCGGCTTTCTTTCACCCAAAGGTCCCTTTCTGTACGTATTCCAGCAATGTTTTTAATACATTATATATCAACAAGAACCTAGACATCTTCGTAACGTTTCCTTCCTTCTGTCATGATATTTCTCTTATAACTTAATTTTCCTTCTTGATCTTTCCTGTTCTGCTCCTGTATTTACTGTAAATGTATTTTCCTTTGTTAACGTCCTTGTTTATGTAAATATGTATTATATAATTATGATTATACAGTTTTTATTGTGTATATTTGTGTCCTTTGTAAATATTTATATATCTGTCATTTTAGATTAATATCTATTGTACATAGCTTGGATCTTTGTAATTCGGCGTTATGCTGTTGCTGATCCTGAATAAATAAATTAAATAAATAAATCTCTTGAACAGGCTATTAAGACGATAAGCAGTAAACTGCCCGGCATAAGTATATACGGTATAGATCCATTTCGGCAACTATATCATTCAGTCAAGGAGTCGGGTGTATTATTATTATTATTATTATTATTATTATTATTATTATTATTATTATTATTATTATTATTATTATTATTATTATTATTATTATTATTATTATTATTATTATGTCCGGCTTCGAAGAGTAAGGATTGGCACTATTAGCTGCCGTCCTCGGAATTAACCATATGTAGCAAAAAATCCTCGCCTCAGCTGGGAATCGAATTCGAGGCCCTCTTGTACGCTGACCATTCAGATAAGGAACCGGGCATTATTATTATTATTATTATTATTATTATTATTATTATTATTATTATTATTATTATTATTATTATTATTAAAGTGTACGTGACCTAGTATGCACGACTCAAACAATTAGTGTGTCTTTTAATTTAAAATTCAAAATTGCTGGTTATGAACAGACATAAAAATTCGATTCACAAAACAGTATGTGCTAAAACATAGGATTATAAGTAATATACTGTAATTGTATTTAAGAAATGTAATTAGAATTTGTTTTAAACCATAAGTAACACGAAAGTGTGATCTTTGTAAGCATAAGAACAAGAGGGACAATACACGATCAATTCAGGGAATGTAGTTTAGACTTTAAAAATACAATAAAGATACCGTACCGTTTTTTAAACCCAGGAATTATTAGAGGACAATTAAATTGCATTACCAAAGCGTACCAGAATTGTACACCTCCCACGATGTGTAAGTTTGAGACATAATTATACCGTGCATAAAATCAGTGCGAGACTATAGTTTTGATATCACGGTGCGGCAGTGGTGAGAAGTTACTGGAGCGTGTCTCTAACATTCTGTGTTAATGCCACAGCGTTCATCAGTGAAGAACGAGGCTCGAACCATGGATCAGCAGACAGCAACTCAGGTCTGGAACCCTGATATCCCAAGGACAAATACTGTCGTAATAGAGTGCCAAAGAAAACCCAGCATCGGCCTCGACGAGGCTCGAATGGAAGGCGCAATGCAGTAATGAGATGAGTACATTATCCCATAATAAGTAGTTATGAATGCGTAGCTTGTAAATAGTTAATTATTACAATAGGTGATGCTTGTTTTAAGGGGCCTAACATTGAAGGTCATCGGCCCTATTACAATAGGATGTAATATTTACCCTATATAGGGAAGCTAGCGTAGGAAGCAATTTGACTGTGTTAATTTACTTTATTTAAGATATAAATCATATGTTGGGATCTTTTGTAATACCGGTATTCAGTTTTGAAATTAACAGATAATATTCATCTTGAAATTTTAAGTTGGGAATATATTAGATGGGGAAGTTCTCGACTAGGAGCATCTAGATTTTTGAGAGTGTCTTAGTTCAAAGAACAGTGAATTGGGGAAAATACTGTGGTGTGATGAAGGGTGCGAAATGTGCCGCACGTGTGAACTTGTTTTGTTTTACGGACGCATGCCCTTCCTGACACTAACTTTATGTAGAGTGAGGCATTCACTAGTGCGTGTTTCTGTGGTGATTGTTAGTATAGTGTGGTGAGTGCATATGAAGAGTTGAGTATTGAGACAAATACAAAAACTCTGTCCCCTTACCAGATGAGACAGAAATCCCCAAATCGGCTGGAAATAGAACTCTGGTCCCTCTGACCTTTCAGCCAAGGAACAGGACGGATTCTAGTGCCCAATCTGTTTGGCATATTCCATCTGTTCCCATGCAATGGCCTGTTGGGTACACCTTCGTCTCCTTTCACAGTAGGTTCACAGTTAAGAATGCTTCGTCTTTTCTGCCTGCTGTCATTTCTTGGCACAGGCCAGAGCAAAGAGTAGCGTCCACGTAAGTCCCAGTCTCATCCACGGCTGTGACGATATGGAAGCTGCTGGGGTATGGGTGGTGCTGAGTAATGACATTCGGAGCACGGCCAGTGCCTCTGAGTGTTATGAAAGGTGTTGTTCATAGGGTCAGTCGTGCTGCAGAAGCACTTTCTGGGGAAACCAATGGCAAACTACCTCACTCTTCATCTTGCCTAGTATACCTCATTTTGGTGCTACCATTGATTTTTTGTGGTTTTCCTACAGCTGCATAGCCTTTGGTGATGCTATTTGAGGATCCAACCAGCCACTGGGCTGATGACCTAACAGACACGGACATACCTACATCATTCGAAAGGTTCGTATTAGTCAAGATACTGGTCTACCTACCGATCATAGTGCTGCATGTAAATAAGACTTTAATTTATGTATGACTTAGAAGCCTGTAGGTTGGATCGCGAACGCACTCAATTTTCTAAAGTAATTGGTAGAGTTTTGTAACTTAGGGTATTTGATTGGAGATGCGCTGTGTGGCGTACAACATTGCCGGGATTCGAACAAACGTCCATCATTTAGATTTAGATAAGCGCCTCCCGTAAGCGTATCTTTATTTACCTCGCCTATCTGTACCATGCCTTTAGAGAAGCTGTTTCAGTAAAGTAGAGAGAGGTTTTCCTTCAGTATGCTTGGGTTCGTGGTATACAATAAGAGGTGATGCTTATTGTGCCAGAGGAATCGACATTGAAATTTTATGTGAAATAATGTCCTCAGAAAATGAGATGTTAGAAATAGCGTACGACAGTTTCGTGCGGAGAGCTTATGTGAAAAAAAAGGAAAAGACTCTGTGAATGAGAATCTCGATCAAAAGTTTTGAGGGGCGGGTCCTATCCCTTACATGTTTCAACCACAGTTGTCAGTGTAATCTTCTGAAGTTTTAAATACCAGGAGATATCTGTGTCGTAAGGATAGATTGTTAATTAATGAGTTTTAGGTGACGGGAACCCCTTCCCTCTTAAAATAAAGTATGTAGGGTTTCTTTTCTCAGTGACCCGTCATTACGGCAGAAGATCAGTGATTCGAATCCCCGGCAAAACAAAGTGAAACCACGCCTGGCCAGAGAAGTACACTCAGCGAGTGCTTTGATTTTTTTAAATCGTTTATGTATTGTACATTGCTCTTGTGATATGTTTGTTTGTGGGCGAGTTATGCCTTATCATTGCATTGGATCTTGGATTCATTGTCCAGCGGCCCAAGAATTTTCATCTGCCAGTTTGATTTAAACGTATTTTTCTTTTTATTATTGTTCTTGTAGTATTACTAAGAGAATAAGTATTAACCACTCAAATAGCTTCTCTGTGTGTGTGTGTGTGTGTGTGTGTGTGTGTGTGTGTGTGTGTGTGTGTGTGTGTGTGTGTGTGTGTGTGTGTGTGTGTGTGTGTGCGTGTGCGTGTGAGAGAGAGAGAGAGAGAGAGAGAGACTTTTGTTACCAGTGTCGATGGGAGAATAATATTTAGGGTTCGCTAACGCATTCATTGTTACGATATTTTACTAGTTTACTAATGGGAAATGTACTCGTCTCAAAAATATCTCGAAATCATTTCGTGATTCATGATTAAAATTTCACGCCGAAGGGTCATGTACTCCGACCCATGGCCCTAATGACCAAATGTAAAATATATGTAAGTGTTTTTAAAATTGTTTTCTCATTTAATTTTTTCAAAAGTTAGTTTTCTGAATTTTCAAAAATTTAATTTGCAGTAGAATAGAACATCTCTAAATTTCTTCCGCCCTCGTGATGCCTGTAAGTTAGATATTAGTTCCCTAGACCCGAAATGAACGCGACCCGGGAAGCCGGATGACAATAACATGGGCGCGGAGAGGTGTGTGTTCGAACCTCGCACAGGCAATGGGGTTTTGCCACATATCATGTCAAGGGTCCATCTGGCTTTAGCTAACGAGATTGCATCGAACCCCTGGCCACAAAATATTCAATATACTACAAGAAATGTAATGTATGTATTTTGCTGTTAGAATAAAGAGTTAAATTATTGCCACGTTTTATTCATAGCTCTACGTTGGTAATATTCATTGTATATGATTTTTACTTGTTTGTCATGTATTCTATATTCTATTTCAGTGCTTTTTATATAAACATGTAATAATTACTTTCAATATAATTCAGTGGATATAGTCATGAATTTCGATTCTATGTAATAATTTCTATGACAAAAAAAGTCAGGCGGTTCATTATATGGTTACTTTATCTATATTTTTCTCGAAGAACTGTGTAAAATCCTGAGAAAGCGGCTATCAGCTACAGGATGCGAATTTAGGATTTCCAAACTGTGCTATTTCTCAGTCTTTCTATACAGCTTCGATTAGCAATATTGCTAGAAAAGTGGATAGATGAAAAATATATTGGGACTTGCTTGATCCAACGCCAGAATGATGCCTGAATCCTGAGCCTATTTCTTGCAGCAGGCTATGATTTTTGTTACTCCTCAATTACTCTTTCAAAGTCAGAAAAAAAAAAAGAAAAAAGCCGGGAGGAGTCATGTTTAAGAGGGCAAAGTCTTCAAGAGCTCCCCAACGATGTTAGGTTATCGTGGTCCATGGCGTCTTTCATGACCCTTAGCATTTAACTGATGACCTAACACCACTCAAGCTGTTGGGCCACTTCTCCGGTCCGCACACAGGATTCCTTTTCGGTGGAGGATGCTAAGTTTATATAGTGTGGCATTCGATAAGTTATTATAAATCAGATTCGGTTATGCTTTACTGTTGGATTGCGATAACACTTATAACATTTTTAATACGCAAAGGCCAAAATTGTTCAGTCGGAGCTCTGCTCGTTTTCGAGAAATTTTAGATAATTCATCCTATAGGCAAAACTGCTTCAATATTTGCTGTAAATTAAATTTTAAATAAAAAACTCATATCACTGGAGATATTTTAAATTTCCGTTTTATGCTTTTTTCAATGTAGTGTTTAAATTTGAATTTCGAAACAAAATACACATTAAAGTGCAGTTTGGGCTTGCCTTAGTCTAAACGCCAAGTTTCTTGCATGATGATAAAACAAACGTACACGAATCAATTTGCTGCCATCATTCGCCTTATATGGATCTTAAATTTCCGCAAAATGTATTTATTAATTGATTAAACTCTCACATCACGCAGCAGAAAAGAAAGTATGAAACAAATGCACATATACCACCATAAGGTTACAAAATTAAGTCAAGCTGTCAAGGGAATCCTGCGAAAATGTCAATTTTTACATTTTTGCTTTACGTCGCACCAACACAGATAGGTCTTATGATGACGATAGGATAGAAAAAGGGTTAGTAGTGGGAAGGAAGTGGCCATGTCCTTGATTAAAGTACAGCCCCAGCATTTGCTTGGTGTGAAAATGGGAAACCACAGAAAATCAGCCGAGAGTGGGGCTCGAACCCACAATCTCCCGAATGCAGGCTCACAGCTGCAGGACCCTAACCGTATGACGACTCGCTCGGTGCAAAAATGTCAATTATGGCGTCAGGGTTCACATTAACATGTCGGCTAATAGGTAGATGCTACTACAGAAATACTTCCATTCCGTATCCCCATAGGCTACGGCGGGCCTCCTAGAGGGTGACGCCCTAAGAGGAGAATAGAAAACTACGGAAAACCATTCACAGGACAGACGACGGTGGGACCAGCCCACTGCCTCCCGAATGCAGAGCTGTGAAATGAAATGGCGTATGGTTTTTAGTGCCGGGAGTATCCGATGACAAGTTCGGCTCGCCAGATGCAGGTCTTTTGATTTGATGCCCGTAGGCGACCTGCGCGTCGTGATGAGGATGAAATGATGACGAAGACGACACATACACCCAGCTCCCGTGCCAGCGAAATTAACCAATTATGATTAAAATTCCCGACCCTGCCGGGAATCGAACCCGGGACCCCTGTGACCAAAGGCCAGCACGCTAACCATTTAGCCATGGAGCCGGACTGCAGAGCTGTAAAGCCGTGGCCAGTGTTAGCCAAAGCTACTCTGCTCGTTGTAGCTAGACGTGCCAGTCCAGTCAATCTTTCTTCGTCGAGCGTAAGTAAGTTTTCAGTCAATGCAGACAGCTAAAATTTCGCTCACAACTGCAGGTTGCTACAGGAAGGGCAGCAAATATTGAAGCAGTGTTTGAATGTTTGGGAAGAAACTCTACGAACACTTCTCTAATGCTTCGACTGCATTCTTTGGCCTGTCCCTCAAGTCAACGTTTTCCCATTTTTGCTTCAGTCTCTCGGATTCATCTTTTACAACACTTTCTAAACTTGAGACGTCATTACTAGACGTGCGAGCAGTTGGCTTTATGTCAGAGAAGTTTTCGAATGCCTTGCTAGGTTTCCAACACTTTGTTAGGAGCTCAATGCTGTCGGTGATATTTCACTTCCCAACATAGTCAACATGTCAAATCAAAATCTGATCAAAATCACTCTATTTGCAAATGAGATGTCTACCTTGGTGGCAAGTGGTACATAAAAATACATTATTATCAAGCATTAAATATTAAATTAAAAAGAGAAGAATACATTTTCCGAAAATACAGTATTATACAATTTACACTAACTATTTTTCTATTAAACGCACAGCTCATCCTTAATAAATTTATATTATTTACAAAATTCTACTCATAATATCTTCTGTACTTAAACATAATCAACTCATATTCGCTATGTGGAATTACTTCAAATAATACTATACAACTGCTATAAGATTTACATTTGCATTGCTTTTTATTTTATTTTTTTACCCATTTTGGTACCTAACAAGCATAAGGCGATAAAAATCGCGTGACTGCTCCTGTACTAGCGTTCAAAGTTCTTTACCTGTGACGTTGATGTACACTAGTTGTTTTAGTGCCTCTGCATTAGTACTTGAAGATGTTGACTGTATATCAGCCTCTATTCGTGAACTTTAGACACGTCTACTGCAGAAGAGTCTGTTCCTTTACACAAACCTTTTCCCAAAGTTATTACAATACTACAGTATAGATAAACAGTAGGCCTACAATATTTCTAACTAGATTACTCATTTGTAATTCGTCACATTTCTTTCTACATTTATAAAATGTTTTGTATTTCTATGACGTAGATGAAGAAAACAGGATATACAGGGTTATTCACCTACGATGTTGAACGGAAATAACGTCTAAACCATTAACGATATCGGTATTCTGTTTTCATATTCGTAAATGATACCTGGGTGTTGTAAAATAATGTTCTACTTATTCTCATGGGGTGATTAATAACCGACATACTGATGCTAACTCCATATTTTAAACGGAACGTAACGAATACAAACAGCTGGCCTAAAAGTTCAACTGCGTACACGTTCAAATATGTAAGTATTTTCAAACTCGGACAGTTACTTTTTGAGATAGCAACAAAAACCGCATTTGTGTTTTTGCATGCCGCATTAGACAGCGTGCGATCGGCCAAGGACGTATTGGCACGAAGCTGTTTCCTGGCATCGATTCCAGCCACAGAACGGATACCAGGCATGTACTGTAAACTAACGTACACATAATGTGATGTACCGTAAGATACCCTGGGTGTGCAACGTTATTGTATGACTGGCGAACACACAACGAGGAAGGGAGATGAATGGTTTTAATTTTGTTTTGTTTTGAAATCCATGTGTAACAGGTTGCGCTCAGTTTGGCGTCTTTCCCCACGAATGGGAATGGGAAGGATTAGGGAACGACGTCAGCCGTGGTCCGTCTCAAAGGTACCAATCCAGCATTTGCCTGGTGTTGAACGTGGGACATCATGAAAATCACTGTCAGGTCGAGCAAGGCAGGACTGAAACCTGCGCTCTCCCGAACGCACACTACTACAGTCACGCTTGAGCTCCACAGAGATTAATGCGTGTAAAATAAATAAATAACAGTGTTGCTGCCATCTCACCACTGTCAGCTCTAAAGATCCCACAGCTGTCTGTCTCCTAACGTCCAACCTATCCCAACACAAGTAATCCAGCATTGGTAGTAACACTGCTCCTTCGCCTGAAATAACCCAGCACAAAACGAGGTGCGCTTTGTACTACACGCACAATGAAGTCTATCTCGGTCATTATTCATTTGCTTGTCTAGAAAGAGCTCTTCAAGTGCCCTGTGTTATGTTTGTTTCTCAATTCATACAGTAGTATGTATTGTACACTCAAACCAGTGACAATTATAGCTTTCGTTATGTTCTTTGAAGTAAAAGTAATTATTTTATTCTTTTTAAAAACATCAACCCTCCCTGTCCTGTCATTAGTCCGCCCGTCATACACACTTCGCAAACCCATTACATGTGTACGATATACTTATGCCTGGTATCCATTCTGTGGTTGCAGTCACACCCAGGAAACTGCTTGCGCGTCAATACGTCCTTGCCCGACTGCACGCTGTCTGATGCGGCATGCAAAATCGCGCATGCTGTCCTTATCTCAAAAAGTAACTGTCCGATTTTGAAAATACCTACATATTTGAACTTGTACGCAGTTGAAGTTTTAGGCCAGCTGTATGAATTTGAGCTATTCCAATTAAAAATATGGAGTTAGTATCAATATCTCGGTTATTAATCATCCCATGAGAATACGTAGCACATTATTTTGCAATTCCCTGAGTATCATTCACGAATATGAAAACAGAAAACCGATATCTTTAACGGTTTAGACGTTATTTCCCTGTAACATCTTAGGTGAATAATCCTATATACAGATGCAAAAAATACCCTACTTACAGAGATCCTAGAGTGTCAGTTTAATGTACTGTACAAGTAAGAGGACTACTTCTGGATGCTAGAGGAACCATCCCCAGAAATGTGGTCATCCAGTAGACAGATGTCATCTGCAAAAACAAGGTGTTCTAACCTATCTTGTAAGCCCCACTGGATCCCCCTTTTCCGACCTCGATACACTCTCCTCTGCACACTATCCGACACAAGTAGGAAAAGCGTCGGAGAAAGAATACAGCCCTGTCGAACTCCCGAGGTCACATCTATTGGCTCAGTAAGATCTCCCATATGCAGAACCTGACATTCATAACCCCTCGCATATATCCTTTAAAAGATTCAGGATCTTCAAGTGTTTGCCACATAACTCTTCTATTTACAGAGTCGAAGGCCTTCTCAAAATCAATGAAAGTCAAGTAGAGGGTGTTCTACCATTCTGTACTTTGTTCCAAGATAATTCTCAGAGTGTTCATGAGATCGACACAGCTACGGTGTTTACGAAAACCAGCCTGTTACTTTCTAAGGTATGATTCCACAACATCCTTCACCCGCTCTAAAATGATCCTTGAAAGCACCTTACTTGGTACCGACAACAATGTAATTATCCTCCAGTTATCACACTTAGTAATATCCCCTTTCTTTGGTATCTTAACAATCAGGCCTTTCTTCCATTCAGCTGGTAGCTTTTCTTCATTCCAGGTCCTTTTCAGCATGGGTTGCAATAATTTTTCCGAGGTCTCAATATCTGCTTTAAGTGTTTCTGACGCGTTATTATCCATACCTGGTGCTTTTCCAGGTCTTATCTGTTTCAAGGCCTTCTCTATTTCAGAACAGGTTGGAGGATGTAAATGTATTCTTGGGTCACTATCCACCGGTTCCGTTTGTTGGTTACCGTTCTGTTCTATATCTTTATCTCTATTGAGCAACTGTGAGAAATATTCCGTCCATCTCTGTAACTGTTTTTCCTGAGTAGTCAGTAGTTCACCTCTCTTGTTTTTAACGGGTTTATTACTGATAAATCCTCTCATAGACAGTTTATTTGTGATACTATACAATTCCTTAGCATCTCTCCTCGCTGATGTCTCTTCTGCCATTCGTGCTTGTCCATCGACCCACTGTATATGATCCTTTCTTACGCTTTTCTTCACAGTCTTATCACCTTCCACATATTCCTTTTGTGCTTCGGCTTTCTGTTGTCTTGTTTTACACATATTAATCTTTGCCTTAACTAGCTTCCTAGCCTCTATTATTTTTCCAAGTACCATCAGACATCCATTCCTTCTTGAGATAATTGTGAAACCCAAGTACCTTCCCACTAACTTCTAAATATGTGTCCTTAACTTTCTTCCATGATAATTCAATATCCATAATAATTTCTGCTTCAACAGCAAGAGCTTCAAAGCGGCTTCTTAATTATATCTGAATTGTTTTCCTTTTGCTTTCATCTTGCAATTTACCTAAATCAAATTCCTTGTTTCGCCATTCGAATTTACTTTCACTTGGCAAAATTTTCATTCTAAACTCTGCAACTACCAAGTGATGATCACTTCCAATATCTGCCCCTCTTTTATTTCTCACATCAGTCATTGATCTTCGAAACGTTCTACTTATGGGGATGTGGTCTATCTGGTTTACTGTAACATGGTCTGGCGACACCCATGTAAGCTTATGGCATCGTTTGTGAGGCAATACAGCGCCACCCACTATCAAATCATGGCTAGCACAGAAATCAATGAAAAGCTACCCATTTTCGTTACAGTCACCAACTTCATGCACTCCCATAATTTGTTCTAGCCCCTCATTGTTAGAACCAACCTTTGCATTTAAATCCCCCATCACAATAGTGATATTCCTCTTTCCCACTCTCTTAATAGTCTCATTTAGCTGGCAGTAGAATTTTCCCTTTTTTCAATCCCTGACATTTCTGTGGGAGCATAACACTGGATCACGGTCACATTGCGAACCCGGGTCTTGAATAGAGCTGTCATCAGTGTTTCTGAGATGGGTTTCCAATCAAGAAGGCTCCTCTCTGCGGTTTCATTTAATAACAATCATACACCTTCTCTATGTGCTTCACCCTCCCCCATTTGCCCAGAATAAAGAAACGTGCACCCGAGTCTGTACTTCTCCGAAGTCTGGCCACCGTACTTCACTTAATCTAAGGATATCCAGCCTGTATTCCTCCATCACTTTAGCTGCTTGCTTCAATCTATTGCTCTCTGTCTCAGGGTTCTGACATTCCAAAGGCCTATTCTCGTTTTCCATTTCATGCCAAAAGTCGTCAACTTATTATCCATCCGGTTTTGTTTCACTTCGGTTTCTTTAATAGTTTATATTTAAGGCTTGCGAGTTATTAGTCCACAGCAACCCGAGCTTGGTGATGGAACTGCACCTAAGGCTCCAAGCCTGCTGTTTTCTGTAGGAGTTGTCTCCCTTAGCCTTTGGAGATCCTTCTTCAACACAAGGCAGTAGTTCCCCTTGTTTCTTTAAAACCCACGGGAAGAGGGTTGCCTCGTCTGCCAACTACGCCGTTCCAAAAGTCTCTTTTTCCGCCGCATCTGCCATTGAGGACTTCACCAAAACCCCGTTAGGCGTCAATTTTCAGATTTCCTGCAGGACCTTCACAGCTACCGTAGCGGTCATGGGGCCACACACAGTCCCCGCTGTACATCATCCCTGCAGGCAATCCCTTACTTCATGTCGTTGCCCACCTCCCACGTCGTGGACGAGGGGTTGGACTTATGGTGGGAGGCAAGGCAAACTTGTACATAACAAATGTGTAATATATTATTTCCTGTTTTTTTTTTCGTTCCCCCATGCCGCGAATAAGTTGTATTTAATAACTGTCTGACCGCCGCCCTTTGTGGTGGGTGTAGTAATTTGTGTGATAGCTGCCACCCTCGGAGGCTCTGCTGTCACGAAATTTGAAAAGTGGTACGAGGGCTAAAACGGGGTCCACTCAGCCTCGGGAGGTTAACTGAGTAGAAGGAGTTTCGATTTCCACCTCAGCCATCTTCGAAGTTGTTTTCCGTGGTTTCCCGCTTCTCCTCCAGGCAAATGCCGGGATGGTATTTAACTTAAGGGTATGGCCGCTTCCTTCCCTCTTCCTTGCCTATTCCTTCTAATCTTCCCATTCCCCTCAAGGCCCCTGTTCAGCATAGCAGGTGAGGCCACCTGAGCGAGGTACTGGTTCTCCTCCCCAGTTGTATCGCCTACCAAATGTCTGAAGCTCCAGGACACTGCCTTTGAGGCGGTAGAGGAGGGACCCCTCGCTGAGTCCGTGGACAAACCAACCCTGGAGGGTAAACATTAAATAAATAAACTGTCTGGTCATAACCAAAGTTGTAGAAAATGCATTGTCCGGTCTACACCTCACACATGTTTACCGTACGAGCTAAGATAACGGAGATCTTCACGACTTTCATTTTTCCGCCATTTATGGGCAATCAGAATTTTCGCCCAACACGAGCAATCATACAGATAGACGCACCATATCATTTAATCTAGAAAATTCGGACATATGTAGAAAATTCGAATTTGGGTAAGAAATGGATAGGACTAACAGGCGTTTTTGTTTTATTTAAGCACTAATGTCATTTACATATGAAGAGTGGATAGGAAACTGATGTATTGTGGGTATGTAACCTCCTATCTGTGTACCGAGGAACAAGCATACTTACGCAATTAAAAAAGTTTGACAGTTATTTATTTTCTGAATTATTCCTTGACCAGAAATACATAATTGAAATAACATTAATTATATATGTTTTAGTATAGAAATAGAACAAATTTATTTATTTATAGTGAAGTAGTACTGTGAAGGGGGTATAGGTTTTAGGAGAAATATTCTCCAGTAATCACAGGCCATGATAAAGGGAATGAAGGCAGTTAACAGTTTACAAAGTCAACTGGAGGAAAGTAATATAATGTAGTTTTGCAACCATAATTTATCGGGAGGGAGTCTCCATAGTCTCACTTCCAATTTTTCTAATAGTTCTCTTTCGAATGGCAATGTGATGATGGTGGTGGTGAGTATTGGTTTAAGACAGAGCCTCTCAAACGCCCAAAATCTCACGCGTGCAAATCGAGGCGCAAGAGCTTCGTGCACTGTGCGTCGGTTCCACTCGGCTCGGCTCGGACCAACGCTTCGTCTCTGGGCTACTCGGCTAAGCTCGGCTCAACTCGGCTCGGATTTGGAGCGCTACGAAGCAAGTGAGGAAGAGGGAGACAGGAGGAGCGAGCGAGACAGGCGTGGGGAAAGAGAGAGACAGCGCTATTGCTCCAAATCGAGGAGTGAGGGTCTGCACTCTGGGCAACCAAGCGAAGTCGTCTTTTGCACCGTGCACAGTGCATGCACCCTGAGAGGCCCTGGTTTAAGAGGAAGTATAACTGGACAACCATCCTCTGTTAAGGAAAAAAAAGGAAGTGAACGCTTCGAAGAATGAAGGTATCAGTAAAAGAAAGAAAAGGGTGAAAAGAGCATGAAAATGAAACTCCCTAGGCCTCGCCAACCTAATACCACCCGAGTCGGAAGACAAACATAGCTAACCAAGGAAGGTCGGATATGAAAGTGGAAAGCGAGGAGCCTGACACAAGTGGAAACAATGTCAGACTCGGCTCCGTGGTCGCCAGTACACACTCCCAGGTTGAGTTTTGGTCGTCAATAGGCTTTAAGAGTGAAGGAATGTTTGTGTTTGTGCAAAAATTCGACCTCTGTTTTTGACGATTACTGCGCAAAAGCGAGTTTCACAATACAGCTGTTAATTACGACTCCGTGCGGGCTTCTTTCGAGGCATTTCAAGGCATGCTAAGGATATTTGGGCCGCAGACCTCGTCTGAAGTAACATTACATTACTTGCGCCAGTTCATACAAATAGCGACCCCTGTAGAGTCAGCTCCTAACCTCATTTTGACCTTGATCTCATCTATTATTGGACGGCATTTTTGTACACATTGTAAATCATTTCGGCATGTAGAAAGGGCTTTCATGTCAACAAAAGTGGTATCTAATTAGCTTCACTCTTGTCTGACTTCATGGCTAAATGGTTAGCATGCTGGCCTTCGGTCCAGGGTATCCCAGGTTCGAATCCCGGCAGGGTCGGGGATTTTAATATTAATTGGTTAATTTCGATGGTTCGGGGACTGGGTGTGTGTGTTGTCTTAAACATTAGAAATCATCCTAGGTAGGGCCCCATCCTCACAGACGCGCAGGTCGCCTACACGGCGTCAACTCGAAAGACCTGCACCAGGCCTCTTCGGGGACCACACGCCATTATTATACAGTAGCTTCTCTCTTGAGGAGACACCTCTGTGGACTACCAGGCGACTGACTTTTTAAATTATTATATTCCCTTGCCTCCGGAGAGGCCTGGTGCAGGTCTTTCGAGTTGACACCGTGTAGGCGACCTGCGCGTCTATGAGGATGGGGCCCTACCTAGGATGACAGAGATAGGTTTTACGGCCACGATGGGATAATGAAGGGTTAGAAGTGGGAAGGAAGCGGCCTGGTGTGAAAATCGGAAACCATCCTCAGGTCTGCCGACAGTGGGGTTCGAACCCTCTATATCCCGAATGCAAGCTCACAGCTGCGCGTCCCTAACCGCACTGCTAACTCACTCGGTACCAAGTGACTAAAAGAGGAACGCAGAGGTTCTCAACTTGGGAGTATGTACTGGTGACCACAAGCCCATAGCTGAATCTGGATTTACTGCTACTAACTTGTGCTAGACTCCTCACTTTCATCTTTTCTATCTGACCCCCCCTTGATCCTACTTCTTTACTGTATTAGGCTTGCGAGGCCTTGTGGAGGGATGGGAAGATTGGAAGGGATAGACAAGGAAGAGGGAAGGAAGCGGCCGTGGCCTTAAGTTAGGTACCATCCCGGCATTTGCCTGGAGGAGAAGTGGGAAACCACGGAAAACCACTTCCAGGATGGCTGAGGTGGGAATCGAACCCACCTCTACTCAGTTGACCTCCCGAGGCTTAGTGGACCCCGTTCCAGCCCTCGTACCACGTTTCAAATTTTTGTGGCAGAGCCGGGAATCGAACCCGGACCTCCGGGGGTGGCAGCTAATCACGCTAACCACTACACCACAGAGGCGGACAATAATAATAATAATAATAATAATAATAATAATAATAATAATAATAATAATAATAATAATAATCGGTTCTAAAAAGATAAATCACCAGTATTTCGAGCCTGAACAAAGACAACTACCTAATTTCGTGCTTGGGTCTTCTTTGAGTGTCAACTGTTTGTCGGGTGCATTCGAAGAGTATGTTAATCAACTCACTGATAAGAAGAAATCCGGCGACAACTTGCTGGCAACTTTATTTTTCTAATTCTTTACCTCTGATCACTATAACAATGGAATGATGTTGAATAATGTTCTGGTCTGCTTGGATACTAAGAGCAGGCCTGCATGCGTTGGTAAGCCTGACTGCCAGCTCAGTATATGTAGTAAGATCAGTGCTGTAGAGCGTCAGTCGAGACAAGGTCGAGCGTTACTATTGAGGGTGTGTGTTCTCTGCTGCCAAGATGACATCACGGGGTCCAGCCTTCGACTCGAACTGCATGACGCTGACCAGGTTCGTCCTGGCGGAACAGAGGAAAGTGCCAACAGCTACCGGGGACTTGACACAACTTCTCAACAGCATCCAGACGGCTGTGAAAGCAGTCAGCTCAGCTGTGCGCAAGGCCGGCATTGCCAAGATGTGAGTAAACACGTGTTAAGCCTTTGTGGCTGATCGTTAGTAGATGCTAATGAAAATCAAATGAGTATAGCATTAAAGGGCTTCACTGTAAAACCTGGATCTGGTCAGTTTAGTGTGATAACATTGTTTTAAGTATGTTCGGTATTACAACTTTCTGGTCAATTTGGTATGGTAAACATTGTTTTAAATGCTATATTACAACTTTCTACCTACTATTACTAAGGTAAGAATGTTAATATTTGAAGGTATATGCCCTTTATTCTCCTCATAATAACACTTCCCTTTATACCCTTTTTTATGTTCTCAGTTCCTTGTACCTTGTTTCTATGTTTATTTACAGCACCGACTTTCACTTTTGAATACAGCAACTCCGAAATTTGTAAATAAGCCTAATTGACAAATTATTGTGTTTCTATAAAATCAGATCTTTATCCTGCATAATTGGCGGGTTTTACCGTAGCGATACTTTTGCTGTCTTGCTTGTAGACAAAATCCGGTCTCATCTGCTCCATGAAGTGGTTGTTGACACCCTCGTTCAAGTCATGGACGGCCAACAGCTGTCTCTCGATGGAGCACGTAGCAAGTGACGGGCTGAATTTCCTAGTGTATGCATTTTTGTTGTTATAGTCCTTCTGTTCTTATGAAATGTTTGCATTCCTGCCTATGTACAAAACTTAAATTGCCACCACTACTTAAAATACTATTTACGGAATTAATCTTCCTTGTCTACTTAAATTAAGACTAATATTTAGTTTGCAAGTCCGTCTCTGTGGTGTAGTGGTTATTGTGATGAGCTGCTACACCCGGAGGCCCGGGTTCGATTCCCAGTTCTGCCACGAAATTTGAAAAGTGGTGCGAGGGCTGGAAGAGGATCCACTCAGCCTCGGGAGATCAACTGAATAGAATGGGTTCGATTCCCACCTCAGTCATCCTGAAAGTGGTTTTCCGTGGTTTCCCACTTCTCCTCCTGGCAAATGCCTGGCCACTTCCTTCCCTCTTCCTTGTATGTCCCTTCCAATCATCCCATTCCCCACCAAGGCCCCTGTTCAGCATAGCAGGTGGGGCCGCCTGGGCGAGGTACTGGTCATCCTCCCCAATTGTATCCTCGACCCAATGTCTCACGCTCCAGGACACTGCTCTTGAGGCGGTAGAGGTGCGATCCCTCGCTGAGTCCGAGGGAAAAGCCAACCCTGGAGGGTGAGCAGATTAAGAAAGCATTTAGTTTGCAACTACACTGATAAACATTAAGCACACGAATGACGAAATTAAGACGAGACTTGTGCAAACTGAAAGTAGAATTTACACTGCTGTTGAAAATAGCAGGTATGGTAGTTTTATCCACTGAAAGCTTGCACTGCTACAGTAATTAAGCAACTGCATTACAATGACACTTTATACTCACACATTAACAGTCTACTGCAATCACGACTACTGTAGTGGCACTGCACCGTTTCACTGATCACAAACGACATTGACGAAAACAAACAATGCACTAATGTTATGTCTTCAGATGGTCTGAAATGTGAAATCAATTTTAAATTTCGAACCATAAATACGTATTTAACAATTTCACCAACCTACCAATGGTGCTGTAAATTTTAAATACTTATTTTAGCTTTTTCAGAGTACTGAGTTGTTTAAATGATCAGAATAATGGAATTCGTTATTTTGTAAACTGTGTTGGAATTTATCTCTAATAGTAATTAATGTTAGACGTAGGGGAAAAGTCCTAGGTGCAGTTGGCGATGTCGCTGCGAGCTCCGCCGGACCACTCTCACACCTGCGCGCACTCCCTCATATCCCTGAGAAGTCCTTATCACGTGGTATCCACTGCCATAACCCGAGCGCCTCTATTCAAGACAAAAGAAAAAAACATCGGGCTTATTGGACAGGAACGGAGGAACCACTTGCTGGAAGAAAAGAAAACAGGAAAAAAACATCTTGAAAGTAGAAAAGCGAGATGTTAACAACCAAAAGAATAATCATAATGCTGTATAATTGAATACCATGTCACCATTAGTTCGACTTAGCTACATTTGTTCATTTCTGTAGAATATAATCAGTTATAGAATGAAATATGTTAGGTGTTTTTAAAAAGGCGAACCGCCACTGGCGACGATGAAGGAAGTTGTTCGACATTAAATGCCAAGGTACATAGGGAACAGATGCATACCTCAGATAGCCAAGTTTACTTGAATAAGAAGCGTCGCCAGTGATGTGATAAGACATTACACGTTGTGTACTTGCATTTTCCAAGCATGGAAGAGAGTGGCTTAATCGTTCTACCTCTCCTACATCGGAACGTATTCCGCATTTACGCGCCCCACCATGATATTTCAGACAGGTTAATTTAGGCACATGTTACGGTTGTGTACTTAAGATGACGCAAAATCAGCGAACTCTCTAAGGCATAACCGCGGGAAGGCAGTGTGTGTGTGTGCGTTTTTTTTCAGGTACGGTAAGAGACATCTTGACCACGAGCCGTGCACACTTAGTGTTCAGTCTGATATCTTGAATCGCTGTAGTGTCTGTTCAAGTGTATTTGTAATAAAGTAACTGGGATTGGGAAAGAAAACAGCCGTTATCTAATGTTAGACAGGCCTACCATACCGACATTTACCCGGAATTGAGTATGGGGAGGTGGGGGGGGGGGGGGAAGCACCATGGCAAACCACTCCTAGGATAGTCGAGGGAGGGATTTTTAACCCACATCTCTACTCATTTGTATTGTTTTGGGTGGTCCAGCCCATGAAATGTCTTAAATTCATTGCAGAGCCAAAAATCGAACTAGCCTCAGTTGGGCCAGCCCTATATCATGACATGTCATGCCTTTCCGAGATTTGCCTCATGATTTCCCATTTTATTGTTCTTATCGTTGCACTTCGTTCAGCCGGCTCCTTGGCTGATTGGTCAGTGTCGCGGGCTTCGATTCATAGGGTCCCGGTTTCGGTTCCCACCTGGACCGGAAATTTTGGCCACTTTCAATGATTCCTCTGGCTCGAGGACTGGGTGTTTGTATTTGTCATTCCTCTTCGTGTTTATACAACACATCACTCTACCAACCGCCAGAGAAACGTGTTATACTGAATTTATTCCTCCAAATTAGGGTTACCAGATGGAATTCTTAGGACCGAGCATATCTCAGACTGAAATTGAGACAAATTAGGACACCAAGGCTAAATAATGTCGCACGGCATAAAACATAAATAACTGAAACGTTGTCCACATTTAATAAAACTAACACATTGTAGTAAAAATAATGCAAGGAAGATAGTTTTCCGTGGTTTCCCCATTTTCATACCAAGCAAATGCTGGGGCTGTACCTTAATTAAGGCCACTGTCGCTTCCTTTCCACTCACATCCATTTTCTCCCATCGTCGCCATAAGACCTGTCTGTATCGGTGCGACGTACAGCTCATTGAAAAAAAATGAAAAGAGAGTAAATTTAATATGTAAATTGTTGCTGTACTTTTTTGACTTGCCTACCATTTCAATCAGTTTTGCGTTTCCTTGAAGGTACCATATTTATGCAAATCCTTACATTCTATGTTCTGAAAGTTATACAGGCATTGCACAGGCCTCATCATCATGTTGGGGTATTTACTTTTCAGTTAATTTGTAAAGCTCCGTTTTCGCTTCGGTATCTTGAAATCTAAATATAACTGAAATTCACACTTTAGTAATTCCTGTAGTAAAAATAGTAAAAAATAATATCCTGCATGTATTTAAGACCTATTACTGTCAGTTATAATGAATAAAAATCCCATGGACGTTTTCCACCGCGGCGCCTATAAAACAAAGACCGTACAAGAAACGGTATCATGTAACGAGATCTCTCTCTCTCTCTCTCTCTCTCTCTCTCTCTCTCTCTCTCTCTCTCTTTACAATTTGCTCTACATTGCACCGACACAGATAGGTCTTAACGGCGACGATGGGATAGGAAAGCGCTAGGAGTGGGAAGAAAGCGGCCCTGACCTTAATTAAGGTACAGCCCTAGCATTTTCCTGGTGTGAAAATAGGAAAACACGGAAAAACCATCTTCAGGGCTGCCGACAGTAGGGTCCAGGCCCACTATCTACCGGATGCAAGCTCACAGCTGCGCGCCCCTAACCACTCAGGATCTCATAAATCATTCGATCGATCGTTTCTGTATATTTAACTCGTGGGAAACTAGAATCGTTGTAAACATTTCAATGACACCAATTTCTCCATCTGTAAAAATCAGTCTTTATCCTGAAAGCATTTACGATTGTAGCGATTCTCGGAAGTGGGTGCGTTTTAAAATGCCATATTAATACGGTACTTCGGCAATTTAGAAAATACCTCGGACACACACACAAAATGGGTCATGCCCGGATAAACACCCACGTCTGATAAGCCTACATCAAAATTGGGTGGGTGTCAGGAAGGACACAGGGTCAAGTCTACATGTGCACCACAGTTGGCCCCCGCTACCCTATCATACGTGTAGGAAAAGCGGTTGAAGAACAGGAAGAAGATCCTTGCACTTCGTGTAGACTTACGGCTTTAACTGAACACTTTCAAAACTAAGTCTTAAGGAGCGAAAGACAGTACGAAGGAGAGGAAGATTCTGCTGTCACGTGCCAAGGTGATAGCTATCTTCTGGGATCAGCCTCTGATTAATAGCCCTCCCGAGGTTGAGCGAAGCTCTTTTCAGGTTTCTATCTAATGCCTTTTGTATTTGGGTGTTTATATCGGAGTGTCAAATAGAGACAAACATGTTTCCGTACGTTTGGGAACGGTAGGACCAGTTTTTATTTTGCCTTTTTTTGCCTGTGTTAGTTTCCATCGCCTGTTTGATAGTTTAATTTTTTTTGGCCTCCTTTTGAGTTGTTGTGAATATTTTCTGCTGTTATTTATTGTACCCATAATTCTACGAATTTAAAGGGAACATTATACAGTATATTAAAATTAATCAGTGGAAAGAAAATATGATTCCAGTGTGGTGTGTTAATAAAGAAGACAGTTTCATTTTAACTTAATAGGTAAAAAATAACATTAACACAAGCAATATTTTAATATTAAACATATTTCTATTGAAAACTCATTCCATAAGCCAAATGGTCGAGAGGGTTGCCAGGTCCCGTTCCTGGTGGTGGTGGTGGTGGTGATCATTGTTTTAAGACGAAGAACAACTTGGTAACCATCTTCCATTAACACTAATCGCAAGGAAAAAGGAAGGGGTCTGACACTTCGAAGTTTTTTCTTTTTTTTTTTTCCAGCTATTTGCTTTACGTCGCACCGACACAGATAGGTCTTATGGCGACGACGGGACAGAAAGGGCCTAGGCATGGGAAGGAAGCGGCCATGACCTTAATTAAGGTACAGCCCCAGCATTTGCCTGGTGTGAAAATGGGAAACCACGGAAAACCATCTTCAGGGCTGCCGACAGTGGGGTTCGAACCCACTATCTCCCGGATGCGAGCTCACAGCTGCGCGCCCCTAACCGCACGGCCAACTTGCCCGGTCTTTGAAAATGAAGGTATCGGTCAAAGAAAGACAGGGGCCACGAAGGGTGTGAAAGTAAAAAACTCCCTAGGCCTCGGAAACGTAATACCGCCGGGGTTGGAAAAGAACAAGAGTTGATCAAGGGAGTTCGGGTATGAAAGATAACAGCGAGGAACCGGACATAAGCAAGTGAAGCAACGCCCGACTCAGCTAGGGGAACCGTGGTCGCCAACCCACACTCCTAAATTGAGAACCCCTGGTCCCCCTTTTAGTCGCCTGTTACGACAGGGGATACCGTTGATGTTATTCTATCACCCCTACCCACAGGAGGAAGTAAGATTAAGCAGTAAAATGTGATGCAGATGTGCATTACGTAGCTTACATTAAATACATTAGTGTCCATTTTTGTCATAAATGCCTATTTTAATTATTTTACTACCTGTTTTGTAAATTTTAAGTGCTTATTTGCCTGCCTGTTTTAGCCAAAATAAATGTCTGAACTTCCGGGCTCTACTAATTACCTATTCTCAAATTCGTGAGTTTCATGGCCAGCAGCCTGCAGCACCGACCACTTGCCCAGGAAGTTATAGCAACTTTGTTTATTAACTTCATATGATTTGAATCCAATCATGAAATTACGGTATCGTTAAGTTTCAAGTGCAGGGGAGCTTTGCAGCCAAAGTTAAATTGCCTGAAATGAATAATAATATTACCAGAACATTTTACACCGAGCTCGATAGCTGCAGTCGCTAAGTGCGGCCAGTATCAAGTATTCGGGAGATAGTGGGTTCGAACCCCACTGTCGGCAGCCCTGAAGATGGTTTTCCGTGGTTTCCCATTTTCACACCAGGTAAATGCTGGGGCTGTACCTTAATTAAGGCCACGGCCGCTTCCTTCCCAGTCCTAGCCCTTTCCTGTCCCATCGTCGCCGTAAGACCTATCTGTGTCGGTGCGACGTAAAACCAATTAGCAAGAAAAAAGAACATTTTATAAAATAAAAATTGGGACAACGTGAACAAGATTTTCACTATACGTTAGGTAAGGGTAGATTATTAAAGGTAATCAGGGGCATTTATGTTGACAATTGGTTCAAGGTACTTACAGGGTTTAGACAAATGCTGTAATCCTTGCTGTTCATAGTTTACACAGATCACCTACTGAAAGATATAAAGTGGCAGGGAGGGATTCGGTTAGGTGGAAATGTAGTAAGCAGTTTGGCCAATGCCGACTACTTAGTCTTAATGGCAGACTGCTAAAAGCTTGCAACCTAATATATTGAATTTGAAAATAGGTGACAATTAGCATTTCCAAGACTAAAGGGATATCAGTAGGGAAGAAACCTAAGATAATTGAATTTCAGGTTGGGCATACAAAACTAGAGCAGGCAAATCAGTTGAAGTATTTAGAATGGACATTATTCCGAGATTGAATCACGGTGCAGCAAATCTAATGTAGTGAGCTCGCAGTAGCGATCAACAGTATCCTGTAAATAAGAAGTGAGCTTTACATCGGTCTGTTGTCTACACTGTAGTGAAAGCTGGGTGTACTCAGGATATCTTATACATAAATTAGAAATAACAGACATGAATGTAGCGAAAATGGGTACAAACGTGTGGGAACGATGTCAGGAGGGTACTCGAAATGAGTGGATAAAGGCCGTTAGGAATAATAAATAATGATAATGCCATTGGCTTTACGTCCCACTAACGTATTTTACTGTTTTCGGAGACGCCGGGGTGCCAGAATTTTGTCCCGCAGGAGATCTCTTACGTGCCAGTAAATCTACCGACAGGAGGCTGACGTATTTGAGCGCATTCAAATACCACTGGACTGAGCCAGCATCGAGCCTGCCAAATTGGGGTCAGAAGGCCAGCACCTCAACCCTCTGAGCCACTCAGCCCAGCAAGGCCGTTAGGAATGAACTCGGCAAAAAGATTTCGAGTGTGGGGTCATGTGAGGCAAATGCAGGAGGATAGGTTGTCTAGGAGAATATGGGCAGTATCATGGAGTATAAAGTAGAGGAGTAAAAATACGACGATGGTTAAACTCGAGTTTTAATGATTTGAAGATGAGGTATGGAGGCAACTAAACAAGGTCACAGAGCTACAGTAGTTACAGAGGATTGTGGAGGCGTTTAGTAAATTCTGAGACTTGCAGACTGAACACTTAAAGGCATAACTGTCTATAATTATGTATGTATGTATGTATGTATGTATGTATGTATGTATGTATGTATGTATGTAGTGAACAAGTAAATAAGTGCCTAATTCTGCCACGACCTGATGATATCGAAGTCAGGCCCCTTATACCCTATCATCTGTCATTGTAAATGTAATATAACTTAGTGGCTTATTCCTCTAATATAAACGATACATTGCAGCTTTGTTCCCGATGGGTGTTGGAACGGGAGATTTTAGAACCTATAACCTAATAATTAGGAACAATGAACGATGCACTTACGAAACACTTCAAACATCTAATAATATAAAGCATTCATTCAAACATCTAATACCACAAAGCACCACTCGGTAAATATGTAAAATTAAGAAATATTTCGCCTGATGGTTTGGTTATAAATGACCCTCACTGATTACAGTAGAGTTTAGGTGCCGTTATCTCTCCATTGCGAACAACCCCGTATCTCAGTTCCCACTTGACCGTAGCCGCAATAATTCTCCCTACGATACTCCAATGTTTGTTTATACTTTCAGTCCATGATACGACACTCTTAGTCCACCGTTCTCTTCCTGAAAGCAGAGTGATGTTAGGATAATAACAGAATAAATGATCTGAATTTTACTCCTTTCCTACCAAAGTTCCGTCGATCGTAACTGTAAACTCACTGCGATGAACTTCCTTAAGACCTTCGTTTGTTTTTCTCACTGCTCTTCCAACCTGCGAGATAATGCAGCCCGAGTATCATTCAGACGTTGGGTACCTTGTCTTTTATAACGATGTACTGTAGTTAGATCCTGAAGAACTAGATTGTGTGCCAAAAGCCTGGATTCAATACCAAAACTCTCCTCAAGTGTTAATATGGAGTGAGGCCATGACGCTGTTCACAGTGATTTCGGCCGTCGGATGGGGACGTGGCATAACTTCTGAACTTAAGAACTAGTCGTACAATGTTAGGTGCGACAGCGCAACTTTTGAATTTACGAACTACTGGTACAAAGGTTAGGGACGCGAAGCGGATTGGTTACGTTCGGTTATTGACAAATTCATTGGACTATGATCAAGCAAATTAGGGCCTCAAAGCGTCTGTTAGGCCTCTAGTATTCCTAGGGCGATAGCAGCGCATTCTATGTTGGACAGCAGTGAAAAACTGAAATAATTTATCATGTCGGCTAGTGAAAAAGCCATTGGTCTGGATTAGTTAGGTCCGATTAGAAACAAAAACCATTGGACTGTGATCAAGCAAAGGGGGTCTATGGGCTTAAGCCATCTGACTACTCAGTTCGGTTTCATATAGTGAATCCACTGATTTATTCCCAATCTAATTTCCTGCAACTAAAATTTTCGCATTCATAACTCGTCTCTCTAAGAGCAACTTGAAGAACAATCCTTACTCTGCACTCAATCATAAGTATTTTCAACCCTGTTAAGAACACTTCTTAACTCTTACATATTCTTCCTTGCCTCCTTTCCAAAATGTTGCATTTTCCTACCACATGCATGGCGCATTGTCAGCTTAACAACTTAATTGTTGGCTTTCCACCCAGTCGGCCGAGGTTCAAATACCTGAATAGTCCTATAGCATCAGGAAATATAAGTTAATACTGCCTGAAGAATGCTTTATGTTTCGAACTTTAAAATGTTGCGTCTCGTAGAAAAATATCTAAAGAAAAGAAGTGGTGACATTGTCTGAAGTTATCCAGACATTTAACGTTTTTGCTCTTCGACAGTCTTTTTTTTTTACGGTTGTTTATAGTCGCTTTAACTCCAAGGTCTTATCGCGACTCTTACATATGATTACAGAATAATAGTAATAATAATAATAATAATAATAATAATAATAATAATATTGTAATTATAAAAATGTAAAGAAAAAATAAATAAGTATAATATAATTAGATTTTGGAGTGCAAGCCAGTGTCCTTGAGGAAGTTGATGACTTGATGACTCAGTGCTGGAAAAGCCAGTGTCAGTTCCATTTCCTGAGGTATGTTGTGGTGTTGGTGCCAATGGTCATACAGTTGACATTCTGAGATGATATGCTTGACAGTGAGAAAACAGTTGCATTTACTGCAGGTGGGAGGTTGTTTCTTTTCTAGGAGATAGTTGTGGGTGATCTTCGTGTGTCCTATCCTTAGTCGGGGGATTAAGACTTGTTCATGTCTGGTGAGGTTTTAGAGAGGATATGTTCTCGTAGATATCATTTTAATTTTTTGGAGGTTGCTTGTGGAAGTTTTAAGCCAGTTCATTTTCCATTGTTCGTGTAGTTTGATTTTGATGTAAGCGACGATATCAGAATGTGGCGTGGCAATTTGACAGTCGTGGATTGGAAGGCTAGTAGCCTCTTTTGCTGCTTGATCAGCTGATTCGTTGCCTGGTATTCCTCTGTGAGATGGTATCCACATAAAAATAACATGTTTTCCTGCAATCTTGGTCTTGTGGTATAGCATTTGAATTTCTTTAACAAGGAAGTGTGTTGTTGATGGATTATGTATTGTTAATGCACTTTTGGAATCAGAGAATATTGGCTGTCTTAGGTCATCAGCCCAGAGGCTGGTTGGATCCTCAAATAGAACCACTACAGGTTATGCGATTATAAGGAAACCGCAAAAACCAATGGCAGCACCAAAATAAGGCGTACTAGGCAAGACGAGGAGTGAGGTAGTTTGCCATTGCTTTCCTCACTGGGTCAGAAAGTGCTATTGCAGCACGACTGATCCTATGAGCAACACCTTTCATAACACGCAGATGCACTAGTCGTGCTCTGAATGCCATTACTCAATACCACCCATAACTTCCAAATTGTCACAGCCATGGATGAGACTGAGACTTCGGTGAAAGCTACACTTTACTCTGGCCTGTGCCAAGACAAAAGTACTGTATCCATCAAGAAATGGCAGCAGACAACAGAGAATATTATGAATGAGTTATTGTAGCTTGCTTTAGAAATATGAATCGTGGCCTGTTTAAGAGCATATAGTTCACTTGTAAAAACTGTGAAAAGATCTGGTAATTTGTGTAGCTTACTATAGTCTTTATATTTCACTGCATAACCATTTCTCTCATTGAATTTTGATCCATTAGTATAAATTGCACTATATGATGAGTATCTATTAAAAATTTCATTAAATAACTGTTGGGAGTTCGCTGTGTCAGTTTGAGCTTTAAGACTGTTGTTCAATTCCCAGTTGACTGGAGGCAAATGAGCTTTCCATGGAGGGGTATCTAGTGAGTTATGTGGAAGGCTGACGTTTAGTTCTTTGAGAAGATTGTATATTCTGATGTTCAAAGGTCGGGGTTGAGATCCAGTTAGTTTTCCTTTATGTTTCTTTGAAAGTAGGTGTTTTTTCAAGTATTGGTTACTTGAGCCAGCTATCTTGAGTGCGTATGTCAAACTCAGCTGTTTACGTCTGATTTCAAGTGGTGGTTCGTTGGCTTCAATCTCTATAGTAGCTATGGGGCTGATGCGAGGGGCTCCTAGGGCAATTCGAAGAGCTGAAGATTGGATGGTATCAAGGATCTTAAGAGTAGATGGTCTGGCAGAACAATATACTATATTGCCATAATCCAGTTTGGCTCTGATTGTGGCTCTGTATGTGTTCATTAGGACATGGTAGTCTGCTCCCCAGTTTTTTGCTGAGAGAATTTTCATGATATTCATTCTTCTTTGACACTCGTCTTTAAGATTTTTAAGGTATGGGGTCCAGGTGAGCTTGTTATCAAATAAAAGTCCTAGAATTTTAATAGTTTTAACTGATTCAATTTTATGGTCTTCCATATATAATTCAGGGTTAGGGATGATATGTTTATTTTTGGAGAAGAGAATACATTTGGTTTTAGTTTTAGAAAATTTGAACCCTATGGTTTTAGTCCAGTTTTGAATATTTACAATTGATTCTTGTAATAGAAGTTGAGTCGTCGTAATGTTTTTCCCTGGGCAGATTATCAAATCGTCAGCAAAAAGGCAACACTTAACTGGTGAGTGGATGTTAGAGACTATACCATTAATTGCCACAAGAAACAGTGTTACACTGATAACTGATCCTTGTGGGACTCCATTGTTGATTACTACTTCCTTTGACAGCATTCCATTTACTCTAACTTGAATTCGGCGCATTTAGAGAAAATTATAAATGAAATATAGGATATTTCCAGATATATTATGCTATTTGCTTTACGTCGCACTGACACAGATAGGTCTTATGGCGACGATGGGATAGGAAAGGCCTAGGAGTTGGAAGGAAGCGGCCGTGGCCTTAATTATGGTACAGCCCCGGCATTTGCCTGGTGTGAAAATGGGAAACCACGGAAAACCATGTTCAAGGCTGCCGACAGTGGGACTCGAACCCACTATCTCCCGATTACTGGATACTGGCCGCACTTAAGGGACTGCAGCTATCGAGCTCGGTAGATATATTATGTGTCATTAGTACTTCGATTACATAGTCTTTCCATACCATGTCATATACCTTATTAATATCTAAACTGACTGCTATTAGGTGTTGGTTATTGAGGAACGCTTCCTGTATTTCAGATTCCAGACTTATCAAAGTGTCTGTTGTGGAGTGTGCTTTATGGAACCCGTTTTGCACATTACTGAAGAAATTTATGTGCTCGAGATACCAGCGTAATCTTTTGTTGACTATTTTCTCCATGAGTTTACACATCGCATTAGTTAAAGCAATAGGGCGATAATTTTCTGCAATTGAGTTCTTTCCCTGGTTTGGGTATTGGAACTACAATGACATTTCATCATTGATCAGAGAAGTCTTAGAGCTCCATATGTGGTTGAAATTGGCCAGAAGATAATTTATTGCATTTAGTGGAAGCTGTTTTAGAAATTCATAAGGGACCGTATCTGGGCCAGGACTAGATTTGCCACATTTGTCAAGTTCAATAATTATTTCCTGTAGTTGGAAAGCATCGTTTAGATTATAGTTGGGGTCAGCGATAGCTTTCCTTAGATCAACGGATTCACTGGATTTCTTTGTAGGGAGAAATTCGGGATCATAATTTTTGTCACTAGAAATCTCGGCAAATGTGTCAGCTAATTTATCAGCGATGTTTTGAGGTTTGTTTATGAAGGTTCCATCAACTGAGTTTCTGAGGGAAGTAATGTAGAAGTGACTATATTTGCCATTTATTCTTTGAAGTTTATTCCACATTTCCTTTTGTGGGGTTTGGGAACTTAGCGAGGAGACAAATGATAGCCATGAATTCTTTTTGCTGAGTTTAATTTCTTTTCGAGCGATTGCTCTACATTTCTGAAATTGGGCCTTATTTTCAGGTGTGGGTTTTCTTTTGTAGAGGTAGAAAGCGTGATTCTTATTCTTAATAGCCTCCTTACAAGTGCCGTTCCACCAAGGTAACTTACTGTTTTCTTAAAGGAATTTGAAATTACTTTTGGAACACTCATGTCCGCAGATTTAACAAGAACTTCTGTGAAATCTTGAACAATGGTATTTATGTGCTTAGATTATTGACTGTCTGCCTAAATTTCATCCAATCTTCCTTATTTAAGTTCCATTTAGAGTTGTTAATAAATGAGGAGTTGACAGAAGAATTTTCATTATTGATTAGTATCGGGAAGTGGTCACTATTTCCTTGGAGTGTTGAATAAACAGACCAGTTGAAAAGGGTTGCTACGTCCGATGTGCAGATGGTTAGGTCTATACTACTACATATGCCGTGGGCTATGTCAAAGCGAGTTAGAACAGTAGAGTTCATTAGAATTAAATCAAATTCATCAAGTATCTTTTCTATCTCTTTTCCTCTTGCATCAGAACTATGGCTACCCCATACGTGTTGTGGCTGTTGAAGTCACCTAATAGGATGAATGGTTTAGGTAGTTGGTGGATAAGGTTTCGTAGATCGTCACCTTGAAACAAATAACTGTTTGGAATATAAACATTGCAGATACATAGAGAAGGTGGTAGATGGACTGAAATTGCTACAGCTTCCAAATTAGTGTTAACAGTAATTTCTTTGGCATAGATATTGTTTTTGATATAAGTAGCTACACCTCCACTCGCATGATTCACATTAGTTCTATTTTTGTGATAGACACTGTAGAGTCTTAGATTAGCAGCAAAGTCGTTCTGAAAGTTTGTTTCTTGGATGCAGATAACAGATGGTTGGTGTTTATTTATTAGGAGTTGTAGATATTCTAACTGTGATCGTTAACTGTTAAGATTCCATTGGAGTAATGTTGTCATAATAATGATCAAAAGCAGAACGAGGTTTATCTCCGTTGTTATACTGGGAAGGAATTGTCGTCACTGGAATAGTCTGGCCTTACATTGATATGCGTTGGGTCTTCACTTTGACTGGCGGATTTCAGTAGCTTTTTTTTACTATTCGAGTGCTTTTGTTTTTTATGCTTTTATCGGTATAGTAAGGATAAAGTTTTTGAAGGGCTTTAGCAAGACCTTCTATGTCTTGTGTGTAGTTTGAAGCAATTGCTGATATGTCCTTGGCATCAACTGTATTTTCAAGGAAGGATTGGAGCTGTAGGTAGCTGAGGGGGAATATTGATGGGTCGGCTTCCAGAACTTGTTTTACTAGCAGCAGCATATCACTAATTGTTTTTTTGCGTGTCTGTCTTGGGTTTCTTGGAAGTGTGATTTGTCTTACGGTTTTCGATTTGTTCAGGAGAGGCCAGTATGGATTTGTTGCTATCAGGAGGCTTTGGATTAGTTGTTTCACTACTAGCTAGTGAAATTGGCCTTTTACATCCAGGAAAATTCACTGTTGTAGGGGTGGCGTGTGTTTCCATAGGTGCTACAGTTTCTCTCTCAATTTGAATTCTGGAGGAGGGAGGATCATTACAGACTTGGCTTAGTGCTAAGTCAGGGTTGGTCAGTGAAGTGGCTTCTTGAATAGGCCTATCTTTTGGGAGAGAGCTAGAAGTATCGCCCATCATAAGATTCGATTACAATAGCTTGTTCTTTGGAGGGGTACGACTGTATTGCAGAAGAATAGTTTAAGTTTGAATTACGTTCGTTACTAGGCCTACTTGTGACGGTTGTCATTTGGTTACCTGATGCACTATTAGGATGTGGATGGTTATTTACGGTGTTATTTTTTGTTGGCTTACTTGGTGTCTGTTGAGGAAAAGTATCATTGATTTTTTCATTCATTGAATTCGATAGATGCCGACCTCTATCAACAGAGGTGGCCATTTTGAGTGGGTCAACAAAGGGTTTTAGGTTATCTGTATAGTTCTTCACTTCTCACAAAGACCACGGATATAATGTCAGGTATCTTACTTACGAGAATGTAGTAGGTGATCTAAATATTTACTTCTGATCACTCTTACACTAATGTAACGATTACGAACCTCTATTATATAGCAAAACTTGAGCAAGAAAATTACTCGCGAACATCATCAATCACTGCCTTCTCGATCCTTGTTCGACAGTCTTGAATTATTCCATAAACAGAAATTGCCACTGAGCAACAAACCAGGCGACCTCGAGATAATAAAGCCTTGAAACAATAATTGATCTTAGTTATTGGTTCTAGGCATGTCTTGGGAGCGTAGGAACTGTATTAATTTAATTACTGTAACCTTATTGTAGGTGTGTCGCAGTATAGCTAGTTATTTGCGTCTAGGATTGGGACAAGTGCTCTCACATTAGATGTAGGCTACTTAATGTGCAATCCCTCCAGCTACTCACTTACTCTCTCTCTCTCTCTCTCTCTCTCTCTCGTTCTGTGGCAGGAGGGGGTGTTTCAGTAATACTGCTGTAATCTCGGGATATTTACTATCGCCACGGGGATTAGAAACCTGTTAGAATTTCGGATTTTGATCAACATTTGCTTGCTCGGCTACGAATATAGGTGATATAAAAACTGGTTTGCGTTATTGGAGCTAAGCTTGTTGCCTTATTGCCCAGCCAGCATTATTAATAATAATACATGGCTCCCTGATCCTAGAGGAAACTGATCTCGTGGTCGTCCCGAGAAACGATAGTTCGATTGTATCAAAGATGGCATGCGAACTGTAGGGGATCACCCCTCGATTGGAAACAGTGGATAAAGTCGTGAACCCTATTATTATTATTATTATTATTATTATTATTATTATTATTATTATTATTATTATTATTATTATTATTATTATTATTCCACCGAGCTCGATAGCTGCAATCGCTTAAGTGCGGCCAGTATCCAGTATTCGGGAGATAGTAGGTTCGAACCCCACTGTCGGCAGCCCTGAAAATAGTTTTCCGTGTTTTCCCATTTTCACACCAGGCAAATGCTGGGGCTGTACCTTAATTAAGGCCACGGCCGCTTCCTTCCCAGTCCTAGCCCTTCCCTGTCCCATCGTCGCCATAAGACCTATCTGTGTCGGTGCGACGTAAAGCAACTAGCAAAAAAAAAAAAAATGTATATATATTATTCCACATCGCGAGCTTAATTCGTGAACTATGTGAATAGTGTATGTAGGTAATCGGAGTTCTGTTTCACTAACGTCTACCAAGGTCCGTTTCTTCTCTTTTCTACCCAACCTCATGTAGGCTACTCCACTTGTCCCCGACGATTGTCCCACCTTTTTTGATATGCCTGGTTTCTAACTGATACTCTGATATTTCAAGAACTCAAGAACCTTCGTTCTTGTTATGGGCGGGGAATCGAAAGTACGGTATTTAGTATCTTTTAAGCTCATAGTTTTATTTTATTGAGGGCACGCCGGAGTCAAATTCAGAAGCGTCTCTAGGATTCACTAGGCCCTAAGCGAAATTGATTTTGTGTCCCCTTAAAACGGTGCTGGTGAGAGAGAGTGAGCGGAGCTCAACCGTCGTAATATTAACGTCTGTACTGATCAAATGTAGCAAGAGACAATAAGGTTGTAAAACGTGGAACTAAGAACGGAAGTATTTATGTTCGAAAGCTCCAAATTGCATGAAAATTGGTAGGAATGCTCAAATGTAGTGGCAGAAAACGGCTGTAGGGTTCTTTTCCATGTAAAATGAAGCATTCGTTTAAAAGAGTAATTTCTAGTAGTTGCGGTGAGTAACACTATGCTATGACGTTTAGTCCCAACGTTGGAAATGACTGGAAAGCACCCTATATGATATGATATGATATATGATATGATATGATATGATATGATATGATATGATATGATATATGATATGATATATGATATGATATGATATGATATGATATGATATGATATGATATGATATGATATGATATGATATATGATATGATATGATATATGATATGATATATGATATGATATATGATATGATATATGATATGATATGATATGATATGATATGATATGATATTGGTTCATGGTGTGGGTTACTGTAGTCACATCCTAGTTCGTGAACCATGCAAAACGGCAGAGTGGCCTAGTAATTGGCACTGAGAGTCGGGATACCAGCTGCTACGGAATGGGAGTGGGCGTCTCGGACATATTCTGAGCTATGGCCCTCCTTGTGCTCAGGTGGCTAGGACTAGACAATCCTCACCTGGACTATGTGCAGTAGGGTAGCATCCTGCTTCACGAATTTACCGAGCTCAGAATATTTTAACCAGCCTCAGACCTATGGGAATAACGGGAGTCCCACTCCCATTTGACAGGCAAGGGACTCCTTGGAAACAACTTGGCGAACAAAATGGAATTTGGTGGGGAGCTATCAATATAAATGCGGCTTGTGGAAGAAAGTAGAACTGGCTGAGTCAGCAAAGGGGGTGCATCTGGATGTGCTAGGAGTAAATGATATTCAGGTAAGGGGAGATAACGAGGAAGAGATAGAGATTATACAGTGTACTTGACGGGGGTTAAAAAGGAAAAGACAGAGGGTGGGGTATGGCTGTTCTGTGACAGTGGTGTGTAATGGCTGTAGCCATGTGTATGTATGTTTATGTCGTTGTGCAGTAAATAGTATTTCCTATCTTTGTGGTTAACACTAGTTCGGTGAGTTAGTCCCTTAACGAAACAACGTCTTTGAAATCCAGTTTCCATCCCTTGTTGTAGGTTGACTTAATTTCTCTCCGTAATCGCTGTCTATGCCGAGATTCTTCTTCTTTACCCTGAAAGCTATATAGTCAGTGGTCTTCAAATAGCTCATCACGGTCCTTGGTTTCGCGACTGTCCTCGAGCTGTTCCACTAGCTCTTTAAGGGCTTTAACGAACCTTTGTTCATCCTCCGGTAAAGAATAGGATGTTGTGGGCTCAAAGCTGTAGTGTTGGCTACTGAATGCATGATTCGAAGCAGTGTATCGATTCATTCAAGTGTCGAGTGAATCGATTCACAGGAACGGCGAGCTCACGGCACACGATTCAGCTTACTCCCAGCGGACAGTGCGTGACCACCGATCGGTGGTCACGACAGTGCTGAGTGGCGCACTCACGGCTCACTGGCGGGACACTGGACGTTGGCGGGGAGCGCCGAGCTTCCGCTGCAGCGAGACAGTGAATCATGGCACACCGAAAGAATCGTGCGCAAGCACGGCTCAATGAGACAAAGATACACACGGCTCCTTATCGGCACACTGGACACTGGCGGAGAGCCGAGCTTCCGCTGCAGCGAGACATACAGTGAGCCATGGCACACCGAAAGAATCGTACGCAGTCACGGATCAGTGAGACAACACACACACACGGTCCATTATCGGTATACTGGATGTTGTCGGGTAGCCGAACTTCCTCTGAAGCAACACTTACAGAGCCATGGTACACTGAAAGAATCGTATGATATAATGGACTCTCGAGCTCCGCTCATTTGAAAATAATACCCACTTGCATTCACTGTCCTCTTCTTACAGGGAGGTTTAAATAATAGATGGATTTATGTGCAGTGTTAGAAAGGTAGTAAAAACATCATTCTAAAGTAGCTAGTAAGTAGGTAGGGTATTAGAATATACTATTTATTTGTTTAATGAATCTTAGTATTATAACTTAGTTAACATTTGACAATTAATTAAACTCGACTCTAGCCTGCCCTTTGACTATGAGTCATGCTCATGACCACTCAAAAGTGCCTGTTTTATATTGGGAACAACGGCTCAGTATTCTCTCAGTTCGTATGTCACAACGTTGAACAAGACTTCAATCATATGTGGACAGTAAGTGAGCCGACTGACGTAATAACTTAATCAACAGTATGTTGAATCAGAAAACCAGTGGGCTACTGTACATCTCGGGTAGCCTTTACAAAATATGGCGATTTAAAAAATCCTCTGCTGATAGAAAAATACATATTTTCAAAAATGACTGAGCGAGTTGGACGTGCTGTTAGTATTGCGTAGCTATGCGCTTGCATTCGGGGGATGGTGGGTTCGAATCCCTCCGTCAGCAGCCGTTAAGATGGTTTTCCGTAGTTTCCCCATTTTCACACCAGGAAATGCTGGGGCTGTACCTTAATTAAGGCCATGGCTGCTACCTTCCTAATCCAGACCTTTCCCATCCTGCGTCGCCGGAAACCTTCGATGTATTGGAGTGACTACCATTTTTTTTTCTAAGAAAGGAGTTCATAGTATGAAGACCAGATGGCAGCAGCGAGCACTAAATGCTGTTGCTGCTGTCTTACCAGTACATACAGACACAGATGCAGTAGGAGCGGTGACTCTAATGTGCCGTGAATCGGATCGCTGTATCGATTCAGTAACGTGAACGGAATCAAATGAATCGATTCAGTAAAATGAATCGAATATCCCATCATTACAAAGTTGGCCTTAGATTGGCACACGATATGCGAGTTTTGATCGACTTCATCAGTAGCATATGATAACAGTTGGATTTTCTTATCACCTCGGAAGCATTGAAGCCGAGATGCAATGATTTCACCCTTTGCATCACAGCTGTCGGAAGAGGATGGTCATAACATTTTCCTAACCCTCGAAGCTGAGAAAAATAGCTTTCAATAATGCTTTAATTAGTTCTTGCTGCCACCGTTCATTTAGGTCGGTGACTTTAGGGAATATATGAAAGTGTATGTTTCGTTCCTTTGCGTGCCTGCTATGGTCTGTGCAGCCTGAAATGGCACAACAATCCATACTGAAAAGTGTACACGATTACTGATTTTTACTTTTTACCACATAAAATAAACACACATGGTTTCTTATACACCGCAGATATGTTACTATAGTGTATTATCAGCTCCTAGCTTCTGCATGCTCAACGATTCTTATTCAAACTGCCTCTACCTCATTCAGAGCAGGAGGGCAGCTTCAGCGCGAGGGTCCTGCGTGACGTCACAGCTCTGCTACTGCGCATCTCTCTCGTGACCCCTAACTTCTGTTCTACGTACCTTGGCGCCAATTACATTTTGAGCCGCCGCGCAAGGGTTACCGGGAATACAATGTCGTCAACATTCCTTGCACGAGTTAAATTTTGAGCTAACGTGCAAGGGTTACAGGGAGTACAATATTGCAAACGTTTCTTGCACCCATTACATTTTGAGCTACCGCGCAAGTGTCGCTGGGAAAGCAATGCAGCCAACTCAATTCTGCGTGCCTGTGATGAGACGTAGACTTAAAACAAAATTTACCGAATTCGCGCAGTCCTAGACAGTGCCATTTTCACCTTAACGCTCTGGACTCAACATTTTTGAACGTCATTCACAGTCCTGACGGTAGCATTAAGTACTGACGTTTCATTATATGCTCCTGGAAAATCCCTCCAAACCCAGCCAGTCTATGGTTCTCATTTTAAAAGATTCATAGTTTCATCGAAGACATTCTTCTTCTTCTTCTTCTTCTTCTTCTTCTACTACTACTACTACTACTACTACTACTACTACTACTACTACTACTACTACTTTTCTTTTCCTGACCATTTTCTCAATTATTTGGTTTGGCACCAACGAGCTAGAATATCATAAGAGAGGCTTTTGGTAGGCAATCTGGTAAGTAGAAATCGTATAACACCACCTTCCCTACCGTGCCAACATCCCGATTGTGAAATCATTTTTCCACCAACGAGATTCGACTATAAACTTGTGAGGCCTTTACGATCAAGGTCACCAGGCAAGCTTCTACCCATGTAAAAAGTAAACGGTTGAGCAAATCTGTACATATAAATTTTGTAATATTTACATAACGATTTGTCAATAGCATGTCAGGCTGCGTCACAAAGTCTGAAGATTAAATACTTCAGTAAGGAGCTGCCAGCTGCTAGACCTGCCTTATCTAATAGAACGAGAATGGCATAACAGTGAGGAAACTAAAATGCCAACCAGATACCATGAACATCTGCTCTCAGCGTTAGGCACACAAACTAGTGGATGAACATTAACTTATTCTTTTTGAAAGTAGTTTATTACAATTGTGCCATCATAGAGGCTATGCATAACGCAGGTCTCGACTCTGTGGAGTTCTCTACCAGTATTCTTGTAATGGTAATTTTTTTTTCTAACTTGGCTAAGGTGTCTCTAATGGTTGTTTATTGCATTGGGTTAGAGGACAGCGGGGCGAGCAGCGGGCTCTTCAGTGGACCGAGTACAGTCAAATAGCTTAATTAAGCTATTTGGTACAGTCTCGCATTATCGACAGGACAAGATGAATGTGGAGAATAATTTGCAAGAACAGTGGGGTTAAAAATGGCATAAAATGAACAAACGAACAATGCAATAAATGTATACAGTAAATCCACGGAATGTTAGAGCGAAAGGTACTGCATCACCAAGGATTAATCGACTGGGTAATCATAGATACAGCGCGCTACTATACGTGGCGACAGAGTCAGACGTAAACAAGCAGTATTTCTGGCATGGCGGAGCGCAGTCGTTTTTTGTGTATGTAGTATGGGTAGAAAATGTAATTTCATGTCCTCGCCCCGACGTGGTACAGCTCTTTCCAGGCAAACCCCCAATGAAGGTGAGCTACATGTGCCATTCTAACCACATACCGGCCCTCTTGCCATTCTTAGATCTCTGGCAGCACCGCGAAAAGAACTCGGGCCTCCGAGGACGGCAACTAACCTTTACGGGGGTGTCGATGATACATATATATAAACCTTACTTTGATGACTGATGGTTCAATTTAATACGCATTCAAAAGCTATCAGTCTCAAGACTGAAGTAGTAGGAAGAATTCCAATCACTCTAGGACTGAAGGTGTCGGCTAAATATAGTAGGTAGCCTCCAAGGAAGGAAGGAAGGAAGGAAGGAAGGAAAGAAGGAAAGAGGGCAGGAAGGAAGGAAGGAAGGAAGGAAGGAAGGAAGGAAGGAAGGAAGGAAGGAAGGAAGGAATATTAGACCCCTTAGGCCTCAAATACAGGAGCTGATAATCACGTTGTTTTGCCCCTTTAAAATACAACCACCACCGTCTTCACCTCGAATATAGTACACGGGCAGAGTCAGAATGCATTAAGAAAACTTGGACGTGGTAGATGGAAACAGAGGGACAAGACCTGGAAACAGTGTCAGTATTCCGTGTGCTTCGCACTAGAGCCGTGCATTGTCGTGTTTCGCTCGAGGGTGAACAAGAGATCAGTTTGTTGGCTAGTACACCGCTAGATAGAGTGAGTGTGCGAGGCTTTTTCACCCGCCAGCGAACTAGGAGCAAGTGATGCTCGTGACGAGCAAGCAACCCTCGTGGTGATAGTTGCCTAGGCAATATGGATCGGGAAACTAAAGTGATGAAGGATAAACTTGTAAGTCACGAATACAGTTTAAGGAAGCCAATAGGCTTCAAAAGTGATGTGTGGGAAACGTTTTCTATAGCAGTTAATCATGAAGGTAAGCAGGCAGACTTTGTATCCCGTAAACAGTGTTCTTCATTGTGAACATACAGTATAAGGCTACAACACCACATCTGAGGTCACACGTTAGAGTGGTGGTGGTGGTGATTATTATTTTAAGAGGAAGTGCAACTGGGTAACCATCCTCTATATATAACACTAATCAGAGAGGAAAAATGGAAGGGGTTCGACACTTCGACAAATGAAGGTATCGGCCAAAGGAAGACAAGGGCCACGAAGGGCATGAAAATGAAAGACTCCCTAGGACTCCATACGTAATACCGTCGGGGTCTGAAAAGAACAAGAGTTGACCAAGGGAGATCGGATAGGATAAATGAAAGTGAGGAGCCTGGCACAAGTAAGTGGAAGCAATGCCAGGACTCGGCTAAGGGCCCCGTGGTCGCCAACCGACGCTCCAAAGTTCAGAGCTCCAGGGGCAGGGGATACCGTGGGTGTTATTCTACCGCCCCCAGCCACAGGGGGAAATTACACGTTAGAGGGACGTACACTCAATAACATTATCATCGAGGTCACACGTCTGTTTTTTTTTTTTGCTAGTGGCTTTACGTCGCACCGACACAGATAGGTGTTATGGCGACGATGGGATAGGAAAGGCCTAGGAGTTGGAAGGAAGCGGCCGTGGCCTTAATTAAGGTACAGCCCCAGCATTTGCCTGGTGTGAAAATGGGAAACCACGGAAAATCATCTTCAGGGCTGCCGACAGTGGGATTCAAACCCACTATCTCCCGGATGCAAGCTCACAGCCGCGCGCCCCTAACCGAAGGCCAACTCGCCCGGTCGTCTGTAAAGTACGTGTCGACAGAACACAGAGTACTGTTAAAAATTGCTTAGGCAGAAAAGCGTAAAAATGTGCACTTCTGATTTATGTGTTGGGTGATGTCTTTCGTGAGATGTCCCAAGATCTAGTAAATACTAGTGCACAGTATGGAAGAGAAAATAAGGATGATATTCTACCCTCTTCTAAATCCATCTCGCATAACACAGGCCGCTGAAGGCTGAAATAAGTGCGAAGATGCTCGCTAGGTTGATCCTAAATGGTTGGTGAAAAGTCTTGTCTTAGCGACATCCGTTTTCGCAGACAAAAGAAGAAACTAGATAAAATATCAGCTCATCGAACTGGGAATAGAGCCTAAACTTACACGACATATGTTCAATCAATCAATCAATACTGATCTGCATTTAGGGCAGTCGCCCAGGTGGCAGATTCCCTATCTGTTGCTTTCCTAGCCTTTTCCTAAATGATTCCAGAGAAATTGGAAATTTATTGAACGTCTCCCTTGGTAAGTTATTCCAATCCCTAACTCCCCTTCCTATAAATGAATATTTGCCCCAGTTTGTCCTCTTGAATTCCAACTTCATCTTCATATTGTGATCTTTTCTACTTTTATAAACGCCACTCAAACTTATTCGTCTACTAATGTCACTCCACGCAATCTCTCCGGTGACAGCTCGGAACATACCACTTAGTCGAGCAGCTCTTCTTCTTTCTCTCAATTCTTCCCAACCCAAACTTTGCAACATTTTTGTAACGCTACTCTTTTGTCGGAAATCACCCAGAACAAATCGAGCTGCTTTTCTTTGGATTTTTTCCAGTTCTTGAATTAGGTAATCCTGGTGAGGGTCCCATACACTGGAACCATACTCTAGTTGGGGTCTTACCAGAGACTTATATGCCCTCTCCTTTACATCCTTACTACAACCCCTAAACATCCTCATAACCATGTGCAGAGATCTGTACCCTTTATTTACAATCCCATTTATGCGATTACCCCAATGAAGATCTTTCCTTATATTAACACCTAGATACTTACAATGATCCCCAAAAGGAACCTTCACCCCATCATCGCACTAATCAAAACTGAGAGGACTTTTCCTATTTGTGGAACTCACAACCTGACTTTTAACCCCGTTTATCAACATACCATTGCCTGCTGTCCATCTCACAACATTTTCGAGGTCACGTTGCAGTTGCTCACAATCTTGTAACTTATTTATCACTCTATAGAGAATAACATCATCCGCAAAAAGCCTTACCTCCGATTCCACTCCTTTACTCATATCATTTATATATATAAGAAAACATAAAGGTCCGATAATACTGCCTTGAGGAATTCCCCTCTTAATTATTACAGGGTCAGATAAAGCTTCACCTACTCTAATTATCTGAGATCTATTTTCTAGAAATATAGCAACCCATTCAGTCACTTTTTTGTCTAGTCCAATTGCACTCATTTTTGCCAGTATCTCCCATGATTCACCCTATCAAATGCTTTAGACAGGTCAATGGTTGGTGAAAAGCCTTGTCTTAGCGACATCCGTTTTCGCAGACAAGAGTTTCGCGTCCGATCGAGAATCCAATATCTTGTAGTCCGTTCAACCTTACCTAGTGTTAGCAAATTATTATTATTATTATTATTATTATTATTATTATTATTATTATTATTATTATTATTATGACTAGGCTATTATTATTATCTATATATAGTAAAAGAGTTTACTAAAATAACCGTGGCAAATTCGTCCGTCCGTTCTACTGGACCTATTTGCTTCATTTCTGTTTTAATCCCTCCAGAATTACCTGGCGGTGAATCATGAGACATTGATAGATCTCTACGTTCAGCCAACTTTGAGTAATCATAAAATCAAATCATTAAATGATCACTCCAGTAATTGCAGGTGAAGGCTTACCCTAACTCGCAATACATTCTGTACTTAGCAGGTAGCTAAGCGACTAACACTTTTATTAATATATTCTGATATGTGATTTTCATCCTCATTAATGTCATGTATGATTACTTCCTCTGATGATGGGAAGAATACTACTCTGTGCTAGATACTCTTTGATTCTCTGACCTTCCCCAACTTCTGAATATACTCCACAGATGGCAGAACGTTCCTAATAACTTACATGTTACTAAGATAAAACAGTCTACGTATGTACAGACAGGAACGTATCAAGGCGACTAGCCTTCTGTATGACCAATAATAATTTTAATTTCGTGTGGCTATTTCTTTTTTTTCTTTCTTTTTTTTTTTTTTTTTTTTTTGCTATGGGCTTTACGTCGCACCGACACAGATAGGTCTTATGGCGACGATGGGATAGGAAAGGCCTAGGAGTTGGAAGGAAGCGGCCGTGGCCTTAATTAAGGTACAGCCCCAGCATTTGCCGGGTGTGAAAATGGGAAACCACGGAAAACCATTTTCAGGGCTGCCGATAGTGGGATTCGAACCTACTATCTCCCGGATGCAAGCTCACAGCCGCGCGCCTCTACACGCACGGCCAACTCGCCCGGTATGTGGCTATTTCTAGCCGAGTCCAGCCCTTGTAAGGCAGATCTTCCGATGAGGGTGGGCGGCATCTGCCATGTGTAGGTAACTGCGTGTTATTGTGGTGGAGGATAGTGTGATGTGTGGTGTGTGGGTTACAGGGATGTTAGGGCAGCACAAACACCCAGCCCCCAAGCCATTGGAATTAACCAAAGAAGTTAAAATCCCCGACCCGACCGGGAATCGAACCCTCTGAACCGAAGGCCAGTACGCCGACCATACAACCAACGAGTCGGACATGACCAATAATAAAGCGCAGGGTCAAACTCTAGAAAAAGTGGGTAGTCTCCTTACCCGAAGCAGTATTCAGCCACGGCCAACGTTGCACTATCTCGGGCAAGATCGTTTGAAAATGTTGAGATCCAGATACGGCCGAATGGTCGAAGCACAGATAATATTGTATCGAAAGAAGTGTTACAGACTACATTACCGCTATTAAATGTTCATAAAACTATTGAAAAGGGCAGCAAAACACTATGAATGTGACAGGCATATCGAGACGAGTTGAAAATGAAAATGAAAATGAAAACCTACAACCTGTTTTCCAGTCTTTGACCGGGTCAGGGATGAAATGAATGAACCATATAGGTATATGCTATTATTACAGTGGGGTCGCCACTCCCATGGTGATTAAAAATGACTGATAAATGCTATGAAATGTTAATGTAGTGTTGCTGGAATGAAAGATGACAGGGAAAACCGGAGTACCCGGAGAAAAATCTGTCCCGCCTCCGCTGTGTCCAGCACAAATCTCACATGGAGTGACCGGGATTTGAACCACGGTATCCAGCGGTGAGAGGCCGACGCGCTGCCGATCGAGACGAGTTATCTGACCTATTTATAAGGAATGTTGCGGAGTAGTACGGGTCCACTAGTTATTATTATTATTATTATTATTATTATTATTATTATTATTATTATTATTATTATTATTATTATTGTTCCGAGGTCTCTGTGGAACAGCAGAGGTGAAAGAAGGTGCGGGCTGGAATAGGTCTCAACTACAGAATTAAAGTTAATTTAAAACTTTAACAAAGGTTATATTTTCTTTTCAAAATCAACAAATAACAGATAACAACATTCAACAATTTCCACTAGGTGAAATAACAACGAAAGGCAGGTACAAAATAATTTTTCCCGTTCAGGTTTTTTTTTACCAGGTTTTGGGCTTCGATCCCCACAATCACAATCCTTGAGCGATTAGCCCAACTTTACCAAGGTACAAAAATGAACAAAGGGGCAGAAAACCCCATCATTCCAAGGAGCACTTGCTCCTAATTACAATGTTAAGGAAAAGAGCAGACCCGCTCTCAATTTTACAAGCCTATCAAAGGCTACAACAAACTTCACTTCTATTTGCCCTTAAGGCACACAAGGAAACAGGGGTAATTAATACCCAACCTACGGGGCCTTCGCATGAAGAAAACAAAACATCAAGTTAAGTTACTGGCCCAAAGCAAAGGGGATGGAGGCGTAAATTTGCACTCCTAACTCTACATATTAAAACCTAGGTGGCTCTAGGCCGATATACAGGGGCTAGTCCCAAGCTAAGGAGGGGACTCGTCTGAAAGATTTTAAACACTTTAAGGGAGAGTAGAAACGGTTAGAAAAGCGTAGTCACCTCAATTTCAAAATGAAGGGGAGTTCGAGAGGGTGAAGCACTCTCTATCCCCGAATTACAGTTCAAGAAATAGTAGTTTTTACATAGACAGAAAAAGGGATTTACATTTTAAGGAGATGGATTACATATTAAAGGTTTCGAACCTTCTCCGAGAGTTAAACTGCTGAGCTAGCGAAAAAGAAAATAAAGAAGTTAAAAGGCCATTACCTTGTAGAAGGGTCGCTGCCCGAAGAACGAGGCGCTTCCCGCCCCCTGCTACATATTCACACACACAGAGTAGATGTTATACTAGTGGCCCCGAGGCAAGAGAATCAGCAGTTTTTATACCCTCGTGGAAAATTCGAGACCTTTCAAGAATGAGTAGACACACCCACCCGACTTTATTGGTAGACTAAGCATTACACATGGAAATTTGAAGAAGAAAGCTATGATTCGTGGAAAATTAATTACAGAAATTCGGGATTGGCTGAATTCAAAACTGGCGGAAAGAAAGGATTAATATTGCCAACCTTTTGCAACCTTTTATGTAACGCTACTCTTTTGTCGGAAATCACCCAGGACAAATCGAGCTGCTTTTCTTAGGATATTTTCCAGTTCTCAAATCAAGTAATCCTGGTTGAATTTGAATTTGCGTATGGCTTTTAGTGCCGGGAGTGTCCGAGGACAAGTTCGGCTCGCCAGATGCAGGTCTTTTCATTTGACACCCGTAGGCGACTTGCGCGTCGTAATGAGGATGAAATAATGATGAAGACAACACATACACCCAGCCCCCGTGTCAGCGAAATTAACCAATCATGGTTAAAATTCCCGGCCCCGCCGGGAATCGAACCCGGGACTCCTGTGACCAAAGGTCAGCACGCTAACCATTTAGCCATGGAGCCGGACAGTAATCCTGGCGAGGGGCCCATACACTGGAACCATAATCTAAATCAACTCTCCATTCGTTTGTATAGCTCGTTCATGCAAACGATATTAAAATATTTCAGATACGGCACTAGATCCCACCCCATTGCCTTTAGTCCCCAGATATCTCTTCAGTCCCAGCTGTTTTCCTAGTGTTCAGCTTTAAAAAAAATAACTTTATTATCATAGGTAAGTTTCAGTACTTCGCCAGTATTATTTGTAACCACCTGGATATTTTCCTTAGTTTAAACTATATTTACATACGGTACTGCTGACTGAATGCTTCTGCCTTCTTGTAAGTCCTCACATATTCAGTGCACTCTCATTGTTTATTAATGCGTGGAATGCCCTGTTTGCCTTAAAGTAGTCTACTTGTACACACCTTCCATTTTTTCCTAAAATAAAATGAAATTCAGACATTTTTTGTACAATTTGTTTTACGTCGCACCGACACAGATAGGTCTTGTGACGACGATGAGATAGGAAAGGGCTAGGAGTGGGAAGGAAGTGTTCGTGGCTTTAATTAAGGTACAGCCACATATTTGCCTTGTGTGAAAATGGGAAACCACGGAAAACCATCTTCAAGGTCTGCCGACAATGGAGTTCGAACCCACTCTCTCCAGTATGCACGCTCACAACTGCGTGCCCCTAACCGCACGGCCAACTCGCCCGGTCAAAAATGTTTTGTCAGTCATCTTTATCGGATTAAGATGCTGGACTCCCTCACATGTAAATATGAGCCCCATGAGTAATAGATTTATTTGTACAAAGCACAGTATAGCACGATCAGTGTTGTTCACAAAACTGATGCGAATCAGAACTCGACCTACTAGACGCGTTCCTGGTTTACTTTTCCATTCAATATATATAACTTTAACTTTTTTTCGGAAAAGACGACTTGAAGTATAATTTATCTTGTTTACAGTTTTTATTTATCAATTTATTTTTAATCACATAGTTTCTAATACTAGACGATCTCAAAGAGTGAACTTAGGAACATTAGAGTCTCCGGTGAAGAAATTTGTTTTAAAACGATTTGTGCAAGTGCCCTCCTTTGTTAACGCATTTTACCGAGCTCGATAGTTGCAGTCGCTTAAGTGCGGCCAGCATCCAGTAGGGAGATAGTGGGTTCGAACCCTACTGTCGGCAGCCCTGAAGATGGTTTTCCGTGGTTTCCCATTTTACACCAAGAAAATGCTGGGGCTGTATCTTAATTAAGGCCACGGATGCTTCCTTCCCACTTCTAGCCCTCTCCCATCGTCGCCATAAGACCTATCTGTGTCGGTGCGACGTAAAGCAACTTGCAAAAAAGGAAAAAAAAAGTTAATGCATTTCTTCTAACAATGTTATTATACTGTCCTTTACTTTTTAACGTTATCGGCACTTAAAAGAACTCCTGTGGGACAAAATTCCGGCTTCTTGGCGTCGCCGAAAGCCGTAAAAGTACAGTAATTAGTGGGGCGTAGAACAAATTATTATTATTATTATTATTATTATTATTATTATTATTATTATTATTATTATTATTATTATTATTATTATTATTATTATATTTTTCAAGTATATGCCGTGTTCCTTGTCTACTGGCTATATGGTTAATATATAGGCGAAAGTCAAATAATAAAATGTTAAAGAAACATTTGTGCGATTGGAAGTTGGCACAATTTTAATGGTTGAACTAAAGGAGCTTAATTGTAAGATACATCGTATATGGTACATTTCGCTACATTTACAGTTACTTCTTCAGTAGCGGCGATTAGGGGTGGGGGGCAACTGCCCCACTCGCCCCCCCCCCCACTTTGTGGAGAAAACATTACTTTTTTATTGCATTTTAGCGGACTCAAACTAGGAATTATTGAAAAAGAAAATAATTTGTACAAGCTCTGTTGTCTCATTAGCTAATTCTTTCCTTTATTTTCTTTAATTAATAACAAAATTATTAGCTGAAGTACGTACAAAATGTCCTGAGTCGCGGTAACCGATTTGTGTAGCGCTACACCAAGTAGTGGGGACTTTGCATGTGCTGTGAGGAAGGGTAGCAGGGGTATATATTGTTTTGCCAAGGTCATGGACATAGGTATGATTCACCCGCTTGCCGCCAGAATTCGTCAGTCTGGCAGTCTCTGTAATGTCTGTTAGTTTCTTAGTGCGTAGTCAAATACTAAATGAATTTTAATTGCATAATCGCATTGTAAAACGTGTGTAATATTCTTTCTTTTGTGAAAGTTTTATTGTACAGTATTGAATCAAAATATCAAAAAGCTATTATTACCGCACTTAAGTTGGTAGACTGTCAACCTTTACCTCTCTGTCGAAATTCGCTCAGAGAGCACTTTTCCAATTTCGATGTATATACACCTCCTACTCCACCGCGCCACTATATCCTGCATATCCGGCTACTTTTTGTTGTCTGTACATTTTTTGCCCCCCTCCCCACTTCTAACTCCCAGTCGCCGCTACTGTATTTCTTTACACTGCATTTTCGTGCACTTGACTCTACTGAATTACTATCAAAGTTGTGCTTCCGGCAATGGAGAAAGACATGAGTTCCTCCGTAATAGCTTTAGAAAGCGGAAGATCTCGCCGACCTTGTATGAAGGTCGCCACAGCAGCTTCAGGGAGGGTACTGTCTTGCGTGATCCCGACCACGACGCTCGTTTAAAATCTCTTCCATCTCAGGATGGGAGTATCATGAAGAAATAGATAGGTACTGAACCCTGAAATGACTTCCCAGAACCCAACTTTTCTTAATTTTAATCGTGTCCCGGAAATCCTGCGATCTGTGACATGTAATTTTCGTGTGAACAGGCCTCTGTATCAGATAAACTACATTCGAAATTATACGTATGGTGAACCTGAAACAAGTTTGTACATTTCAAAAGATGGTTGGAGATGTTATTCTTAGTATGAGGCAGTGGCGTGCACTGAACCCCATCTACCCCAGCAGCGCTGGGCTAAAGAACTTTGTATTAACATTTTCTAATTGTTCCTTTGAACGCTTTTTATAATGTATAAAAAATTGTGAACATCTAAGCCATGCCAAGTACAGCTGTCTCGACAATCTGCTCGCACTACCGCAGTTCAGCTTCACCAGCGAGCTGGGTTTCCTTGCCGGCGCAAAAGAGAGCTACCCCAGCGAAATTTAAGGTCGCTTGGGTGACGCATGCACTTGAAGCTTTCTTGTCCTGCGATCTGGGCGGAGCTGTAGGCCCTCCCCCGACTGCAATTTACGGCGACAGGCCAGCTAGCTTAGGTAAGGTAATGTTAGTTTTAATATTTGACACTCGAAGTCTTCAGCACCACACACTAGAGACTGCAAGAAAAAATATCAACATCTTAACAGAATAGCCACTTGCACATCGTCTTGCTAATAAAAATAGAGCCAGTGTATGGGTTTCGGCATAAAGAATTTTGTATTTGGTTGTCTGTGACGGTGGTATATAGTGAATTTTTGTAGTGTTCCTCATGGATTATGGGTGAAGGTTTCGTGAGTTCTGTGGCATTCTTCCTGAATATAACGTGTGTTATACGTCGTGACAAATATTTTCCCTCGTTTTTCGTTGATTCACGTACACTCAGTGAAAATACACAGCCTGTTTCCAGTAATTCGACCGGGTCAGGTATGGAATGAATGAATGAAGCCCCGATCTAGCGGCGAGGATAGGAATCGTGCCGGCTGCCGAAGCCTGTCGCACTCATCTGGGTCAATGATTAATGAATGACAGATGAAATGAAATGATATTGGAGAGTGTTGCTGGAATGAAATATGACAGGGAAAACCGGAGTACCCGGAGAAAAACCTATCCCGCCTCAGCTTTGTCCAGCACAAATCTCACATGGAGTGACCGGGATTTGAACTACGGAACCCAGCGGTGAGAAGCCGGGGCGCTGCCGCCTGCGCCACGGAGGCTCTTACGCATACTCGGTATTATGCGAGTGAAACTATAAAACTTCAGCGACGGTAAAATACCAGTTAAATTTTGCTACCGAGCTCGATAGCTGCAGTCGCGTAAGTGCGGCCAGTATCCAGTAATCGGGAGATCGTGGGTTCGAGCCCCACTGTCGGCAGCCCTGAAGATGGTTTTCCGTGGTTTCCCATTTTCACACCAGGCAAATGCCGGGGCTGTACCTTAATTAAGGCCACGGCCGCTTCCTTCCACTTCCTAGGCCTTTCCTATCCCATTGTCGCCATAAGACGTATCTGTGTCGGCGCGACGTAAAACAAATAGCAAAAAAAAAAAAAAATTGCTGATTAGTTTAGATTAGGCTTTTTAAGTAAAAAAACAATAGTTAGTCCCAGTTTATTTTTGTGAAAACCATGACTGTACTATCACGAAGCGTCACCGGATAAAACTGTAAGTACATTGTTTAAAATCTGCTATAGATTAAGTTATGCATGTGTCGTCACTGCCGTGGATATCAATTTGAAAGTATGTACGAGCGTGTGGTTGAAAAATATTCTTGAAGGATCTTTCTTAGGTAGACCTTTCCACGAAAAACGCAGCCTTATAAAATGGTAATGTTGACTTTAGAGAGTGTAGTGGGGCTACGATTGTTTATATTTTAAAAAACTTTTTTGCAGCTGGGGTAATGAATATGTTCACCGCACGCCACTGGTATGAGGATATTATCTGAGATCAGTGGCAGTTTTATACATACATACATACATACATACATACATACATACATACATACATACATACATACATACATACATACATACATACATATATACATATATACATACATACATACATACATACATACATACATACATACATACATACATATATACATACATTTCAGCGTTCAGTCTGCAAGCTTCTGTGAAAGTGCATTTGTCGCCACAATCCTCTGTTTGTAACTAGTTCTGTGGCCTCGTTTCATTCTATATCTTTAAAACGTTAGAAACAGAATCTAACCATCGTCGTCTTGGTCTCCCTTTAGCTCTGCACCTCTTACCCTCCACTACAGAGTTCATTATTCTCCTATGTAACTTATCGTCTTCCATTCGCCTCACAGGATCCCACCACCAAAACCGGTTTATGAGTACAGCTTCATCCATCGAGTTCATTCCTAACATAGCCTTTATTTCCTAATTCCGAGTACCCTCCTGTCATTGTTCCCACCTGTTTGTACCAGTAATCATTCTCGCCACTTTCATGTCTGCTACTTCTAGCTTACGAATAAGATATATTGAATCCACCCAACTTCCGCTCCCGTAAAGCAAAGTTGGTCTGTAAACAGACCGAGGTAAAGACAGTTTCGTCCGAGAGTTGACTTCCTTCTTACAGAATGCTGTTGATCGCAACTGCGAACTCACTGCATTAGCTTTACTGCACCTTGATTCAATCCCACGTACTATATACTACCATCCTGGGAGAACATATGCCCTAAATACTTGAAATTATCTACCTGTTACAGCTTTGTATCCCCAATCTGATATTCAATTCTCTTGGATTTCTTCCTACTGACATCAATTTAGTCTTATAAAGGCTAATTTTCATACCATACTCATTGCACCTATTTTCAAGTTCCAACATAGTAGACTGCAGGCTTTCGGCTCATCTGCCATTAAGACCAAGTCGTCAGCATAGGCCAGACTGTTTGCTACATATTCACCCAACCGAATCTCTCCCTGCCACTTAATACCTTTCAGCAATGATCCATGTAAACTATGAACAACAAATATGAAAGATGACAGCCTTGTCTAACCCCTGTAAGTACCTTGAACTAAGATCTCATTCTACTAATCAATTTTCACTGCAGCCCAATTATCAACATAATCGCCTTTGATTGATTTTAATAATCTACCCTTAATCCCATAGTCCCTCAGTACGGCGGAAGTATTTTCCCTCGGTACTCTGCCATAAACCTTCTCTAGATCTACGAAACATAAACATAACTGTCTATTCCTCTCGTAGTATTTTAAAATTACCTGGTGCATACTGAAAATGTGATCCTGACAGCCCCTCTGTGTTCTGAAACCACAACGATTTCCATCCACTTTACTATCAACCATTGATCTCACCCTCCCTTCCAAGATGCCAGTGGACCCCTTGCCTGGTATACTGATGAATGAGACATCTCGATAAATGTTGCAATCCTTCCTGTTCCCTTGCTCATAGATAGCTGCAATTACTGCTTTTGTCATTCTCTCATCCTTCCCACTTCCTCAAGCGTACTTTCAGCAACATCCTTATTCACCTCAAATTACAAAATAATATCCGCATCCGCCCCACATCCGCACCCGAATGGTTATCCGCATCCGCAAAATGATTATCCGCGGGTAATTTAAATATTTAACTACAGTATATTACACCAAGGTATTGAAAGGGCTATATCTGTTAACATAACACCTTAAGCCATATCATAATATGCTTCAATTTATTTATTAGAACACTGTGGCATAATTTTATTATCGCGTTATAGAGTCTCAGGTAATGAAGGCACGCCTACATCTTTGGATCCACTTCTTCCTTAGTTCCTCAATTTTTTTTTTTTTTTTTTTTTTGAAACTGAAGTATTTGATATGACTTTTGGAGGGATCTTTTCACCCAGCTGTTATTGCACACAGCAACCGTACACAATCCAGCAATCCAGCAATCGTACCAGGCATGTTTATATGCAACCCGAACGAGACAAATCAATTCAAGTTAAACACAAAATAACACTGGCATAAGAAAGCAGCTATTCACCACAAGACTAGTCATAGAAAGCACTATGAAACTATATCAGAACTGCAACTCACTTGCACATATTAAAGAAACTCACACACTACTCACATACAGTATTATTGCAGAGACTTTTAGCGAGACTGGCTGTCAAGGTTACTAATCTTTGCGGTGGGTAACTGGCTGACATCATAACCGAGCGTAGCCGAAGCCCTCCGAACGCAGAAACCCCAGTTCTGGGCAGCCTGTTTTCTGAAGTCATTGTATGTACATTTCGTGCACAATATGATAATGTGAGTAAAATGTTAAAAAAAGGTGCATTGCTTTGTTCCAAGATGTACTTCAAACAGTGCAAAGAAAGAAAAAATATGACGTTCTATCTGTTTCTTACTAATCCACCCTTACTAGAGAAGTGGAAAATTGCCGTTTCGAGGTAAGGCAAATAACTAGATTTTTTTATGGTTACCAGCAACCGTCGAAAGTGTATAGCAAGCATTTCGTTGAATCTGATTTTAGTGTTAGCCCCACAAAGAAGAGACTTCTTTCAGATAAAATCCTATCCGTATTTAGTGGTTACCCACTCATAAAATATTGCCAAAAAGAAGTGATCCTACCCCAGATTAGATTCATCTAAACCAGAAAGAATTCAATCAATGACAACTTCACATACGGAGAAACTCCTCAACCTCCTACGACAAAAGTAGCAATTCTAGTATCCACCCCAACTACAGAATCATCCCAAAGAGCTAAATACAATAGAAACAGAAGTAAATCTATCTTGTTAAGAAGTTAATTGATAGATATAAGGAAATAATAAATGTATAAGCTTTGACACAAACTGGAAGTTATAATCTGAGAAGAAGGTGAAAGTAACAAGAGTACACAAGAAAGTAAATGAAATTTTGATTAAATGCCAGCAATGGTGATTTAATTATTTCTTGTAGGGCAGTTAGACCCGTTACGAAAGGAAAAACATTAAAATTGGTGAGACTACTTTGAAAGTATCTGTTTTGTGGCATAGAGAAGCATCTAATGGTTACAGTTTAATCAGATCAGTGGGTTGCCTAGAGCTTCTTGTACACTTAAGAAAATGGAAATTGCAACACCATGAAGGCATTGGTCGTTTGTGTTGATTTTCATGATATGGAACGATGCCATGTAGGTGTGTAAACGATCAAAGATTCAGACCCATTGGATTGTTGCTACAGGCCTCCCCACGTGATTGGTCGCGGAGGAATCAACTCCAGTATACGGACTCTGGTGTATTTTATAGCGTAGTTGACTTGCAGTCTGTGCAGTGAAGTGTTCCCCGTCAAACATGCCTCGACGACAGAGAAGAGCACGCTATCAACAGCTGTCGCCGTTTGAGAGGGCTCGGATAATTGGGCTGTGTGAGGCTGGATTATCGCTAAAGACTGTCGCTGCACGTGTTGGCCGACAGGCATCTACGGTACAACGAGTATGGCAGCAGTAGTCAAATGAAGGTACCCACACTCGTAGACCTGGCAAAGGCCCAGCGCGACAGACAACTGTGAGAGAGGATCGCCGCATCATTCGGATGGCCCGGATGGAACCCCATGCAACAACAGCGCAAATTTCGAGCAGTTGTGGCACCCCACGTTACACAACAAATAGTTGGTAATCGCCAGCGTGCAGCTGGCTTACGAGCCCGTGTCCCTGCAGAAGGTGTTACATTGACCCCACAACAGCGACGTGTAAGGCTGGCCTGGTGTCGAGAAAGATCGACGTGGGTTGACGAATGGCATAGGGTCGTCTTTAGTGATGAATCGCGCTTCTGTCTTGCCCACAGTGATCGTCGGAATCGTGTGCGCCGACGTACCGGGGAGAAGGGCCGCCCAGATCTTATTGTCGAGAGGCACACAGGGCCAACACCAAGCATTATGGACTGGGGAACTATTGGCTTTAATGTGAAATCACAATTAGTGGTTGTTGAGGGCACTATGGCTGCTCGACAGTACGTTGATAGGGTGGTTGCCCCTATGATGGCGAACATTGCTAATGGGATGTTTCAGCAGGACAGTGCCCGGGTTCACACTGCACGCATCTCCAGAGAAGCTCTCCACGACATCACAATCTTAGAATGGCCCGCCAGATCCCCGGACCTCAGTCCTATTGAGCATGTGTGGGACATGATGGGTCGACAACTGGCCAACCGTCCTCAGCCACCCACAACTCGGGAACAACTGACCCGTGCAGTGCAGCAAGCATGGGCCACAATTCCTCAGGAAGCGATCCAGGGCCTTATTGACTCCATGCCTCGACGAATTCATCAATGCATTGCAGCTCGTGGTGGGCACATCCTGTATTGATTGTTGTCCAAACTTGCGGTCAGAGGGACCTGAAAGTGTAATCATCGAATCACAACCGAACACTCGTCCTGCATGTTCAATTGCAGCAATGTAGCACCACTCCTTCTGGGTGTTGCAATTTCCAGTTTCTTCAGTGTATTACAAATTTACATTGGCTACACTACTGGAGAGACGGGAACATCTTGAATATTTAAACGACTCTTCAAAATATTATAGACTGCCAAGTACGGAAAGTATTATGTGATTTAAACCGATTCAGTTTTTGTGAATTTTCCTTTCCTTTTAGCCTTTTTCTGAGTTTATCAGGTGAAAATCAACGGATTTGTGTTATTTCCCATTGGTGAGCATTGTGTAGGTCAGCCCATAAAGATGATATCTAGCGGCGTATTTTGAAACTCTCCGCGACACTATCAGCTGGCCAGCATTTCCAAGCCTTGTGTATCACGCAGGCAACGATAATACACACGTATTCTTATCAACCGTGTACTGTGTATGTGTTTGAAACCCAGGATAACGCATCGGTGGAATCACGAAATAATACATAATTTCGCCTTCTGTATCGATTAATTCAAGATTTAAAGCTGCATATCCATAGATTTAAATAAGTCTGTCCTCCTCTGTATGAAAATAAGTTTTGTCTGTACATCTCCATAATGATCACTTTCTTTAACAAAAGAAACCCTCCCCATTAAAAGGGATTAACGGTCAGGTTATAAGTTTCACCAAGAGGAAAAGTCTTCTTAGTTTTAATTACTGTGGTAATGGGGTGATTAGTACTTCATGGGAATCACTGTAAGTACCTAGGTGTTAATATAAGGCCTGATCTTCATTGGGGTAAACATATAATGAAGTTGTTAAAGGTTACAGATCTCTTCACATGTTCATGAGAGCATTGAGAGGTTGTAGTAAGGATGTAAAGACCGGGCGAGTTGGCTATGCGGTTAGGGTCGCGCAGGAGATAGTGGGTTCGAACCCCACTGTCGGCAGCCTTGAAGATGGTTTTCCGTGGTTTCCTATTTTCACATCAGGCAAATGCTGGGGGTGTGCCTTAATTAAGGCCACGGCCGATTTCTTCTCACTCATAGGCCTTTCCTATCTCATCTTCGCTATAAGACCTACCTGTGTCGGTGCGACGTAAAGCAAATTGTAAAAAAAAAAAAAAAAAGTATGTAAAGAAGAGGGGGTATAAGTTTCTGGTAAGATCCCTGTTAGAGTATGGTTCCAGTGTATGGGACCCTCACCAGGACTACTTGATACGAGAACTGTAATAAATTCGAAGGAATGCAGCACGATATATTCTGGGTGATTTCCGACAAAGGAGTAGTGTTACTAAAATGTTGCAAACTTTGGGCTGGGAAGACTTGGGAGTAAGGAAAAGAGATGTTCGACTAAGTGGTATGTTCCGTACTGTCAGTGGAGAGATGGCTTGGTATGATATTAGTAGACGAATAAGCTTGAGTGGAACTTTTAAAAGTAGGAAAGTTCATAATGTGATGAAAGTTTCAATTAAAAAGGGCAAATTGGGGTAAGTATTCATCAAAGGAAATGTTCGATCGAAAACGTCTAAGAAAAAGCTAGGTAAACAATTGATAGGGAATCTGCCATCTGGGGGAGAGCCCTAAATGCACACCATTGGTGATTCATTGATATTGATTGATATAGAGACCATTGATGCAATTTCGATGTGCTTGTTTGCTTGTTTATCTCGTGAAAACCCCCTGTGGGTGGGGGCGGTTGAATAACACGCAAGGTGTCCGCTGCCTATCGTACGAGACAACTAAAAGGGGCTCCAAGAGCTCTCAACATGGGAGCGAGGGTTGGGCCCTTAGCTGAGTCCTGGCATTGCTTCCACGTACTTGTGCTAGGCTCGTCCGTTTCATCTTTCCTATCCAACCTTTCTTGGTCAACTCTTGTTATTTTCCGACCCCGTCCGTATTAGGTTTGCGATGCCTACGGAGTCTTTCATTTTCACACCCTTCGTTGGCCGATACCTTCGTTTTTTGAAGTGTCGGATCCCTTCTATTTTTCTCTCCGATGAGTGTTATAGAAGATGGTTGCCTAGTTGCACTTCCTCTTAAAACAATAATCATCACTACCACCCTCTCGTGAAAACTTCTGTGAAGCTCGTAATACACACATCAGAAATAGTTTCGTATCACCTCGGACCAAAGAGTTCCCGAATATTAGAAGACAAAATCGAGAAGGAGACATACAGAGTACCACATGAGCTTATTTATTGCCCAGAAAAACAACAAATGAGATCCCGTACAACAGCAGCTTTGCTTTCTCAATTTGACTTACAGAATATAGCAAACACTATTACACTTCCGGGTAAGAAGTCCCCTTGCAGTGTTGCATGCTCGAATTCGTCTTTACATACTGTCCACTAGTTTATTTAGGTAATGTTTATCCAAATTGTCCCACTCCTCAATGGTGATTCGGCGTAGATCTCGCAGCTTGCTATATTGTTGCTGATGTCCATAAACAACAGTCTTCGTTGTTTATCCGGGACATGTTCGATAGGGTTCATGTACGGGAACACGGCCGCCACTCTAGTCGAGTGATATAATGAATACCAGGGTTCGGATTCTGATGACCTATTAAATGCCGAAAATGACCTATGCAATGACCTAAAATCGCAAAAAAAAAAAAAGAAGCTTAAAATGAGCGAGAAAATGACCTGAAAATATCTAGGTATACATTTAGCAAAAAAGTAAATAAGTGTATTATATTTGTACCGGGAGGTACACCTCTACGCCGTACATTTAAATATTGCGCCAATTAGAACTCCTCTACAGGAGAAACACTGAACTTGGAACTTGACTTACTTAAACTTTTCCTCAGAAGAGGTCACTGCCGTAATTTTGTGAGTATGAAGTTGCCAGTCCTGTGTGAATTTCAACTTGTTTTTGTTTTCCGTTCATGAAGAAATTTGGACATTCTCTCAGAGAGGTCACTACAAAAAACTATGATCATGCACCCTGGTGCGAAGTGAAGGAACTTTATTTGAAGAAATGTTGTATTCATAAGTTTTCTTTTTACTAAATTGCGTTCATTCATTTTTGGGTTGGCAATATTTATCCTTGCTTTCCGCCTGTTTTGAATTTAATCAATCAAGAATTTTTGTAATTAATTTCCAACCAATCACGTCTTTCTTCTTCGATTTTGAATGTAAACTTTGTATCCTCCAATAAAATTCTGTTGGTGTGTCTTGATTATTCATGAAAGGTCTCGAACTTTCCCCGAAGGTTTATAAACTGCGGATTTTGACGGCTCTTGGCCACTTGATGAACATCTAAGTGTGGGTATGTGAAGCAGGAGGCGGGAGGTGCCTTTTTCATTAGGCAGCAGGTCTTCGGAAAGGTAATGGCAGTTTAACATCTTTATTTCTTGCTAGCTCCGCAGTTTAACCCGAGGGATAGGTCCGAAACTTTAACGATGTAACCTACTTATCTGTAATGTAATTTTCTGCCGGCTTATGTAAATATCTTTAACTGTAAATCGGGGATAGAGAGTGCTGTACCCTCTCGAGCTCCCCTTCAGATTGGTTTGAGGTGACTACGTTTGTAACTGGTCTTTTCCTTTTCCGTAATGTCTTAAATTATTCTTATACGATTCAGCTCCATAGTTTGGGAATAGCCCCTGTGTCATCGGCCTAGTGCCTTTTAGGTTTTAGAATGAGTATTTAGGAGTGCAAGTACACGCCTCCATTAATTTTGGTATTTCGGGCCATTTACTTAACCTGTTCTTTTTCTGCTGAGGCCCAGTAGGTTGGGTACAAGATACCCCCGTTCATTTTTGTAAGTTATGCCTTGATGGCAATTAATTGTAAAGTTTGGTATTGCCTTTAAAAGGCTTGAAAAACTGAGAGCGTGTCAGCTCTTTTCAAGTGTTGTAAAGGTGCCTCTGGGAGGCTTGACATTGACATTTTGGGAGCATGTGCTCCAGGCATTAGGGGCTTTCTGCCCTTAAGTAAGGTTATTAGGTTGAGCGTGTAGCTCACGAAGTGTAAAGTGAGGGCTTGAAGCCCAAGTTCTGTTTATACCACCAATCTTGTCTTTCCTAGACTCGTTTTTTTACCTTGTTACTTGTTTTTTTAAGAGAGAAAAAATATAACCTTGTTATAGTTTTAAATTAACTTTGATTTGGTAGTTAGACCCATTCACCCTGGCACCTTCTTTCACCTCTGCTGATCCACCAACCACGGTAACAATATACATTACCTATTACTCGTAATGGAGTGAATACCATTAAGGTTACTAAACCGAGCTCGGTAGCTGCAGTAACTTAAATGCGGCCAGTATCCAGTATTGGGATATAGTAGGTTCGAACCCCACTGTCGGCAGCCCTGAAAATGGTTTTCCGTGGTTTTCCATTTTACACCAGGCAAATGCTGGGGCTGTACCTTAATTAAGGCCACGGCCGCTTCCTTCCCACTCCTAGCCCTTTCCTGTCCCATCGTCTCCATAAGACCTATCTGTGTCGGTGCGACGTAAAGCAACTAGCAAAAAAAGCGTTACGAAATAATACTAATAAGAAAAACGAACATGCTCGTTGGTCGTTAGGACTTACGAAAGTTGACCACATCAGAAATGATCGTGTCAGATGACGAATGGGAGTTGAATCAATTTCGGAGAAGATGCAAGAAGCTCGCCTCAGATAGTATGGACACGTCATGAGAAGAGAAGGTCCATCATTTACTAAGACAACTGTCCAGTACAACCTAGGATGATATCTACCACGCGGCCGTCCCAAGGAACGGTGGCTATTCGTCTGAAGAAAGACATGGGGATCGTGGGTATCCGACCTGATGATGTCTTAACAGGACCAAATGGGAATGACATGCAAAGTAGCGAGCCCTAGAGTGTCCCTGAAAAAACGCTAGGAATTAATACTATTATTATTTATGTTAGTATTCAGCATTTATATAATTTATATTTATCAAACCTACAATATATTTCAGTGGCGGCACATTTTATTGTTGGTGCATGTGCATTGATTATTGTTTAAGTTTTGTTTCCTGATTTGATATATCGCAGTGACATTCGCTCAGGAGAGGCAAAGTTTAATACTGAGTTTGTGATATTTCTTCTGACTGTAAATCCGGTGCCGAATAGTAATAGTTTGTTTGGTAGGAGGATTGTTGATTTGCCTTTATTCTATAGCTTTCTGATTCAAAATAATTTCCACCAGTGTACCTGGTTTCTTAGAGTGATAAAATTTGGATGTTGAGTTTATCTAATGTGCCCTTTTGGTGCTTTAGCTTGCCAATCTTGAGAAATGTATTGATATGATACATACATACATACATACATACATACATACATACATACATACATACATACATACATACATACATACATACATACATACATACATACATACATACATACATACAGTACATACATACATACATACATACATACATTATCATTATAGACTGTTATGCCTTTCAGCGTTCAGTCTGCAAGCCTCTGAGAATTTACTAAACGTCGCCACAATCCTCGATTTGCAACTAGTGTTGTGGCCTCATTTAGTTCTATCATTACTCCCATAGGTCCGAGGCTTGCTATGTAGGAAATTTCTTTCTTTTCCACCTATTCAATACAACTCAATATGTTAAAGTTAGAGTTAAATCCTCATTAAAATAATAATTTACATGTTTCGCGCCCTTTCCTATGGGGCATCATCAGCCGTATCATTACCTCAAACCATATCAGGTACATGGTTTAAATTATCTAAAATCTACTACAAAATTAAATACATTAAAAAACTTCGAAACCATATCAGGTAGGCTACCTGGTTAAAATTGATCCAAAATCTACTACAAAATTGAATACATTAAAAAACTTCACTTAAAAAGGCCGTCATTATATGAGTACCTTGATTTAGGTACAAGTGAAAATTACAATATTGATGGCCTTCATATGAATATTCAACATTGACCAGTAGACCAATTTTAACCAGGTACCTGATATGGTTTGGAAGTTTTTAAATGTATTCAATTTTGTAATAGATTTCAGATCAATTTTAACCAGGTAGGGACCTGATATGGTTTGAGGTAATGTTACGGCTGATAATGCCCCATAGTAAAGGGCGAAACATGTACCGATTCTTATTTTAATGAGGATTTAACTCTAACATACTGAGTTGTATTGATTACGTGGAAAAGAAATAAATTACTTACATTTATCATAAGGTCACTTTCAATATGGATTCGCAATGATTTTCATTACTTGTAAATAAAATGGCGTATGGCTTTTAGTGCCGGGAGTGTCCGAGAACAAGTTTGGCTCGCTTTCGATTTGACTCCTGTAGACGACCTGTGCGTCGTGATGAGGATGAAATGATGAGGAAGACTACACATAGGCCTACACCCAGCCCCCGTGTCGGCGAAATTAACCAATTATTGTTAAAATTCCCGACTCTGCCGGGAATTGAACCCGGGGCCCCCGTGACGAAAGGCCAGCACGCTAACCATTTAGCCATGGGCCGGACTTCATTACTTGTAATAAGTGTATTGATGTTTGAAGTGGCAATGAAATATTTGCACTTTGGCGAAGAGATTAATTGTGAAGCTTTGCTTTGCTTTGTTACCTATCGTCATCATGCTAGTAAGTTGAAGAGAATAGGGACGTCGTCATCGAGCTCAGTGTTACAACTAAGGTACTGAGCCTTAGAGGTTTCCTCAAGATGTTTTCTGGCTGGGCCTGTTTTTTTGGTCCGCGAGAGTTATTTTATTTCCCTCAGACCAGTCCCCCTGGTGGCCATGATCGTTAAAGTATCAAGTCTATATGGTCTGACACCGTGGTTAGCCGATTCGAGTACCGTTGGTCGAAAACCTGTTCATTAGAATGTTGGCCGGCAGGGTAGGGGAGGTGGTGGTATAAAAGTTCTAATCACTAGATTGCGTGCCGAAAGTCTAGATTCAATACCAAACTCTCTCCGCAATGTTTGTATGGAGTGAGGGCATATTATGATGGTGTTGATGGCGATTCGTCCGTCGGATGGAGACGTAAAGCTCTGAGACAGGGGTAGACTATGTGCCGACACCGAACGTTACTCACTCCCGGGTGCACCGGGTGAGCCGAACATGTCCTCGGACACTCCCGGCACTAAAATCCATACTATGAATGAATGAATGAATTAATTAATTAATTAATTAGCACATAAATTCCTCAGACCCTTCGGACATGTCCGGCGAGCCTCTATCTGCCACCTGGGACGCGCCCGATAGGGGAACAAGTAAACCCACATGGGATTAATTTTTATGTTTTAATGAAGATAGATTCCATTCTCTCTAGACTGTTCGTATTTACTAGTGACATTGGCATGTTGAGAGAGATAAAACAAACTGTCTCTCCTAACTCATTCCTCTTGAGATCATTATAATTTTTAACATTGTCACTTGTTTTGAAACGCAAGTTGTACTTGCATGCAATTACTATTCCAACACCTCGGATGATGCTATTCATTACGTAGCAATGATAGGAATGTATAATCATATACCTAATTCTCATTTCCGTCCATTGTCTGTGGAGTTCAGAGGAACTTGGGTGCTTTATTTTGCCACTTTGAGAACTTGCAGCATGTTTGTAAAAGTGTTTTCTACTGGTTGATAGCTCTCGGTGGGAAAAACTGGGTGAGGTGAGGGACCTTCAAAATGACGAACAGAGCAAATATGTTCACACTATTTTATTGGTTGCGGATAGAAAGTAGATGATGGCTAAATCTATTCGGTCATCACGGTACACTAATAAAATTGTTGTTCTAGTTGGTAGGGAGTTGTTTAGCTCAAGGAGTGTTCCATAAAACTTCGACTCATGCCGAGTGAACTTACTACAATTAAGTAGAAGGTGATTTCAGCTGGTACCTTATCAGGGTCTGTTGCGCAAATTGACGTTTCGAGAGCTCCAATCTCGTGCAGGTGACTTGGGTAAAACCATGCTCATGTCTATAATAAATGAAGTCTTGAAATATCAAAGGGGCTAAGTGTCCAAAATAAGAAATATAATTAAGCTCCAATCTCGTGCAAGTGACTTGGGTAAAACCATGCTCATGTCTATAATAAATGAAGCCTTGAAATATAAAAGGGCCTAAGTGTCCTAAATAAGAAATATAATTATTCGAGTAAAAATGTTTTAATTGATCCTTGAATGAATGTTCCACATAGGTAACACGATATATATATATATTGCTAGTGGCTTTACGACCTACCAACACAGACAGGTCTTATGGCGACGATGGGATAGGAAAGGGTTAGACTTGGGAAGGAAGCGGCCGTGGCCTTAATTAAGGTACAGCCCCAGCATTTGCCTGGTGTGAAAATGGGAAACCACGGAAAACCATCTTCAGTGCTGCCGACAGTGGGATTCGAACCCACTATTCCCGGATGCAAGCTCTCAGCTGCGCGCCCCTAACCGCACGGCCAACTCGCCCGGCATATACTTGTGTGTGTTAGATATATTTTCAATAATTATACAGATCGGCATCACAACCAGAATGGTTGACAAACGCCACTGAATGAAAATCACGAAGTGAGGACTGTCCGATCAGGATTGTAGGGAGGATGATATAGTTGATTTCCTCACCAGGGGAGCGACAGTGAATGCCGCCAGTTAATGTGACACAATTGAGCGTCTGCGGGTAGCAATTCGCAGAAAACGACCTGTACTTCTTTCAACAGGCGTCGTGTTGATGTATGACTCCGGATCACACGCAGCTAACACTTGTGAATTGTTACGGCGCTTCTGGTGAGAGGTACTGTACAATCCTTCCTTTATCCCCGCTATGGCACCCGATGGTACCCAGTGATTTCCATCTCTTCAGACCGTTGAAAACAATGAAGGTGGGAAGCTATTCAACGACGATACGGCCGTTCAGCAAGTCGTCATTGGCTTCTGGTACTGGATGCAGATTTCTTCCATGCCGGGATCGATGCCTTGGTGTACCGTTGGAACAAGTATTTGGAGAAGAATGGTGACTATGTTGAATAGCAATGCGTATCGATGCCCTACTACCGTGTATCCTTACATCTGCCTATATCATCAAGTTTCTCCGCTCGAGCTCTTCTTATATTATTTTTTGAAGCGCATGTGTAGCTATCCTCTCTTATCCTCCGTAATCTTCTGATCTTGCTTCGTGTCGGCCGAAAAGTTGAAGACGAATACGACGGGCTCTTCGGGAAGTGTCCCAAGATGGACTGCAGGACTGTTTCGAAAAGTGGTACGGACGCTGGCAGAATTGTGTTACTGCCCAAGGGAAGTTGTGTAAAAGTTCCAAAGTTCTCTATAATAAAACTGTTTCTACACATTTACGGGTAGCTTTTGGCTGCACTGGTACATTAAAAATTTATGGCCCACCTGTCGCTATTTCAATCAATCAATCAATCAATCAATCAATACTGATCTGCATTTAGGGCAGTCGCCCAAGTGGCAGATTCCCTATCTGTTGTTTTCCTAGCCTTTACTTAAATGATTTCAGAGAAATTGGAAATTTATTGAACATCTCCCTTGGTAAGTTATTCCAATCCCTAACTCCCCTTCCTTTAAATGAAAATTTGCCCCAATGTGTCCTCTTGAATGCCAACTTCTTAATGGATGCTCCTGTCAGTTTTCATTACTGTGTTGATGGGGTGATATCTCATGGGGAACACAGTGAGTACCAAGGTGTTAATATAAGACATTAGCTTCATTGAGGTAAACCTACTGAACGAGGATTTTAAGAAAGGTTACAGATTTCTTCACATGGTTATGACCGTTATGAGAATATTATTTAGGGGTTGTAGTAAGGATGTAAAGGAAAGGACGTATAAGTCTCTGCTAATTAGAGTGTGCTTCCAGAGTATGGACTACTTGATAAGCGAACTGTAGATCCAAAGGAAAGCAGCACGATTCGTTCTGAATGATTTCTGACAAAGTTATGTTACGGAAATTTTGCAAACTTTGGGCTGGGAAGACTTGGGAGTAAGGAGACGAGATGCTCTACTAAGTGGTATGTTTGGAGCTGTCAGTGGAGAGATGGTGTGGAATGACATTAGTAGACGAATAAACTTGAATGTAGCTTTTAAAAGTAGGAAAGATCTCAATATGAAGATAAAGTTGAAATTCAAGAGGATTGATTGTGACAAATGTTAATTTATAGGACGAAGAGTAAGGGACTGGAATAACAGTCACGAACGAGACATCGGGAAGTGCGGAAGTGTGAGTGAGCTGAGGAGTGCAAGATGGGAGTAACGCTACAGCAATACAGGCTAAGAATTGGAAGATGGCATGGTGTAAGGTGGTGTTGGAAGAAAGGTGGAGCAGAGAGAGGGAGAGAAATTAGTTATAAAAGACTGTTGGAGATTATGTTGTGTGCGACGGTTATTTCGACGTTGCTGGTGGTAGGAGGTATAAAAAAGAACCCGGCTCCAAATCAGGGACCGTTCGGTTGGGAGGAACTTGAAGAGATCAAGAGAGTGGTGAAGGAAGCGAGCAAAGGAGAAGAAATAAAGGAAATGATGCTGGAACACCGGGCAACTCAAATGAAGGAGATGAAGGACTTAAACATTTTTATAAAAGAAGAAATTGGAGGGGTAAATGACAAGTTAGCGGAGATAGAAGATGAGGTAGGGAGCTTGAAAAAGAAGTGTTGGTACTGGAAGAGGAACTGACAGCAATGAAGAGAGAAGTGAGGCTAGCGAGGAACGAATCAGCAAGAAAAAACGTGTTTGCGTATGGTGTACCAGAGGAAGGAACAGAATCAAAAGTGGAGTTAGTATTCAAAGTGGTGGACATAGTTTCGAATAAAATGAAGATAAACTTCTCTGAAGTGGATATAGATTATATATAGAGAGTAGGAAGGAACAAGGGACATAGGCCGGTGAAGTTAAGATTTTCAACCCTGATGACTGATATAATTCTGAGGACTGGAATAATCCAGGGAAATATTCGATAAATTCTAAGTTCTCTGAAAACGATTACGGCAGTACAAAGCTAGGTAAACAATTGATAGAGAATTTGCCACTTGGGCGTCAGACCTAAATGCAGGTCATTCGTTTGTGGCGGCATCAGGAAGAATGAACTCGCCCCACATACAGAACGCACCCTTGTGCACGATGCAACATTGCATCAGGGTATAGCTTGCTAAACTAGCGTCATTCGGCTGCGTGGAGTGAGCATGAGCATCACGCCTGTTTGTGTCTTGTTGGTGTAATCAGTGTAACCTATCTCACATGCAAAGGTGTACTAAAACTGTGTGTGGTGTAAATAAATCTTATTATCCATGAGGGCTGGTTTATTTATGAACGATGTGGAGCTGCCTACAACCAAGACCCCATAAATGGTGACCCCGAGTATGGAGAACACGCTCATACCATAACCTATCTTGGACCACGTGCTTCACCACAGATCACGGTATGTTACCACACTTTATTTCAAAGAGGCATTAGACTGTTTACTTCATTGGAACTACCACCTCTTCCGAGTATGAAACCAATTCGACAAACGACAAAAACAGTCGCCAGAATCCTAACGGCCGTCGGTGATACGCATCGCTTCAGTCCGCACGCGGCAACTTTACGCCACTTCTCTCTGTTACGCCGCATCTGCTAATCTTCAAGAACGCAACACATCATCTAAAAACTTGTATGTATATAACCTACGTTTTACTTGTTACGGAATATTGCAAATTATTCACAACATAAATTCGTTGTGAAGTTGTACGGACATCACAAAGAAATGTATAGGCCTACAGTGGACAGTACCTAGTTTTCTAACCATAGTTACAATCTTGGTGTTAAATTGATGTACGTAATCCAGCAATCTTCTGTGCAATTTTCTTGTTCTCTTTTTGCGAGTTGAGGCCTAAGATACAGACTACTCCACAACATAGGCCTACCCTATTTGCTGTTCAAACAAGTAAAATTACTTTAAAATAACCTACTTCTCATGCATTACTACTGCTTGAATTGTTGTACTATATATATAAATCGTAATCGTGCCTTTTAGTGGTTTCTAAGTTGTTACATTACAGGTATAACATACAGTTGCATTATATGGACATTCCTCAAGACTTAAAATGGACATTGGAACCCACGGTTTATGCTTAATATTTTCATTTATAACCAAAATCAGTGTGTAACATCTGCAAGATTATTTTGTTAACTTATAGTTTATATGTTTGTGAATCTCTTATCATATGCTAGGCCTACCTGCATAATATTTCTTTTCCAGCTAACCTATAAGATTGTTTCAAACCATTTGTAAATTTGTGCTTGTGTTGCTCATCCTCACATCTTCATTCACTTACACACACAACTACACATCGTATCTCTGACTACTTCTTTGTCACCTTGTCCGGTATTTTCAGAATTCTTTTTCTCCTTGCCCTTGTGTTGTGTACCCATCTTGATTATGGCGGAGGATCGATTAAAAGCTTTGGAGGAACAAAATAACAACTTGCAGAACCAACTCCAACAACTTATTGCTTTGACGAAGCCTTTGCAAGAGCAGAACGAAGCATTACTAGCCCGGCTCCAGGAGCATGAGTCTACTGGTACCGATGCTACATCTAGCAATGTTGGCCAAGTTGCCAAAATCTCTGCAAAGCTACCACCGTTTTGGTATGACAGACCAACTGTTTGGTTCGCCCAGGTTGAGACTCAATTCAGGCTCGCAGGCATCACGGCCGACCAGACTAAATTTGATAATGTAATTTCACAGCTTGACACCAAGGTCATAGCCGAGGTAGAAGACATTGTCATTAACCCTCCTACCACAGGACGTTACGAAAAACTAAAATCTGAACTAGTCCGTCGTCTTTCCGTATCCGAAGAGCAACGAGTTCGCCAACTTCTTGGCGACGAAGAATTCGGTGATAGGAAACCATCACAATTTTTACGTCACTTAAAGTCATTAGCCGGTAGCTCACTTCATGACGAAAGTATATTAAAACAACTTTTCATGCGTCGACTACCCCAGCACTTGCAGGCTATATTAGCGGCCCAGTTAATGCCTCTAGCTGATACAGCAGAGCTTGCAGACAAGATCTTGGAACTTTCACCTACTGTCACGCCACCATATAGCCACTTGGCCGTACATGCTACAGCTGCGCCGAACACTTTAGCTGCCCAGATGGAGGAATTGACACGTAAAGTCGATGCCCTGGCCCGTAACCAGCCCCGAGGCAGGAGTCACAGTAAAAGGAGATCTAAAAGCCGTGACCGTTCCCTTACTCCACAGAGCCGGCTTTGTTGGTACCACAAAAAGTTCCAAGATAAAGCTGTAAAATGTACTAGTCCCTGTTCCTGGCAGGCGGAAAACGGAACGAACAGCCAGTGAAGGCGGCAACTGTCTGTTCTACATCGGGCCGCCGTCTATTTATTTTTGATCAGAATACCAAAGCAAAATTTCTGATTGACATCGGATCTGACCTTTGCTGTTTCCCGCGTAAGCTTCTGGTAAGCACTTGCAAAGCTTCTGGGTATGAGCTGAGCGCTGCAAACGGTAGTACAATCAGGACATATGGTAGCCTTTCCATGAACCTCAACCTTGGTTTACGTCGTGACTTTCGTTGGCAATTTGTCATTGCTGATGTTAGCACAGCCATCATTGGTTCTGATTTTCTGGCTTACTATAACTTACTCCCTGACTGCCGTAACAGATGCCTCCTCGACGGCACCACCGGCCTACACGTTAAGGCATCTGTAGCCTCTATCGAACAGGCCAGCGTAAAGACTGCTGCAGTATCCACCGACTCACTTTTCAGCATGTTGCTCGCTGAGTTTCAGTCCATTACTCGCCCACCTGGCATCCAACGTGATATTAAACACAATACTGTACATCACATTAGGACAACCGAAGGCCCACCAGTCTCTTGTCGACCTCGTCGTCTAGGACCCCAAAAATTGCAGATAGCGAAGAAAGAATTCGAGGACATGGTAAGGTGTGGTACAGCGAGACCTTCTAATAGTCCCTGGTCCTCACCCTTGCACCTTGCACCTAAGCGGGACAACTCATGGCGTCCATGTGGCGATTACCGGGCATTGAATGCAAGAACAATACCCGACTGCTACCCGGTACGACACATAGGAGATTTTTGCCATAACATTGCTGGGTCAACCATTTTCAGTACATTTGACCTTACCAAGGCCTACCGACAGATTCCAATTCACCCCAGTGACATTTGCAAAACAGCCATAACAACCCCTTTTGGGCTGTTTGAATTTCCCTATATGTCGTTTGGGTTACGAAATGCTGGACAAACTTTCCAGCGTTTTATGGATGAGGTCACTAGAGATTTAAACTTCTGTTTCCCGTATATCGACGATATCCTGGTGTTCTCACGGGATGCTGAAGAGCATATGCACCATCTCCGCATACTTTTCCAGAGATTAGCTGATTACGGTGTAGTCATAAATCCATCCAAGTGCGTATTAGGTGCAAGTGAGGTAACCTTCTTGGGCTATCGGCTCTCAAAGGACGGTACAAAACCTCCACCAGAGAGAATCCAGTCTCTCTTGGAATACCCTCTACCGAAGACTGTCCAGGGCCTCCGCCGGTTCCTGGGCATGGTCAACTTCTACAGACGTTTCCTACCACATGCGGCTGAATTGCAGGCGCCGTTGGTGAACGTCCTAGCCAATTCTAAGCTTAAGGGTTCTAAACCTGTCCCCTGGACTCCAGAATTGCAACGTGCTTTCCACGAATGCAAAGAAAGCCTAGCGCAAACCACTCAACTCGCTCATCCATTGCCAGATGCGCCTCTAGGTCTCTTTACCGATGCATCAAATACTCAAGTTGGAGCGTGTTTGCAACAGAAAGTTGGACACCATTGGCAGCCCCTAGCATTTTTCAGTAAGAAGCTTTCAGCGCGTCAAACAACGTGGCCGGCCTATTACAGGGAACTGTTAGCTGTGTACGAGGCTGTCCAGCATTTCCGCTATATACTGGAAGCACAACACTGCACCATATATACGGACCACAAGCCTCTGCTTTATGCATTTTCTCAACGCAGAGAAAAACTACCCCCAGCCCAACTAAATCAGCTGTCCTTCATATCCCAGTTCACAACTGATATTCAGCATATAAAGGGAGCAGATAACGTTGTCGCTGATACAATGTCTCGTGTTGAAGCCATCTCACTAGATGACTACGCTGCGCTGGCTCGATCCCAAGCGGACGATGACGAACTCAAAGCCTTATTGCATGGTGGTACGTCGCTGACATTAGAAAAAGTAACCCTTCCGGGCACCACGACTACCATTGTATGCGATACATCAACAGGAAAACCTCGTCCGTTCCTGACACTTCCTTTTCGACGCAAGTTCTTTGACAAGCTCCATAACTTAAGCCACCCAGGTATTCGAGCCACCTCTCGTCTAGTCTCAGATAGATTTGTTTGGCCATCTATTCAGAAAGACACTCGTGCTTGTTTGTCCTGTCAACGCAATAAAGTGACGAGGCATAATATATCTCCTTTGGGGAATTTCGGAGCACCCACAGGCCGTTTCAGCTACATTCACTTGGATATTGTTGGTCCACTGCCTGTCTGCGAAGGCTATAATTATATCCTCACTGCTGTTGACAGATTTACTCGCTGGCCAGAGGCATGGCCGATGCGCAGCATCACTGCTGAAGAAACAGCCGATACGCTAATAAGTGGTTGGATCTCCCGATTTGGTCTCCCAACTCGTATAACTACTGACCAAGGAAGACAATTCGAGTCTACACTCTTTCGCAGACGTATGACACAATTTGGTACAACAAAAATCCGTACAACCAGCTACCACCCATCCGCTAACGGTATGGTGGAGCGTCTTCATAGACAGCTAAAAGCTTCTCTGATGTGTCATAGTGCAACGTGGATAAAAGCCTTACCCCTAGTATTACTTGGCATGCGTGCGGTTCTTAAGGAAGATCTGAAAGCTTCCCCCGCCGAACTAGTTTTTGGGGAGCCTCTACGCCTCCCTGGGGAAATGGTTACTTCTTCGCCCAGTCCCCCTACTCCACTTGACCCTGCGGATTTTGTAAATCACCTAAGGAAGGTAATGGCCGAACTAAGACCTGTTCCTGCCTCCCGCCATAGTCAAGAGAAAATATTCGTCTTCAAAGACTTGGCAACTGCCTCCCATGTTTTCCTGAGAGTTGATCATGTGAAGCCTCCCTTGCAACCCCCATACTCTGGTCCTTACCCTGTAGTCAGCCGTAATGAGAAGACTTTGACGCTAATGATCGGAAACAAATAAGTAGTAGTGAGTACAGACCGTGTTAAACCTGCATACATAGAAACAAACCTTGCTCTTCCTACCCGCACCAACCCACCTGACACATCTGCTACCCCCATTTCATCCGGTCAACCTAGCACTTCTTTTACACCTGACTTACCTGATGCGTCATCACCACCCAGAAAGTACACAACACGATCAGGACGCAGAGTTCGCTTTGCCCGTCCATTCGATTTGTGAACTTTCCTTCTCCGTGGGGGGGTGATGTGGCGGCATCAGGAAGAATGAACTCGCCCCACATACAGAACGCACCCTTGTGCACGATGCAACATTGCATCAGGGTATAGCTTGCTAAACTAGCGTCATTCGGCTGCGTGGAGTGAGCATGAGCATCACGCCTGTTTGTGTCTTGTTGGTGTAATCAGTGTAACCTATCTCACATGCAAAGGTGTACTAAAACTGTGTGTGGTGTAAATAAATCTTATTATCCATGAGGGCTGGTTTATTTATGAACGATGTGGAGCTGCCTACAACCAAGACTCCATACGTTCATTCATTGAGGCCAGAACAAAATGTTGCTTCCATTAAAAATTAGAGGAAGATCGTAACTTACGATTAAAAATTAGGTCTAATCTATGGCTGTAACAGAGTGGAAGTTGCTGAGGTTTGAGGTGGTGCTTATTGTGAGTAGTGTTACAGAGCACGACTGTGAAAGCTGTTACTCATAGGGTCATTTATCCCTCAATAACACTTTCTGGCTCAGTGAGAAGAGCAATGACGAACTACCTCACTCCTCATCGTGCGTAGTACGTCTGATTATAGCGCCGCCATCGGTTTCCGCATTACAGCATACTTGTAGTATACGATTTTCAATTCCGGGATCAGGCAACTTCAGTTTTCATTATACAGGGTCATTTCTAAGATGGCAAAGCTCTAAATCGATTATTCCAAGTAGGGCAGATGAACAAGACTAAGGGACACTGGGATACACAGTTGAGCGTCACTCATCATCATCATCAGCAGCAGCAGCAGCAGCAGCAGCAGCAGCAGCAGCAGCAGCAGCAGCAGCAGCAGCAGTCCACTTGATTGCATGCAGTAGTTTTTGCCAAACAGAAATATGGTACCACTGGCTGAGCTCCTTTTATTGTTTGTACACCTGAAAGTCGTGTCTGTTCAGCATGTTAAAATATTACTTCATAAACATCTTTTTGAACTGACTTATAAACTTAATTTTCTTGTTAATTTGTCCTCTGTGGTGAGTGGAACTACTTTCATTAAGGATATCCACCGGAATACCAATTTCACTTTGAAGTTCACTGACTAGTCGCCTAGAGTTAATCATTACCACCCCACCGGTGAAGGCGGAGGAGGGGGGGGGGGGGAAGGAAGTAGAAGCTTCTTTGATTACAAAGTAAGAGTCATAGACTCACATGCCCATTTTAGGCTATTATTAATATAATGCGAAAAATGCTTATCAATCGCTGACGATCGCTTCGCTAATTGTTGTGCAAGAAGCACGTTCCTCATGAGGTTTAACCTTCTGAGACTGTAGATAACTCGGATATTGAGGGAAAGTACTTTGTATGACACCAGGCTTTAAAATATTTAATTCTGCGTTCTCCTTGTAGTCCGTATTGCGAAAATGAAGACTACAGACGCGAGAGTAATCTGAGGATATTAGGACCTTGCCTAGATGTAGCCGACAGCCAATTTTCTCTTAATTCTCTTCTAGAAGGTACCGTATATCATGGCGTCGTATTCCTTCTGGCTGCGAACCACCTTGCCGAGATTAGCAAAATGGCATACACCAGTTGAATATTTCGGGGGAAATCTGAAGTTTCAGTCCTACAAAAAAGTGTAACTTGCTTTTAGATTATCTATAAGCATAACGTGATTAATTCATTACACAATTCTATACAAAATATCACTTGTACAAATGGAAGTAAACAGTCACGTTTATTCATTGTACGAAATAATTCAGCTTTTCACACGCATGCTTGCATCATAACGTCATAACCAGGGCCGGATTAAGGGGGGGGGGGGCTAAAGGGGCTGCAGCCCCGGGCCCCGCGTGCCAAGGGGCCCCGGCCCTTGGCCGAACTTAAAATTGTATAAAAAGGCCTGCTGCTCTACCTCCGTGCATGTATATGAATATTTACGCTCGCAAAATATCGAACACGCACTCTTCCTTCCTTCCTTCCTTCTTATCAGCTGTCCGCGTTAGTATTTCATCACTGCTAGAATCAATTACCATCCGGAGACACGAATCCTCGCTACTTACGCACTGTAATTATTATTTCTTTTTTGCTATTTTGCTTTACGTCGCACCGACACAGATAGGTCTTATGGCGACTATGAGACGGGAAAAGCCTAGGAATGGGAAGGAAGCGGCCGTGGCCTTAATTAAGGTACAGCCCCAGCATTTGCCTGGTGTGAAAATGGGGAAACAATGGAAAACCATCTTCAGGGCTACCGAAAGTGGGGTTTGAACCCCTCTATCTCCCGGATGCGAGCTCACAGCTGCGCGCTCCTAACCGCACGGCCAACTCGCCCGGTTGTAATTATTCTAAAGGTTATTGTTGATGAAAATTTAAATCTGGCAGCTTGCGAGTACGGCAAAGGGGGAAGGGGGAAGAGGTTTAGGAAGTGAGCGGGAGGGGACAGGGGAAACACAGTGGAATGCGCATGCTATACTATATCTTTGCTTCAGGAAGAGAACTTCCAGTTCACCTCTGATTATTGAACCATTCATAAGTTACAACTGTAATGTTTTTGTAAAATGGATAGAAAATATCCTAGTGGTGCCAAAAACGTAAGTTCTGTTTTGTATGTCACTTTGATAGTGATCATGAGACAAATGTAAAATATGTTTTGGCATTATGAAATATTAACATGAAAAATAGAGAAAAAGTGTAGTCTATTTCAACACTTCCCTATTCATCAATTTAAGTGGAAGTAGTTCTATAACGACTTCAGTATGCTAGTCTTACATGATGTTACGAAGAAGGGGCCCCACATTTTTAAATAGCCCAGGGCCCCCAAACACCTTAATCCAGCACTGGTCATAACACAATGCTATCTATACCCACGGTCCCACACTGACCGTGAAAATTGTGCGTCTCTGACTGCACTCTTACGGCGACTTGAAGAAATATTGGAATTCGCGCCTACCTGTGTTAAACTAGTGGCATAGAGCAGGCAGCGCCTTAAGAGGATAGAGATGGCGGTGCTTTAATGTCATCTAGTTCCCTCAACTGCCGCTGCGGCGCTTCAAACTGTGGGCCTGTGAACGTAAGCAAAGCTATGACATAGATACCTTAAGTAAGGTTCTGCTACCTGACTGCTACCACTGAATTTAACAATATAATGGGCAGCTTACCTTATGTTAAACAGCATATAATTTGGAAAGTTTCCACTTTTCTTTGGTCTTAATTCCATTGTAGAGTTTTTCTGTTTCTAAAATTGTATCATATGTAGGGATGTACAGTCCCAGCATTTTCCTGATAACAGAGGCCATCTATACACACAGAGCACTCTAAAAATTTCGAAGAGCCTTTCGAGACAAATCTCTTTACATAAACAAATATCATGCAACTGCTTCAGATATACAATAATCATGTTCAACTATTTCATCATAGTCCATAAATGCTGACTGTTCAGTTTACTCTTTGTATTATTTATTGGTGACGAGACTTTGAGTTCGAGAAACACTTGTAAAGTCGTCGAAATGAATATAAATCAATTTTTGGTATTTGGTTTATGTCACACCTCAGACAGTCCTTATGGCGACGATGTGATAGAACCAGGACTGGATAGGAAACGACCGTGGCCTTAATTGAGGTACAGTCCCAGCATTTGACTGCTGTGAAAGTAAGAAAACAATGAAAAGAAAACCATCTTTAGGGCAACCGACAGTGGGACTAGAACCCACTATTTCCCAAATGCAAGCAAACAGCTTCACGCCATGACCACGTAGCCAACCCGCTCGGTAATATAAGGATTATCTTTATTCTGCAATGCCTCACAATTTCCGAATTTTGTGGCTTTAAGATAATTTACGCAGAAAGCAATTTACACAAGCGTAAAGATGTGGGCATTGCTGAATAATTCTGGAGACCACATCTTACAATTCTGAAGAATCCTGGTTGAACATACAGTACTTCAATGCCGCACTATAGCCTACTAGCAAATATTTTGACATATTTAAAGTGGATTTTAAGGTTTCCCTCTACTATGTTACTAGTTAAGAACCAGTTCTTATGATTTTTCCGAAAATAATCAGCCATTTTAATCCTTCAGTTGCTTCAAAATCTGTGCTATATTTTCTTATTGCTTCTGAGTTAAAATTTTCGTTTAAAGTGTCGAAGAAATTGTTCATTTCCAAAGTAAATAAAGCGATTGTCTCAGTCGTCGTCTTGAATAAAATATAAACCCACTGGCAGTTGAATTACTAAAATGATTGTAATATACTATAGCCCATGCTATTCTCCGTTTTTCGCCTGGAATTTTAGGATTCACTTGTGTCTAAGTCAATTTAGGGCATATTCTTAGAAGATTTATGTATGTGAGGATGTCTATTACATATTCTATGCTTAATGACAGAATAAAGATTGATTGATTGATTGATTGATTGATTGATTGATTGATTGATTGATTGATTGATTGATTGATTGATTGATTGATTGATTGATTGGCCTTTTATTAGTAATGAACGACCCCCATTTCCCCTCAGTCGGATAGAATGAGGAAGTGAAGGACACATAGACTACATACTGGATATGCAGAAGGACCTAGTGCTGTTCACAAGTCCGACTCGTAACAATGCATGACAAGATATATATAGACCGAACCCATACATGTTGTAGAATGTTGGGCTGCTGCCACTGAGACTTTGACCTCACACCTGACTGCCACTAATTACATAAGCCGAAATGCAGAATTTTGATCGGTAGCTGATAACAGTTAGGGGCTGCCTGGCCGAGGCGGTAAAGGCGAGCACCGGTACACTCGGAAGGACGTGGGTTCGATTCTCCGTCAGAAAGTCGAAAATTTTAAGAAACGAGATTTCAACTTCCGGAGGTGCAAATGGCCCTGAGGTTCACTCAACCTAAACCAAAAGTAAGTACCAGGTTAATTCCTGGGGCAAATGCGGCTGGGCATAGAGCTAACCACTCTAACTCTTCCAAATGCCGAGGTTACGGATAGTGGAAGCCTTTACCTTCCACCCCTCCATGGGCCTTCATGGCCTGTACAGGGATGACTTTGCTTCTTTGCCTTTAGCTGATAACAGTTGTTAAAAGTAGCTGACAGAATTTGTAATACTGGTAGGCCTACCTACCGAGTCTCTCTAACTGCGTAGCGTCTTAACGAATTAGATACCGGGTACGGGCTTCTGTTTTCCACACGATCGGAAACGGTTCTCTTATTTCTCGTACATCATTCACGTCTTCCGCGAACTGTCGTGAAGAAACATTATTCTCTTGGAAAAACTGGCCCATGTAGTCAAAATGGTAAATTCAGATTGTTATAAAATGTTTGGACTGAAATCCTAATAAGTTAATACGTTGCTAAAGGACGTAGGGTATTACAAAATGAGTTAAAGCGTTTTCATATTTCTGCATGTTGGCCGTGTTTGATGTTTGGTCAAACTAATCCACTCTTTGACAGATTGAGTTTTGAAATGCACAAGTTCTAAAATCTGAGAATCAGTGTTGTGTTGTGTTGGGAAAGAATTAGATCATAAATTCCGTCTCACTGCAGATGCGTGACTATAGTCAGTATCAGATGGGAAGTGTGTTGGTTTTAGGAGAGGACTCAGAATAATATAGTTCAACCAAGCGGCCGTAAGTTGTCGCGTTATCCCATCCACTCAGTACGCTGCGTTCCCCGAAAAAATGTCAGTGCGTTAAACATCACTTAAGTCAGGACAAAATATCTTTGCTTTATAAAACTCACCGCAATGGAAACAGCTTCCCATTTGATACAGTTTTAGAGATCACGGTGTATTATCTGAATTAGACGTTTATAGTGCTTCCATTTAGTATGCCTTATTCTGATCTCATTCCGTGTTTAGTGTTTGACCTCCTTTGATCAGTTGTTTCCTTTTTAAATTTCCCTTTAAATTTCCTTTTAAATTTACCCGATTTATAAGAAAACTTTCATTTTTCTGACCTTTGAGTGCTCTCTTCATCTATTGATTGACTTTGGAGATAGACTGTTTAGAGTGACTCTTTCCGGTCCACTTTATTCCAAGCCACGAAGTCCTAATTCTTCGAAGGGAAAAGACATTTGTTTTGCTTTTGTTAAGACTTCATGCAAGGCTTAGAACATCGTGGTAAACAATATCATGCAATTATTATTATTATTATTATTATTATTATTATTATTATTATTATTATTATTATTATTATTATTATTATTATTATTATTATTATTATTATTATTATGTTGGCTTTACGTCTTTTTAACTGCTTTTACTGTTTTTGGGAACGCCGAGGTACCGGCATAGAATTTAATCCGGTAGGATTCCCTTTACGCGGCGGTAATATTCTACCGACACGACTCTGCCAACTTTGGCTTAGAGAGCCCTGCGTTTCTGCCGTCTGTTAAACTCGGTCTGATTCCCGTGCAGTTGGTGGATGTGAAGTCTTGTCCTATAGTCATAACCTAGTGGTGTAGGGTATGTAGTAGAGATGGGAGTTACATATCGTAACATGATACTGTATCCTAATCCGTAACAGTAAGCTGTTCCAGAAATATTATGTTCCTCCGGAGACCCTAATACAAAAGTAACTGTCTCAGCGAAGCCAAGGGAAAGTTAGGGAGTTTCTGATTGGCTAACGGGTATTAGGAAGCATGTCTGTTAGGTCATCAGCCCAGAGGCTGGTTGGATCCTCAAATAGCACCACCAAAGCTTATGCGGTTATAAGGAAACCCCAAAAACCAATGGCAGCACCAAAATGAGGCGTACTAGGCAAGATGAGGAGTGAGGTAGTTTGCCATTGCTTTCCTCACTGGGTCAGAAAGTACTATTGGAGCACGACTGACCCTATGAGCAGCACCTTTCATAACACTCAGATGCACTAGTCGTGCTCTGAATGTCATTACTCAGCACTACCCATACCCCAGCAACTTCCATATTGTCACAGCCATGGATGAGACTGGGACTTCGGTGGAAGCTACACTTTACTCTGGCCTGTGCCAAGAGATGGATGCAAAAGTACTGTATCCATCAAGAAATGACAGCAGGCAGTTAGGAAGCATAGCAGCTCGCTTTAAGCATGCGCTCTTGCGCAGGCGTGAGTGATACTTTTGTAACAGTTTAGTGGCAGTACTGATATTCCTATCCTGTTGCTTGCTGGTCGGTTACAGATATTCTCTAGTTATTCGAAGTGTTTTGTATTTGGCTTACTGGTGGTAGTACATACAGTAGCGTAGTTCCTCGAAACAGTTACGCGTGGTGTTCCCACCTTGCATCTCGAGTTTCACTCCGTGTTCTGGACAATGAGTGAGTGGAGGTATTACATCCGATACGATTTATGTGGACAAAAACTCAATTACAGGAAAATGGTTTCTTAGAAACGCGTTGAAATAAGGTACCCTATTATTATTTTAAAAAATTAAAATTTCTACCGGTTCATATAGTTCTGATAATGTACATGGTACTCAAATATCAGGTCCTGAAAAGCTATCGCAAGTCCCATCACGTGAATCTGTGCGTCCTGAAATTTCATCATCGACTGAACCTGTGAGGCAGTGCAGCAAAAGCTGCTATCGTAATTTTCACCAGTACAAAAGAGAAGGAGTGGTATAGTGGTATACAGAAAAAAAGACACTGGACAACCCACCTACACTGTTGTTTACCACATATCCACAACCTTCTGTAAATGACAAAAGACGATTTTGGAGAATTTTGTACTGGATTTACGGGGCGAGTGGGCTGCACGGTTTGTGTTACGTAGCTGTTAGCTTGTATTCGAGAGATGGTGGATTCGAACTCCACTGCCGGCAGTCCTCAAGATGGTTTTCGGTGGTTTCCCATTTTCACATCAAGCAAATGCTGGGACTGTTCCTCAGTTAAGGCCACGGTTGACTCTGACCTAGTCCTGTCCTATCCTATCCCATTGTCACCTTAAGATCAGTCTGTGTTGGTGCAATGTAAAATAACAAATAACAAAATAAAGTACTGGATTAAACTCTGCTTACGTCTTGCCTGGTAGGGATATTTTCTCATGACCCATTCCAGCGGCATCTGAAATGAATATGACACTCGTTCATCAACATATTTTATAAAGTCTGGTCCTAATGTCTGTTTAACTACAGATCCTTCCACATCTATGAATGCACATAGCAGCCACGGCGCTTCTTATTCATGAAGGTTTCGAAGTATTAGTATTAGTTCTCGGAATGTAAATGGTTCACTGCAAACATTTTTCCAGGAATAGTTAAGAATGTGAAAGAGACAGTGGGAGAGAAGGAAGCGAGATGAAGATATTGTATTGCTATTTATAAGTACTTACTAAGGTGTGGTTAAGGGCTACAAGAGACAACAGATATAAGGAATGTTCCTTCCAGAAGTTGACCTCAAACTTGTATTATGTTACTTTTATATCCTAATACTCCAACCTAATACTACAGTGTAACGGATACACAGGAACATGATACTGGAAAGTAACCATTTGTCCCATCCCTAGTATGTAGTCGTGTGCATTTTGATATTTGACAGGGGCAATGGTTGGGAAGCAAGCACCTGTGGGTTATATGTCAGAAATCATCCAGGCATTTGTCCGACTCGTTGGCCGAATGGTCAGCGTACTGGCCTTCGGTTCAGAGGGTCCCGGGTTCTATTCCCGGCCGGGTCGGGGATTTTAACCTTAATCGGTTAATTCCAATGGTCCAGGGGCTGGGTATTTGTGCTGTGCTTAACATCCCTGCAACTCACACACCACACATAACACTATCCTCCACAACAATAACTCGCAGTTACCTACAAATGGCAGATGCCGCCCACCCTCATCGGAGGGTCTGCCTAACAAGGGCTGCACTCGGCTAGAAATAGCCACACGAAATTATATATATCCAGGCTTTTGAAGCCGTTCTGAACATAGCAGCTTTTAAAATATTAGAGGCTACGATTTTAACCCACTTCCTTCCTTGATTGTGTTACTTGAGACCTCATTTGTTGTCTTTCAGTACTGGTATTACTTTTCCTTGCCCATCTTCATAATTGGTAGGCCCGTGCACGCGCTGGAGACAATAAAACATTACCATGGGCATGATTTTAAACATAACAGATTGCAAAATAATAGTTTAATTTCTATATTGAATCAACTTTTACTAGCAGATTCACCTGCGACGACTAGATTTTCAACTCAGCCAGGCTGACCAAAATTAACGCAGCTTGCAAATAAATTTCAAACGTGTAGCCTACAGGATTTTAATTACAACATGAGCGGTTATCATTTTACAATAAACTGATAATAGAAAAATACAATTATAGCTCAAAATGTTGTTAAAATAATTATGTATTTATTTTATTTTATATTTTATGGCCTACTCCACCTGTGGATGGAGCATGAGTGTAGCCAAGGGGGTTATTGGGGTTTAGAACCCTCCCCCAAGGAAATTTTACCAAAATAAAATAAACAGAAACTGACAATAAACTAAATAAAGATTCAGAGACATAAATGTAGGACCAACAGATCTGTTGAATCTATTTTCTAACAAGCCTCGAAAGTTTGATTTTAGATTGTAAACTGAACATACCATTCACTGTAAAACTGTTGACCTTGATTGTGTTGTTCTTGTTCTGTATTTTAATGTAAGATTTTGTAGTGTACTGCAGTCTGAATATCAATATAATTCACTTGTATCAGCATCCTGCATACGTGCTCCACACATGCACAAGCACCTTCATTGTGTCCTATGAGCATTTTGTATGAACACTTTAGAGCAGGGCCTCTCAGGGTGCATCCATGCACTGCACGGTGCAAGGTGCAGGAGACGGCTTCACTAAGTTAACCAGAGTGCAATCCCCCACTCCACTTCCCGTACACCTGTCTCACCTGTTCGGCCTGTCTTCACCTTCTCCACCTTTCTCGCTGATTCTCCCCTCACTGCGAAATGTTTATGTGCGGGGAGCGGTGACAGTGTTGTATGGGACAATATTACCGGTGTTGAAAGACTCTTCTTTCAATTTGGTTTGAGCAGACAATTTACCTTCTCTAGCTCTTCTTTTCCTTTATCTTTGCAATGATACTAGTTATGCCTGGCTGACAGCAATTCTGAGAGGCTTCTTTAAATTACAATCAGAAATAGGCTTATTCACACGCAATCTAGTTTTCATACAGGTCAAACCAGGAAAAAATACCTTTCACGTATGCATGTGGTGGTGGTGGTGGTGATTATTGTTTTTTTTTTTTTTTTGCTAGGGGCTTTACGTCACGCCGACACAGATAGGTCTTATGACGACGATGGGATAGGAAAGGCCTAGGAGTTGGAAGGAAGCGGCCGTGGCCTTAATTAAGGTACAGCCCCAGCATTTGCCTGGTGTGAAAATGGGAAACCACGGAAAACCATTTTCAGGGCTGCCGATAGTGGGATTCGAACCTACTATCTCCCGGATGCAAGCTCACAGCCGCGCGCCTCTACGCGCACGGCCAACTCACCCGGTGATTATTGTTTTAAGAGGAAGTACAACTAGGCAACCATCCTCTATAAAACACTAATCAGAGGGAAAAATAGAAGAGATCCGACACTTCGAAAAATGAAGATATCAGTCAGAGAAAGACAAGGGCCACGAAGGGCGTGAAAATGAAAGACTCCCTAGCCCTCGCAAACCTAATAGCGTCGGGGTCGGAAAAGAACAAGAGTTGACCAAGGGAGGTCGGATAGGATAGATGAAAGTGAGGAGCCTGGCACAAGTAAGTGGAAGCAATGCCAGGACTCAGCTAAGGGCCCCGTGGTCGCCAACCCACGCTCCAAAGTTCAGAGCGCCTGGGGCCCCTTTTAGTCACCTCTTACGACAGGCAGGGGATACCGTGTGTGTTATTCTACTGCCCCCACCCACATGGGGTTGTATGCATGTGGAACCAAACAGAAATAATCTTAGCTGCTTCTCGAAGCAGCTTAGGAAAATCTTCCCTCGACAAATTCTCATAGAATTTGAGCAAAGCCTTTGTATTGGAAAATAGATCTTTTTGATTAACTTATCACATAATTATTGTTGCACGGATTAAGCATTTGGCTTTATCGTCACGACTGACAAAAAAATACGAAAGTTCCCCATTTGATTAAAATGGATTTTCGGAAGTCTTTGCTTTCTTCGAAACAGGTTGCTTAATTATTATGTTGTTGTCTTGCACTTATCTATTTCACTGATAAACACCGAACGCTTCATCGCTCTCAGCACACTACACCATCCGCGTCAAGCCGAGTTGAGCCGAGTCAGACCGATGCACAGTGCACGGAGTCTCTGTGCCTCGATTTGCACGCGTGAGATTTTAGGCGTTTGAGAGGCCCTGCTTTAGAGGATACTATCAAAATGTAAATGGATTTCGGAGCAAACTAACTGAACGTAGAATTTCTTCATGTTTAGCTGACTATGACTTCATGATGATAACTGAAATTATCTTAAATGATGAAATTAGTGATGAGGCACTTGGACTCGAAACATACCGGTATTCAATTTTCAGATGTGATAGGTCTTCTTTAATGAGTATGAAGGCATCCCATGGAGGTGTATCTGTATTGGCGAGAGATTTAAACGTACTCTGATACCATGCATGAGCACAGTTGAACATTTGTTTGTGTCCCTGACTCTTAACACCACAAAATTAATCATTGGTGCTGTATACATTCCCCAGGTCTCCTGTCCAAAAATAAATCAAACTCTGCATTACAGTTGAAAAAATTATGTCAGATCTCAACAACCATTTGTGGTGACTACAATCTACAACATCTTAATTGGACAGTAAATGAAGAAACATTTTCTGGCCTTATGTAAGTAGGTAACCACACGGTGCAGTCTGGTTTAGTTATAGACACATTTTCTTATCTCTGTTTAAATCAGTTTAATGATATCCCAAATTTTCTGAATCACTTTGTTGATTTAGATTTCAGTAACTCCAGTTCCACTGAAATAAAATCTAGTAATGAAAGTATTGTTTCCCTCTGTAGACATCACCCAGCATTAGAGATTCCTTTACCTATAAATGAGCTATACAATTCCTTACCTGACGATAGTTTTTATTTTGACTTTTTAAATGGTGACTATAATGGACTAAATTATTACCTGTCACAGTTCAGCTGGAAGGTGATGTTTCAAAATGTATCAATTGATAAAGCAGTAGAAACCTATCCAGTACTATATTATGGCATGGAATTTTACATCCCTATACAGAATTTTAAGACTCCCAAATTTCCAAAGTGATTTAATCATAAATTTAAGTCACTGATTATTGAAAAGAAGAAAGCACACAAGTGGTACAGAATATCAGGTCTCAATAGCGATTATCCACATTTCTCAAAATTAAGAAATGGATGTAAGTCTGAATCCAAATCTTGCTATACAAACTATGTCTCCAACTGTGAACAAAGTATTACTTCAAATCCACAGAAATTCTGGCGATATCTAAGTTCTAAAAGGTCATGTAATAATATTCCTTCAACAATGCATCTTAATGAAGTTACAGCAGATACTGGAGAAAATATTGTCAGTCTTTTTGCTAAACACTTTTCATATGATTATCCTTTTTCTGTCAATCTGTCAATTATAAACCTTAAGTAAGGCAGAAATTTACAACAAACTGATATCCCTGGAATTGAAGAAAACTGTAGGACCTGGTGGTGTTCCAGCTTACCTGCTCAAGTACTGCTCATTTATTTTATGAGAAGCATTCTTTTATCTGTTCAACTTATCATTAAACCAAGGTGTTTTCCCAGTGGAATGGAAGGAAGGATTTGTTAGTCCAGTTTTCAAAAATGGTGATAAAATTGACATAAAACAATATAGACCAGTTACAATTTCTTCTCATATTTCCAAAATTTTTGACTTAATTTTCTTGACAAGATCACACCTTTCTTTAAAAATATCATCGTTGATGAGCACATGGGTTCTTTTCAGGACGGTCAACCTGTAGCAATCTTCTTTTATTTTATAAGTTCCTCTTGGATGCAAAAGAAAACCACTCACAGGTGGACTGCATTTATACAGACTTCTCAAAAGCTTTTGACATTGTTGACAATGATATCTTGCTGGAATTAATGGGCCTCTCCCCTCCTGGTTTGAATCATATCTTATAAATCGCCTGCAGATTGTTAAAATAAGGAATAATTTTTCTGTGCCTATTATTGTTACCAGTGGAGTTCCTCAAGGGTCTCACCTTGTGCCCTTACTTTTTACTCTCTACATAAATGACATAAAAAATATACTTAAGAATTCTGAATTGCTTTTGTTTGCTCATGATGCAAAAAAATTTATACAAATTAATTGTCCACTTGATTGTTTAAAACTTCAAGAGGATTTACATCATCTAGAAAAGTACTGTATTCAAAATGGGTTGAAACTTAATCATGGAAAATGTAAAATGATATTGATTTTAAAAACAAGAAGAAAATATCATTTGACCACAAATTTAGTACCGGTAATAACACCATTCTAACTCCTGTTGCACAAGTTAATGACCTTGGTGTTTTATTGTTATAACCTATCATTTAATGAACATATTGAAAATATTTGTACGAAATCATTACAAAGATTGGGTCGCATTACTAAACATTCCAGAGAATTTTCAAACTTAGCTACCTATCGATTGCTGTATGTATCCATGGTATGCCCTATACTAGAAAACTGTACACCTGTATCCATAGATTAGATTCAGTACAACATAAATTTCTTCATTTATATTCATCTAGAGCAGGATTCTCATATGAAAATATTGATTATACAGCCCTACAACAGTCCTTAAATCTGCATAGTCTGTCATAATGCCGTGAATTCCTGGATACACTTTTCATTTTTAAATTGGTTCAATCCTTGGTGAATTGTCCACAACTCCTTGAAAAAATTAACCTACATGTACCAGACAGATGCACGAGGTTTAAGAATATATTGTCTACAGATTGGCTTAGAACTAACTATCCACTCAATGGGCCAATTGAACGAATGTCAAGATCTCTAAACAAAGTGGATATTGATTTATTTAAATGCTCATTGTCAAAATTTAGAAATCACTTACATAATCTCCAAAATTAACTATTACTTTCCTGTGCTTACTTGTAATATAACCTGTGTATATATCTGTACATCTTTTTCTACTTATACTCCACTGAACTTTCTTTTTTGTTTTGTTTTGTTTATTTGTCTCTATTGTTGTGTAAAATGGTATTACTGTTAATAAAGTATTATTATACCTCTCCCATCGGCCAGTCCTGGCTACACTACTGGGGGAGGGGGGGGGGGCAGAGTAACAAACACGGTATCCCCTACCTGTTATTTCTTCAATCTGAGAGATGCTGCCTTCCTTTCTTCAACTGGAAACACCCTTCCATTAGACATTTCATTAATCTTGGTCTGTAGCCTGGTGTGTGTGTGTCTTGAAGTATCTTAATTTTGTCTGATTTGTTTTTAAGATCATCTATTGTTATTTGGAGTTCTTTAATGTCATCCTTAATTTATGCAATCCATTTAATCCTGGTCTTGCTATTCCATCATTTCTCAATTCTTCTTTGGCTAATTCTGCAGGGCTGAGTGTCTCAAGACGGTTGAGGCCTTCTGGTCCCAACTTGGCAGGTTTGATCCTCGCTCAATCCTGTGGTATTTGAAGGTGCTCGAATACGTCAGCCTCATGTCGGTAGATTTCCTGGCACGTAAAAGAACTCCTGTGGGACTAAATTCCGCCACCTTGGTGTCTCAGAAAACCATAAAAGTAGTTAGTGGGATGTTTATAATGTTGTTGTTGTTGTTATTATTATTATTATTATTATTATTATTATTATTATTATTATTATTATTATTATTATTATTATTATTATTATTATCAAGAATATATTTGTGTTTTCAATTTTCCCTCATTCAACTGAGACACATATTTAATTCATTTGTGTTGTTTTAGGTATGGTTTGGCTGGGGAAACAAATGTCCAAGGTGAAGATCAGAAAAAACTGGATGTTTTGGCAAATGAACTTTTTATCAACATGATATCATCTTCATTCACATCGTGTTTACTTATTAGTGAAGAGAATGAAAACATGATAGAGGTAAGGAGGGCAATTAGCCTATACGCTTATATCCTTTTTGCTAGGATATTATAGTGCTTTATTGAGTTATAGAGATTAGAAATATAAGTTATAAATCAATGTAATGATGGAAAATTTATGATTTAACAGTTGTCCTATGTTTCAAAAAATAGGAAGTAGATAGGACAGTTTGGAAACATGATTAAATTAGTGTACATGAGAGCACTTTACGGTTCTTTTAGTCTAGCATGTTAAATTTCTCTGCTTGGGATCCATGTACTATCCTTGTATTAGATATACTGCTTCTAATTTTTGCAATAACAATGTAATGATCAGAGTTAACATTTACCTCTCTGTAACTTATATCCATCAAGTTGATTAAAAGTATTGCCACCCAGAGATTTCCACACTATTAATTTTATTTGTGTCTTTATGATAAAAAAATGGTACTTCCCATTATCATGTTCCTTGAAAAGCCAAAATTTATTTTCCTGATTCTGTGTCATTAGACTCACTATGCAGGCTGTGTTTACCAATTGCAGGCTTCTTATCCTATCTTGACATTCAAATCACCGAAAATGATTTTGCAGTCGCCTTTTGGGCACTCGCTATATAGCTCTTCCAACTCATCGTAAAACAAGTCTTTCTCTTCTTCGCTTTTACCTTTAGTTGGACAGTGTATACAGTTACATAGTACAGTGTATATAGTTCAAAAACTTTCCTCAAACTCTTAACCTGCACAATCTGTGGGATTTATCTTGAAAATCCAAAATAAGGTTTTTTCTTTTCTTACCCACAACAAAACCAGTCCCAAATATGTGTTCCTTTGCGTGGTAGCTGTAGAATATTATGTGATCCTTCTTTTTTATAACTCTGTTACCTGTCTTATTTCATTTCTTAGGTAGATACTTATCAAGCTGTTCCAAAAGCTTTCTTATGGCTCCAGTCTAGTAAAACGTTAAAATGTTCTATTATCCAATTCTCAAGCCCAGTAAACATTTGCCATATTGTTGTAAAGATAAATGGATAACAATATTAATAAGATAGAAAACTATTGTAAAGAGTGGAATCTATAGATTAATACGCAGAAAACAAGAGTAATTGTTTGTAAGTAGGGTGACAACTTTTCAAGGAATGAACAGTGGTGGATGGGTAAGATAAAGCTAGAAGTAGTTTAAAAAATTGAATACTTAGGGACGGTACAAGCAGCAATGGTGGATGTTCAGAACAGATAAAAAGAGCAAAAATGAAGGGAGTAAGTGCCTTGGCTAATATTAAAATACTGGATAAAAAGTTGCCTAACATAGATTACACAGTACAGAAAAATGTATTTCATTCAGTAGTTAAAGCAAAGGTATTGTATAGAGCTGGAATTTGGGGAGTAGATAATGATATTGTAGCTTTAGATGCAGTCATTAATAAATTTTCCAAAATAATTTTGGGATTGGCAAGCTGTACTACAACTACTAGAGTGAGAATGATGTGTAAAGGGACGAGTATATGGGTAGATATTGTGAAACGAATAGTTAAGTATTGAAAGTTAATACACTCAAATATTCTATTCAAGGATTCGCCTGTTCAGTACGTGTTGTTACCTTAAACTACTACATGTTTTGTCCCCTGGGGGATATCATCAGCTAGGGTTATATTCTTAGTGAAAGTCCATGAAATACCTCAGAAAGTTGTCTAACTCCAAAGCTGTCTAAATAATGTTCATAGAATAGGTACTGTAGCAGTAAATTATAATTTAATCATATGTTGTGACAGTTTTTATGTTGGAATAAATTTGATACTTCTTAATATTAACAAAACTAGTTGCATGTGGTTGTGATGATTGCAATTGGCAGATGTTCAACCACAGTGATGCAAGTGTAATAGACTAATATAACTTGGAAACAATATTTTTAACCCATGGGTAAATAATGCAAATATCGATTATGATGATGATGATGATGATGATGATGATGATGATTATTATTATTATTATTATTATTATTATTATTATTATTATTATTATTATTATTATTATTATTACTTGTGAGGTGGGCTATGAAGTTGTCTACATCTGTTTAGTATTAGTATTATTACCAATATTTACGTAGTTGTGTATGAACTTTATTTGGTATAATCATGATCATATTATTTTTGAGGATATGTCATGAAACATCTGCTGTATGTATATATATATATGAATATAAGTTTATTTAATGGAAAAACATGTAATTAATACGGTAGTATATAATTTATTATTACCGGTATATATGATGTATAATCCACTGCAATATGGTGCAACATCCTGTAATAAGTCCAGAACAATGCAATGTGTGACTAGAAATGTGTAGAAACCTCCTTACACTGTAAATAGGCTATTGGAGACTCTCATGGGGCCAATGACCTTAGATGTTAGGCCCCTTTAAACAACAAGTATCATCATTGGAGACTCTCAAATTTACGAGGAAACATGTTACGTCATATTCTTCTAGAAGCCTGGCCAGGCAACATATATAACGAGGCAGTCTTGGGAGTAGAGTGGAATTGTTTTAATGAAACTTGTGTGGAAGTCGTGTTAGCCAAGTGTTTGAAGTCAAGTATGTGAATTGGTTATGTTGGTAGTTGGATGCGACATGCTACTGTAACAGTCAGATTTTTGTTCAAGATGGCAGTTCATTAGTGCGTGTGTACAGAATATGTGTAAATAACTTGTAAATAAAGCAGTGTATACAATTGACAGTATTTTGTGTGCGTGTTTGTGGATACATCAACAGTTGATGGTCATCTGTGACTGGGGGGAGGGGGATTCTATTCATTGTCTTCGTCCATTGGTGCTCCTTCTGTCTATTCGTAGTAAACCCCTTTGCAGTAGAAGTAAGTAGACTTTAAACCACTGGCTGCAAATATTTTTATGGAACACTTTGAATCTGCTGCATAAACTACGGCGCCACTGAAACCTAAGTGCTTCTATCGTTACGTACATGACACATTTTCGGTCTGGCCACGTGGAAGAGAAACATTAAACAAATTTTTAGAGCACCTAAATTCCATTAACAGAAAGATCAAGTTCACAATGTAAGTAGAAAATGAAGGAAAATTACCTTTTCTCGATGTGTGTTAGTATACAAGAAGAATGATGGTATGCTAGGCCATGCAATGTACAAGAAACCTACACATTCTGAAAAAACCTTCTTAAGTCCTCACATCATCACCCCTACCAAAAAGCAGCCCTTTTTCAAATGTTATTTACTAGGGTGAATGTTGTAGATGCTGATAATTGCTCGAGTGCATTAAGGGAACTGATAACATCCATAAAGAAAAACTGCTACACGACAGGAGACATAGCACAAGCTGTGAAGATCAGGGAGCCTAACACAGATAGTACAAACCAAAACTACAGAAAAAAAGAAAACGTATTCCTTGCGTGGCAGATATAACTGACAAAATAGGGTACATTCTCAGGAACTACAATATAATTCCAGTTTTCATCACAGACCAGAAGCTCAAATCCCTGTTTCGAGCAGTCAAAGAAAAACCACCTCTTGAAACACCAGAGTGTCTATGAAGTTTCATGTGGTTGAGGTTGCTCATATATTGGCATGACAAAAAGGCTTGTTAGCATCAGGGTGAAAGAACATATCAGGTCAGTTAAGAATGTCACTCTTTCATCCTCCGCAGACGATTCTATAAGCCAGTCTGCATTAGCAGAACATTTCTACAGTACAGACTATGAAATCCTCTTTGACCAGGCGAAGGTCATCATGCCTGTAAAAGACTTCTATGCTCGACTTGTAAGGGAAGCCATAGAGATAGATCTGTGCCCAAATAATATCAAGAGGGAAGACGGCTTCAAGTTATCAAATACATGGAGACCTGTACTCCAGAAATGCATGCATAAGACCACCATGACACATTGCGACGCAGTCAAGAAACTGTTGACAGAGGCCGGTGAATCGGAGACTTACCTTGCAACCACCACAGCACAGCGCGACAACCCCTAAGTCCAGTTAGCAGAGGGCCATGGATAATATTGTCCTGACTTCCACGTTCCTTCAGAGAATTTCTTTGCTCGAGGCAAACCTTCACATGCCCTGATGAAGGCCAATGTAATTTGGCGGAAAGCTCGGCTTTGTTAAATATATATATATAAGTGGCTTTAATCTAGTTCACATATTTATTCCTTTAATTTAATACAATGAGCCATGAAAACCAATGTTCTATTAAATATTTTCATGTGAAGGAGTAAAGCATTATGCAACCTGTATGTTTATGTAAATTCTTTGTTTACCTTATCAATAAAAACCTCACCAGCATGATTGTGTTGGTATCTTTACCAACAGAGGTAATGAATCATTTTTTTGAGAGTTTTCTCATGTTTATAGGGTTGTTACGTGCTTTGAAATGGAAAAATATTAGAAAATTTTAGAAAAAATAATGCTTTAAAGGGATATGAGAACACTGTGGAGTCCATCATACTCTCTTTGTCTTTTTATTCTACTCCAGAATGTAAATTATGTTATGTTATATTGTTTGTTAAACTCTATTGCACTGTGCTGTATAATCTTGTCACCTATTAACCCTCAAGCACACGCGCCAGATCTTAGGACACAGACACGCGCGTGGGGCTGCTTTCCACCCCACATATCATTGTATTGTAAAATATGAATTACTGTATTAATTGGAGATTTTAAGATAGATTATGTAAGAATGACTCTTTCTGCGGAGATCCAGCCAGAAATGTACAAGAGCGGGGAGAGCACAGAAAAGTTATTTGTACATTTCACTAGGAAATAAAATGACCTGGGGTGGATTCCACCCCATACGCGTGTGTTTGAGGGTTAATCAAGAGCAGATTATGTACCCACACTAAATGGGGCTTATAGCCCTATGTGTGCAATCTTGAAATAATCAATCTCCTAGATGATATGGCCTTCCTAATTATGAAGTCTAAAGCTGTGATGATTAAAATTGGTGAGAAAATGCATCCTTGTCACTCTCTGGTGGTGATTTTGAAGAAGGTTGTATGTCCTCACACAACAAGAGATACTGAGATATATGTTCCTAAAGATATTATGAACATTTACAGTACCCTGTGAAGTTTCAGGATTGCCCACAATGACTTGTGATGAATTCTGTCAAAAGTCTTTTGAAAATCGTCAAAATTAATTCTTTGGTGAATGGAGGAGTAGGAATAATGGACTCGATCATAGAGGGTAAGAGAAATAGAGGGAGACCAAGACGACCATGGATAGATTCCGTTTCTAATGTTTTAAAGATGAGAGGTATGGAACTAAACGAGGCCACAGAGCTAGTTACAAATAGAGGATTGTGGTGGAGTTTAATAAATTCACAGAAGCTTGCAGACTGAATGCTTAAAGACATAACAGTCTATAATGAAGATGTATTTATGTATGTATGTATGTATGTATTTATTACTCACACAACTTTTAGTGATATCTGGTGTTATGGGGGGGTGAGGAGTAAGGAGGGAGCTCTCCCAGTTCTGGTAATACTGCTAACTGAATGGAAATGAAATCTGAATTGAATCGATAATACAGTATGATCGATCAATATGAATTTTCTAAACCTTTATTATCTTAAGCCAACAACTGTGTCACACACACATTATATAACATTATATAACATTTCTCAATGCGAATCTTGTTTCTTGCATGAATTCTATAGTTTGGCTTTGCTGTGTAAACAACAACAGTACTAGTACGTAAAGTGTACGCTAGATGTCTCATGGCGATGCATAAGCGATTCATAGTTTGTGTTTCAAAGGTTGCCAATACGAATCTCAAACATAACCGAGGTCTTCCGGTTCAGCACTAGGGAGCCCAGGTATCACTAAAAGTTGCACGAGTAATATGTATGTATGCATATATGCATGTAATTATTTGACGTAAGTTCTCAAATTCTCAGTTGTACTTTGCCCAAGTTAATGTTCATTAGACTGACATTTATATAATCTATTCTTGAAGTATGTCCAAATTGAATTAAATAATAACTAATCCACCTTTAAATACTCTAGTATCTAATACAACTGAAGCTAATCTTGATTCTTTCAGTCACTTACTTTTTAGAGCCATATGGATGTAACTAATTTATTTTACTAACAACCTCTTTTTCATTTTTCTTTTCAGATTGAGACTGAGAAACAGGGAAAGTACATTGTATGCTTTGATCCTCTGGATGGATCTTCAAACATAGACTGCTTAGGTTCAATCGGCTCAATATTTGGAATTTACAAGTAGGAAAAATAAATTTAATGACATTTCTGTGCATGAATCTGTCATGATAGATAAAAATAATTTGATAATACACTTTCCTCCTAGATCAGTCCTGAAATGCTTACTACTGACCTTCCATCTCATCCTGAAGGACTCTGAATTTGGACAACTACAGTAAAATCTCATTTTGAAGGGACCGGAAAATCAAGAGTTTGTGTTTAAGAAATTTATGTTAATGAACACCCAATGTTCACAATGTCTTCTAGAATATCCCATTCATCAGGTGAAGTGGTATCAATGTCAATCACCTTACAGTATTATAGAGTTCTGGTGCCTAGTACTGTATATGATGCTAAATAAGTAACTGTCAATGTACTCGCAAGTCATTTTCGGGGAAAATTTAAAGTATGGTTTGTTGCCCTCATGAAAGTGAAAGTGCCTTGTCACTTCACGGCATTATGCTGTAAACTCAGCATTGACTTCAGATGTTGCAGCAAAATGTTCTAAAATACTCAAGACCTTTAAAATTTTCTGGCAGTTAGGCAGAATTAAATCATCCTCATTGTCTTCTTCAGATAACATTTCATGCACCTCACATGCACCTGCTTGTACACCAGTTTCTACTGAAGCACAGATGGCAACATCGTCATCTGCTAATGAATTCCTCAAAACTAACACCAGGGTTCGCAATGTCTTCTAGAATATCCCATTCATCAAGTGAAGTGGTATCAATGTCACCATCTAACTCCTAGATATAAGTAGTGTCCCTACGTCTCCAGCCTCTCTTAAAGCAGTTCTGTATGTGCTGCGATGAGATAGATTCTCTTGCTGTGGCTATAGCTCTTATTGCATCATGCATATTTCAACTTGGGGCTGCCATGTTGTTCCCAAGAGCATGACTTGCAGCCCTTATGATTTGCTTGCAATAAGCTCTCTTTATAACCTGTTGTAAGTAGAAGACTCAAATGAATGAATGAATGAATGAATCAATGAATCAATCAATCAATCAATCAATCAATCAATCAATCAATCATCTGCATTTAGGGCTATTGCCCAGGTGACAGATTCCCTATCAATTGTTTAACCTAGTTTAGTGTTGGAGTGTAGTTATTTAATTAGATATTATCTTGCTTGCTTTATTTCTATATAATCCTTGTGTAATCCTTCTGATATTTCAGCAATTAACAGCAGTTTTAATTTCTGTTAGCATGTAATAGAGAATACAATAATAATAACCTGTCTACATATTTATGTACGGTATTTCATTTAAACTAAATTTCTACAGTTTGTTAACCTGTTATGTAGTGCAGTGGTTTTATTAGTTAGTTTGTTTTATTTCCAGAATACGTTATTTTGTTTTGTGTTGATATTTTCATATAATTTCATATTTCTGTGAACAAGATTAAAGAATGGCTGAGGAATGCAGATGTAGGCACGGCCAGTGTGAGTAGGCATTAAGGAGTATGAGGAAAGAGAGAGTTTGTGGGAGATAATTAGGCTTCTAACAGAGGACAAGAATGAAGGTAGATCTCCCTCAAACAGTGCACAGGATATGGTGCTGTCTGGCGGCATAGCAAAGGCTGAACTTGTCATTTGGTGGGGGAAGACTACAACAGATAGAAAGCGTGCCAGTACTACAAAAGTGGCAAACCTATAACCACATGTTCAGTATGAGTATGTCGTTTGCAAGTATAGCTAACGCATGCATATTTAGAAGTAATAATTATTATAAAGTGGTATTTTATTCAGTGTTAAATGTCTCTCCACAATTATCCAGTGTCTATCTGCATTGGCTTTACATGGATGAAGTTGCTGGACGCTCACGAGAAATATTATCGCGCCATTTAATTTGGAGTTATTAACAATGTGATACAGAGTTGTGTGTGTCTTAAGTATACTTGGTTTGTTTGTTGTTTGTTTGTCCAACCCTTGTCCCGTTTCTCTACGAGGTCGGGTATGAGGTGAGTTGAATCTGTCGTGGCAAGTTTTTATGACCAGATGCCCTTTCTGACATCAACCTTATCAGAGGAATTAATGAGATTAAATGAGTGACATGATGTATGATAGTAGGAAGGGAGAGGGTGAAACCCGGTGCTAGCACATTGACTACTCCTGTCGAATAGCACCAAGGGGTCTGCTCAAGTCTTAAAGTCCCCCATCCGATGGACAAATCACCATCAACAGTGTCATAAAGCCCTCACTCCATATGAGCACTGCGGAAAGGTTTGGAATTTAATCTAGGCTTTTGGCATGCAATCTAGTGATTAGAAATTGTATACCACCACCTCTCCTAATCTGCTGGCCAACATTCTGATGGTGAAATTTTTTTTGACCAGCGGGACTCCAAACCGGCTAACCATGGTGTCAGACCGTTTAGACTTCAATACCTTAATGATCATGACCACCAGGTAGGCTGCCTTAAGTACACTATTAGCACCTATAACTTGCCTTAATAAAAGGGCATGTATGTACATAGGTGCAAGTCTCAGAACAATTGGACGAATACAAAAGCATTTATTGGACAGGCGCAATGGTACTTTACCATTCTCAAGACAAATAAGAAGAAGAAGAAGAGTAAAAAGAAAGCAGGAGTATACTGGTTTGATAGAGGTGTGATTCGCCATACTATGAGGACTTTTGGCACCAATTAAGTGTTAGAATGCCTGCAATCAAGGAGAAAATCAGTTTCCCGTGGCAAAAGGACATTCTCAGGAATGTATTATGAGACATGGGATTCATATGAAAACATTCAATGAGTAAGAGAAAGCTAGTTGTTCAATGCACAAGGATATAGTGTTCTAAGATAACCACCATACATTTGTGAACTCACCGCCACAGAGTTGGTGTGGGATAAATTGAAAAACATTGTCAGATGCAGGAATGTAGTGGGCCGAATTAATGCAACAAAACTTCATGAGATAGTCTTTGATGGCACAAGTCATATCATGAATGAAGTTTGGAGGAATTACAGCAGTCACATTAGGAAGATAGAAGAATATTGGGAGTGGGGTGGACTGCTGAAAATGCAATGGAAAGTCTTATTATCCATGTGGACACCGGAGGAGGAGGAGGAGGAGGAGGAGGAGGAGGAGGAGATGATGATTATTCAGCTTGTTAAACTAGTAAGCCAATATTTTACAACAGACAGTAGGAGTGATTGTGAGCAAGTACTAGTCAAAAGCTGGACAAGTGGAGGGGACACACCAGCTCGGCCTTCAGTATGGCACCGGACAGTAGGTAGACATGAGGGAGGGGAAGGAAGGGGAAAGTTGTGGAAGACAGCTGGCCTAATGTTTTAAGGGGAAGGAAAGTGAGGGCTAAGGGATCTAGTCGAGGGAAATTTATTTCAGGAGAGATATAGGTAATGAAACGGTGTGTAAGTCGCGGCTGGTAGAGCAGGAGAGGAAAGATGGGGAACAGGGAAGTGTCACGGAGAAGGAGGGGAGATAAAGGTGGTACAGAGTGAGCTTGCCACAAGTGCTGCACAGACCAAAGGAGCACTCGGGTCTCACTGGCTCACTGTCAGAATGTCACAAACAGCCGCAGTTTAACTGGTAGGGCGGAGAAGAAGCTACTGATGTAGACAAATGTTATCTCCACGTTTTAAAGAATAGTCTAATCACAATAACAAAATCTCACTATGCCAATGGTGTTTAGCATTTCTTTCTCAGATCACTAAGTGAGGAGACCAGAACTGCACAAAATTAACTATTACTATCAAGATTTATCACAATACTCTCTGATGTTTCATCTACAACAGCTCCCTAGAAATTTATGGTATTAGTGATAACTCCTACTATGACATTCAGAAAAGTTGCAGGTATATGCTATTAAAATTTGGTGACAATACGACAAGCCACTCAACTTGCCCCTAAACTTAAAAATTGCTCGTAACAGGTAAAAAGAAAATCATTTTCTGTTTGTTCTTGAGCCCAAGGTATGACTGATTAAAATGCATATTTCCATTTTAGCAATATGAAAATGCCGTAATTTTAATGTTTAAGTGATTAAGGTAACCCCATCCATTCTCCAGATATTCAGCCTCAAACTGGTGTTCGCATACTTTCTGTGCCACTAACTTCACATACACAACAGCAACAGCATTATGTTTTGTTTGTTTTATAATGAAATTCACAATATATAATTAAGAACATGGATTTAAAATTAACCTGCACCAACTTTATTATGTATGAAAACACTAAAGTGAAAGCTGATAAAGATAGTTGAATGTAACAAAAGCTTTTCAGTCTGTTAAACACACAGCAATTACAATATAAATTATAACACTGTAACCATACCTGTAAAAATACACACTATTATACGAAGAATGACATGTTTTGTTCTACAAGAACATCCTCAGATTCTATCAAATCACTTAAAATATGTTTATATATGTTCAGTATTGTTTACATTGCATAAACTTGTCAATGATAGAGAGTTTAGTGATAACATGAACCAGTAATGATAAAAAATAAATTTACAAGTATTAGTATAATGAAAAACTTACATACATATCTAGACTATCAATGCTAAGTCCATTGTCACCAAACACTATTCCAGGACTGTCGTCATGGAAAGTTTTGGGTAAAGCACACTGCTCACTGAGAGGGGAGGGGCCTTGTGGAGCGTTGTGGATCTCTCCTATTGGATGATAAAATCGAGTATACTGTACTGTGGAGAGGGGAGGGGGAAGTAGGGGGGGGGAGCGAGTGGAGCGCTGTGGAACCTTCTATCAACACTGAAGAGGGGAAAGAAGGTTATTGACCTACTTCATGATAAAATTTACTTTTATGTAATATGGATGATTGCAAATTAATTGTTTTTGGTGAATAAAGTAAGGAATTGAAATAGAGACTGTAATGTAATTATTATGATAAAAGCTAATTTAATGAGTAAGTGTTGTGCAGATGTTATGTGAGAAGAGCAAAGAGAGAGGAATTTTTTAAGGGTGTATGGTCATTTAGGTTAGTTACATTAGCATTTTTGCAATGTAAATTTCTATTGCTTCCTTTATATTCAAAGATTTACTTTTATTTTCGATGTGTAATTTTTTTTAGATCTACTACTACTACTACTACTACTACTACTACTACTTTCACATTCCATTGTAATCATTCCTTTTTGCCCTCTTAATTTTTTGCATTCTTGTACTCTCGTCGTTCATCACTCAGGTCTGGTATCTCCTGAGTTATCCATTGAGTCTTAGTTGATCTTCCCTTTCTTCCTAACATTTCTGCAGTTCCAGAATGGCCTGAGTGAAGAGGGCAGGGGTTTTTAGTTGGTGGAAATCCAACTTCCACACAGAATGGTGTCTTTAAAAGATTTTCCCCTGCCACAACAAAAAAAAACTACTACTACTACTACTACTACTACTACTACTACTACTACTACTACTACTACTACTACTACTACTACTACTACTACTACTACTACTACTACTACTACTACTACTACTACTACTACTACTACTTTTTTCGGAGGAGTTCAATGATTTAATTTCTTTTGTTCAGCAAATAAGGCAAAAGCTGAAAAGTTGTTCCTAGATTTATAAACTGCAGTTATGCGACTTCCATGTAAATTATTATGAAGCTGACTTAGTCCTAGTTAAAATTAAATGTTTAAGAAAGGAAGGTTGTAAAAGTAGGTCTACTAAACAGTATTATATGGTCATTAAGAAAGGTGTAAATGATGGCTGATCAAAAAGTAATAGGTATGTGTCTAAAAGAAATCCTATTTGATGGTGATGATGTAGGGATATCTAAGCTTTTTCATGCTGTAATTTTTAACTAACATAAAATAGACTCCATAATTAACAGCATGTTTGGTATCTTTCTAGGAAACTGGATCCAGAAAAGTCAAAACCAACTTTGAAGGATGCTCTGCAGCCAGGCAAGAACATGGTGGCTGCTGGATATGCTCTCTATGGTAGTGCCACCATGATGGTCCTTTCCATTGGACAAGGAGTTAATGGCTTTATGCTTGACCCAGTAAGTATATTTAAAAATTAAAACGTTGGTATGGAGAACTGTGATAACTTCACTAATGTCTTGTAACAGTAAATTAATTACCTCATTCTCGAAATAGAGTTTCAGTGTACTAGATCATGTGCAATAAATATAGTACATACCAAAGATATTTTTAATATCTTTATCAATAGGGCTCCTGGCCCTCGATCACACTTAACCGCAAAAGAAAAAAGATGGTCATAATATGTTACAAACAAAAATCTTAACCTAACTACGGTAATAATCTTACATTACAAGTGCAACTCAATTCATTTAAACTAAGTATATCTATATGTGTTGTTGTTGTTGTTGTTGTTGTTTTGAGTCATCAGTCCACAGACTGTTCTGATGCAGCTTCCATGCCACCCTATCCTGTGCTAACCTTTTCATTTCTATGTAACTGCTGCATCTTACATCTCACTCAAATAGGTGACTCAGTTCCCTCCCAATCACTACTGATCTGCATTTAGGGCAGTCGCCCAGGTGGCAGATTCCCTATCAGTTGGTTTCCTAGCCTTTTCTTAAATGATCGCAAAGAAATTGGAAAATTATTGAACATTTCCCTTGGTAAGTTATTCCAATCCCTAATTCCCCTTCCTGTAAATGAATATTTGCCCCAATTTGTCCTCTTGAATTCCAACTTTATCTTCATATTGTGATCTTTCCTACTTGTAAGGACACCACTCAAACTTATTTGTCTACTGATGTCCTCCCACGCCATCTCTCCACTGACAGCTCGGAACATACCACTTAATCGAGCAGCTTGTGTCCTTTTTCCCAAGTCTTCCCAGCCCAAACTTTGCAACATTTTGGTAACGCTACTCTTTTGTTGGAAATCACCCAGAACAAATCGAGCTGCTTTTCTTTGGATTTTTTCTGCTCTAATCTGCTTGTCATATTCATACCTTGGTCTACCCCTACCGTTCTTTCCACCTCCACTTCCCTCAAAAACCAACTGCACAAGTCCTGGGTCTCTTAAGATGTGTCCTATCATTCTATCTCTTCTTCTGGTCAAATTTAGCCAAATCGATCTCCTCGCACCAATTCGATTCGGTATCTCTTCAATTATGATTTGATCTACCATCTCACCTTCAGCATTCTTTTGTAACACCACATTTCAAAAGCTTCTATTCTCTTTGAGCTAGTTATCGTCCTTGTTTCACTTCCATACAATGCCACGCTCTAGCCGAAAGTCTTCAAAAACATCTTTCTAATTCCTATATCAATGTTCGAGGTGAGCAAATTTCTTTTCTTAGAAAGGCCTTCTTTGCTTGTGTTAGTCTGCATGTTATGTCCTCCTTACTTCTGCCATCATTAGTAATTTTATTACCCAAGTAACAATATTCGTCTACTTCCTTTAAGACCTCATTTTCTAATCTAATATTTCCTGTATCACCTTACTTCATTTTGACTGCTCTCCATTATTTTTGTTTTGGACTTACTTATTTTCATCTTGTACTCCTTACCCAAGACTCGGACCATACAATTCAGCTATTTCTCCAGATCTTCTGCAGTCTCAGATAAAATAATATCATCAGCAAATCTCAGGGTTTTCATTTTCTCTCCTTGGATTGTGATTCCTTCCCCAAATTCCTCTTTGATTTCCTTTACTGCCTGTTCTATATAAACATTGAAAAGGAGGGGGGGATAAACTGCAACCTTGCCTCACTCTTTTACAGATTTCTGCCTCTTTTTCAAAGCCCTCAATTGTTATCACTGCAGACTGATTTTTATACAGATTGTAGATCATTCTTCGTTCTTGGTATCTGATCCTGATCACCTTCAGAATTTCAAATAGCTTCATCCAATCAACATTATCAAATGCATTTTCAAGATCTACGAACGCCATGATTGTGGGCTTGTCCTTCTTAATTCGATCCTTTGCGATCAGACGTCAAATCGGGATTGCTTCATGTGTTGCAACATTTCTTCTGAAGCCAAATTGATCTTCTCCTAACTCAGTTTCAACTTGTCTTTCCATTATTCTGTAAATAATACATGTTAAAATTTTGGAGGCATGAGATACTAAACTAATGGTGCAGTAGTTTTCACACTTGTCAGCACCGGCTTTCTTGGGAATAGGTATAACAACATTCTGCTGAAATACTGATGGCACTTCTCCTGTCTCATACACCTTACACTCTGGATGGAATAATCTCGTCATGCTGGTTTCTCCTAAGGCAGTTGGTAATTCAGAGGGAATGTCATCAATTCCAGGTGCCCTGTTCCTATTTAGGTCTCTCAAAGTCAAAGCTCTGTTAAATTCTGATCTCAAAATCTGATCTCCCACTTCATCAACATCAACAGCCTCTTCTTGTTCCAGAACCATATTGTCCCTCCTCTGGCAAACTAACAAATCTGCGAATTGTCAAAAAATTAGGAGAGCTGAAAGAAGTTGTGAGTACTCATGTCAAATCAATTTTTATATTTAATGATTGGTTTTATGTGTTAGCCATACAGAATGAGCTGCAGATGTGAGACTTTGTCACAGAGTAGACATTATGTAAATAATAAAATCTAGACCAAAACTTTAGAATTACAGGTTCTCTTAATCGTCACTTTTGCTTGTTTGCCATAGTGGGAACAATGTCATCTATGTTTTTATCTTGATACATTTCAGCTCTTAATATTCATACACCTAGTTTTCCTTTCTTCTGGACGTTCAGAAGGAGGAGATTTATAAATTAATTTACTGGGGAACGTATTCTTAATGTCCTTAGCCATCCCTATTGTTCCTCCACAATCGGAACTCATTGCGAAACTAGAGTCGAAGGTAAAGAGTTGTGAAGCCAAGACTCGGCGACTGCAAAAACATCTATCTTGCCTCCTTCATAGATAGCTAGTCTTGAACATTAGAATGTATTCTGTCAAACAACGTATTTTTGTTTTTGTGTAAAAACTGTTATAAAAATGTGGGATTTATCAACAGTCTTATTTGCTGTGCAGCGAAGGGGATTTCTTATGTTGTCATTCGACAGATTTAGACCATGCATTTCTTGAATAAAGTTAAGAAATACTGCGCACGACAGTATTGTCTGAAATCTGGAAGAAGGAGAAAAAGAAGTATGAAAAAGCATAATGTGATAGCAGTAAAATTGTTGTGTTGTGGCTGGATTTTTAAGCGTACTCACCCCTTGCTTCCTTCCCAAAGGTGACTCACTCATGGCTATCTGTTGTATTGACAGTTACTCTATATCTGGTGTTGTATCTGTGCGTGGCTACGGGACCTGTTTGCCTAGTACGGGTTAGAGGGATACTAGGGGATATAGAGAGGTGGAGGAGGGATGCTCTGTCTGTTAACCAGGGGAAGTTTCTTTTTCTCAGTAAAGTTTCATTATAGATGCCTAACAGTGTTGAAAGGGATTTTTTTAAAATAGAGGGGAGTTCTTATTGTCTAAAACATCATTTAGATGATGATGATGATGATGATGGTATGATGATGATGATGATTATTATTATTATTATTATTATTATTATTATTATTATTATTATTATTATTATTATTATTATTATTATTATTATTATTATTATTATTATTATTGTTGTTGTTGTTGTTGTTGTTGTTGTTGATATTATTATTAAATTGATCTCAAAAAGTTAACAAATTTTCTGTTGTGTTTATGAGACTACCATTGTTCATTCTTTTTAATATTTGTAAATCCTGCTCTATGGATGTATACGAGTGCCTTACTTCGTTCATATGGGTATTCTTGCAATGCACCACCCACATCACCCAGCTTAATGGTTCGGCATTACCGTCACAGTGATGCAACACGTGAATAACTTATTCGTAATAGTTCTCATGTTCACTAACAGATGCAATTAACGTCCTTAATCCCATATGTGTGCTTAGAGGCAAATAACCGAGGTATGAATGTGCCGTGTTGTGTTACCAATGTACGTTTGCTATACAGCAAGGGTGCAGAGGTGTGCCTTCTGCAATGTGCAGGAAAGAGATATACCTGGTTGTGAAGCTTTGTCCCGTCTGTCCAACGTACAAAGCTTGGCAATGAGCACAATTAAGCCCGTAGATGCATGAACCCATGTGATTGCTGTCCATGAAATTAATGCTATTGTAATTTTAAAAAAATTACAGTTCTTACTGTGAGTTGAATATGCTACTTGAATATCTTTTTTTTTTCAAATAAATTTGGCTGGCCCTATTATAAGTAAAGATTGCAAACTTTGCTATTTTTTGTGTGTGTTTCAGGAGATAACTTAGAAAATTGTTTATAATTTTATTGGCAAAATCTGTACTGAACCCATTAAGCTTGGCTATAGTTAAGTATATATTGTATCTCCTTAATCCGTTTGGCTCCAGAAAGGGGCAAACTGAAAGTTCAGTATATTTCAGAGTGGAATTCTCTGAGCCATTCATCATAAAAACAGGCTTAAGACAAGGGGATTGCTTGTCACCACTGCTGTTCAACTGAGCCTTGGAATATATAATGAGGCATACCTGCCAACCCTTCCGATTTACCCGGAAACTTTCCGGTTTTTAACTCGTCTTCCGACTTTCCGATTTATTTTAAATTCTTCCTATTTTCGACCAATATAACTTTTAGTACGGCCAATACTCTTCCCCTAGAATAAATTCTTATGCGCTTGTGTAATTTACGAAATCTCATTTTCAAGCGTATTTATTTGATGCTTTATTTCGTGAGTGTTTCGTCCGGCGCCTTCGTGTATCGTGTTTCCCTCTCACCACAGCAGCGTGTGCGCTTTAATACAGCTGGGGATTCGGGGCGGCAGTCGTCCTGCAAGCAAGACAGGCTGGCGCGCGCTAGCGACTCAATCGAGATGAAAGAATGAGTTTGTTATTGTTGCTCGCGCGCTGTTAACATCGTTTATGTGCGTAGTTTCGTTGGAGTTGTAGGTCAATTGTTTTTTCTTGCATTTCTATGCTTTCCCCCACTGCCAAAGTCGTATGTCAATAACGTATGGGACATATTGAATTGTTTTGTATGTGGTAGGTTTCGCGTATTTAAGTGCATAATTTTAATAAGTTGAATGTTTTTAAGGGGGTTGTGTCGGTGACAGATACTTTGTTTTTTTGTTATGGCCAAAAAATATAACAAACCTTATCTCCAAGTGATCAGACAAACCTATACATTTCCGTTTATTTTACCGTCTGATAAGGAAAGTACCGTATTCTCTCGCGTAATTAACGCCCTTGCATAATTTACGCATCCCAATATTTTTGGGTCCAAAGTGGAGAAAAATAAATGTTCACGTATTTGACGCACCCACAACTTCGAACATCCATTACGCAGCTCCGGATGCGTTTCGAAATAAAGATGTCAACTACTCAAGTAGCAGCCCTCCTATTGCAAAAACGGGCATTCTAAATACAGGGTAACGTGCTGTTATTAGCGGGCAGGAAATCCCACTGCACTAGTTTTACGAGTGTTTCGGGTACGGGACATTCTGTGATCTCAGAATTGTTTGTCAGTTCACAGTATTCGAGTAATACTGCATCCTACTAACTCGCGGTGATCAGTTACGCCGAAACATACGGGAATAGGGCAGCGGGCAACAAGTATTCGATGCCCAAATGAAAAACTTGCGCTTCCGCGGTAACAGGCGTGCACTTCAAGCGACCAACAAGTCTCGCAAAGCATTTCGCGGACCAAAAAGCGGCAAGTTTCCGCAAGTAGAGGAGGATCTGCTTAAATATATGATTTCGTTACGCAACGTTGGATAAGCCATTTTTACGAAATGCAGTATTTTAAAGAATGTGAAATAACCGCTGCACATGGAATCAGTGTCTCGGATTTGAAGGTTAGCCGAGGCTTGATTAATTTTATGAAGAGAAATGGACTTCCTCTTCGGCGAAGAACATCATCATGCCAAAAAATTACGAATCATTTAAACCATTTTCATTGATTTGTGATTGAGAAGCGTAAAGAGAAGGAATATTTGATCTCCCTTTTAGGAACCGCAAGAAAGGAACGGTGGCGTGCCAGATGCGACCCGTGCCACTAGTGACCGCATAATCTGTAACCGTGCCGGATGCGACCGGCGTTGACAAGCAAATTGCCACTTGATAAGTTGTGTCATCACCCAAGATAAGGTAAGCTAAGCGAAGTGCAATGCCATTTCAATAAGTCCTATAAGCAGCTACTGCCCCTACTTTACATAACACTTCTGGGGGAAACTCGTTTTACAACACGAAACATGGTGATGCATTTATATCTTTTCCCACCGGGTGACTTGGTCATGCGGTTAGAGGCGCGCGGCCCTGAGCTTGCATCCGGGGGATAGTGGGTTCGAATCCCATTGTCGGCAGCCCTGAAGATGGCTTTCCTTTTTTTTCCATTTTCACAACAGGCAAATGCTGGGGCTGTACTTTAATTAAGACCAGGGCCGCTTCCTTCCCATTCCTAGCCCTTTCCTATCCCATCGTCGCCTTAAGACATGTCTGTGTCGGCGCAACGTAATGCAACTAGCAAAAAAAGATCCCAATTCTCTGAAATTATTTACGACTTAGGCCTACTTACTTATCGTGTCCTATTAGTACCAGGAGTGTCTGAGGACGTGTTCGGCTTGCCTGGTTCAGGTCTTTCTATCTGACTCCCTTGGGCGGCCTGCGCATCTGGATGTGGGATTATGATAATGAAGTAGGGAGAGATGAAACCCGGTTTCGGCACGTAGCCTACTCCTCTCGAATAATACCAAGGGTCTGCTCAATGCTTTACGTCGCCATCTGACGGCCGAATCACCATCAACAGCATCATATCCCCTCACTCCATTTGAACACTGCGAAAAGGTTTGGATTTGAATCCCGGCTTTTGGCATGCAATCTAGTGATTAGAAACTGTCTACCACCAACTTTCCTACCCTGCCGGCCAACATTCTGATGGTGATTTTTTTTCGTCCAGGCTAAGTGGCTCATACCGTTCAGACGGTTGAGATGCTGGTCTTCCGACTCCAACTTGGCAGGTTCGATCCTGGCTCAGTCCGGTGGTATTTGAACATGCTCAAACACGTCAGCTTTGTGTAGGTGGATTTACTGGCACGCAAAATAAGACCTGCGGGACTAAATTCCGGCACCTCGGCGTCTCCTTAAACCATAAAAGTAGTTACTAAGACGTAATGCCAGCAACATTATTATATTTTTCTTTCGACCAACGGCACTCGAACCTGCTAACAACGGTGTCAGACATTTATTTTAGAAAAGACCAAGTTAGCTACTTATAAGCAATCTGCCACCTGGCGACAGCCCTTAATGCAGATCAACTGTAAGTGATTGATGGGTCGCATGCGGCACGATAACGGCCGGGCCGCATCCGGCACGATCGCATCTGGCACGTAACCAAAGGAGCATACAGTGTTATCGTACGCGCTACCGGAAGCAAAAAACGACGATGTACTGCAAGGCTTGCTGTAACAGCTGATGGCAGAAAGCTTGCACCTTACATTGTTCTAAAACGTAAAACAATGCCTAAAGCAAAATTTCCGCAAGTGATCCACGTTCGTATTCAAGAAGAAGGGTGGATTGACATGTCACTCGTACAAGATTGGTTACGAACGGTTTGGGGTAATGTAGCAGGGTCCCTTCTTCGATGCCCGGCTCTTTTCATGTTGGACAGTTTTCTTTTTTTGATGATTATTTATTTATTTATTTATTTATCGTATGGCAAGTATATAAAGGAAAAAGAAAATTTACACTATATAGAAGGACAAGAATGTTGGTAGCGTTCACATTTACAAATCAATGTCCAGTTGCTGTAGCCATTCTAAGAAGGAGGGTGTTGCACTGATGACATCTTGGGCTGGTCCACCATACTTCCTCAGAGGGCACTCCTCAATAATGTGCTTGTTTAAAGGTGCCTAACATCTAAGGTCATCGGCCCGTTTTCTTTTTTTTTTTTTTTTTCTTTTGCCGGTATGTCATTGTTATGATTTTACATGAATTGTACTTTTATTAGTTCATGTTTATTTCACTTCAGGTCGTATTGTCAGCTCGTAATGGGAAGAATATTTTCCAGTGTCGGTACTTCAATCCCACGTGTCTAACTTACCTGATGTGCCCTATTTGAATTTTCAGAAAAAATCTCACGCCGGAATTTTACGCCAAACGACGATAACCGCAAACGAGTTAAATGAATTGTAAATATCTGAATTCCTTGAATAATTTACGCATCCGAAGTTTTCGCCTGTATTTTTCGTCAAAAAAGTGCGTTAATTACGCGAGAAAATACGGTATTATGCATTTTGTTGCGTGTGTCGGTGTGACATAAATATTATTATTCCCCTAAGTGCCATAAATGAGAATGATTATGTACATTTTCTTGTAACCATTTTTATGTTTTGGTAGCTTAAGATTTTAAATTTAATGGTCAATTCGTATTTTAACTGTAGATTTGTATGCCTTTTAACTTGACCTTTTTTCACCTAGACTGTGGAGGAATATATGTGCTGAAATCCAGGAATTAAAAAATCTTCCTATTTTTGGTTTCTAAAAGTTGGCAGGTATGTGAGGGAATGGTAAAAGATTAACCCAAAGAACATACAGGGTGGTTCATGAGGACTAACTGCCACTTACGGAACTAATTTCTGAAGATATTTTGGGTAAAAAAAAAAAGTCTTATGAACCTGAGTCCTATTCTCAAATTTAACATTTCTTCATGAAGCAATTAAGGAATTCAAAATGCTTATCAAACTTCAGAACACAAGCCAATTAAATAAAATATTATTTGTGAGGAGTTACTGTAATTTTATTTTACTCTTTTAGTAAAAGGAAATCAAGAAAATTGTGTTTACAAACAACTTTCAGATTATTGTAACTCTGTAAGCATTGGGAATAGAATAACCGTTCATAGGACAGATTTTGTTCAAAATGTCTTCAGCAGTCCAGCTACGTAAGTTGTGGTAAAACCTCCTGAATCACCCTGTATGTCTTGGAGAAATAATATTGCATTAAAAATAAAAAGTAATGGATTGTAATCAAATGATGTTAGATGATGCTAAAAACATCTGATTCGAAAATTAAATCTTAAGGGTAGATGACTTTTATTTGGGTAGTAAAGTAACCAGTGACGGCAGAAGTAAGAGTGACCTAGACTAGCCCAAGCAAGGAAGATGCTTTCAATAGGGGCTTTCATTACAACTAAAGTAAACTTCCGGTTATTTGGACTAGTGGAGGGAAGAACATACATGAAAAATTGTAAACCATAGATAATTCAATTCAGTGAAAATTCATGGAATAACTTTACTTTCTCTGCACACATTTAACTGGTCATAACTAATTCTTCTCCCATGTTTTAGCTGATTCATTTTAGAAGAGTGACATCTATTATGTGTAGACATTTTAAAACTTTTTAAATTTGGAGTCTCACCACTACTATCACTGTTTTGCCCCAAATCCTCCAGCTTCTCTTTTCTTAAAATTACAGACCCTTTGTACTCCTATTCTGTAATCTGCTGCCAGCTTAGCAGCTAGTTCTCTCTCTCCATTTTTTTCTTTTTCCCCCTATAAATTATAATTTTTAAATGTATTGTTTAAACTATATTTCTTTACATTTTTACTATGATGAAATAAAACTGAAGAGCATAGGCCCTGCAACAGACTGATTAATAATAGAAATTTTAAATTTTTTCAAGGATACTGGTTCAAAAACAATGGATATGGTATTCTATTGTCAAGTGGCACAGGATTTATTGCTGTCATGAATGCTACATTTTTTAGAGAAAGCCTAGTTCAAAGGCAGGAAAAATAATATGCACTACATCGATTTATTTTTGTATTTTATTTTTAGAATTCATGGATAACTTGCACATGAATAATTGTCTACTGTACTACCAAGTCAGTCTACTTTCATGATTTATACCAAACTGCATTCTAACCAGCCAATTTATTCCCTTCTGTCCTTATAAATACTTAATAGAATGTTTTATTTTACAGGCAATTGGTGAATTCATTCTAACAGACATTGACATGAAAATTCCTCAACGAGGCAAGATTTACAGTATCAACGAAGGATATTCATACATGTGGGATGAAGCAATCAAAGAGTATGTTGAGAGCAAAAAAAACCCTCAGGTATGCATTGACCCCAACAATTACCATATAAATGTTCACAACTTAATTTCTAACCACTTAATGCCGACATCCATACATTGTATAGACCTCCTGTTCTTCACACGCTGCCTACCTCCATGTGTGGTATAGACCCCTGTAGGCCAAATTCATTTTGCTCTAGCTTGTGAAGTTTTAAAGTTGTCGAGATGGAAATGGTATATCTTTGAAGGTGGGGATCTCTGCCTTTGTTGTATGTATGAATCAGCCCAAATCAGTGTTTCTCTTTTCCTTTCTAAAGTCTTTGAATTAGTCTGATCTCTTACCGCTTGCGAGCATATAGATTTACATTTCTGCTGCATTCTAGCAGGTGTTTACTTCATTACAGGATGTTTCCTTATGTAGATTGATAGTATGAATTGCCATCTCTTCACTGACATGATTGTTGACATCATCTGGTGAGAATTCCTATAATTCATTCAATGCCTTGAAACCTCTTAAGATTCATAATACTTGACTCTCTGTCAGTTTAAAATACAATGTTGCGTGGCGCAGAAAGGTGGCATGGTGTAGTTTGAATGAAAGAGAAGTGATTGAATTTTAATAAATCATACGATAACAGCACTACACCAGACTGAACTGAGGAAAGTGAAGTGAATGCATAACATAAGGAATGGGAGGGCATAGTTTGCATGGCCAAGTAATGGATGAGAAAACACGCCAAAGCATATGCCCTGTTTCTCATGAACTAATTATTCTATTAACCTGGGATTTTTGCTAAATGAATCTTTGAACTATTGTTACTGGTTCTTCTGCTCATCGTTTCCGAGGCAAAGATTACCTTAGTTTTCATTCTATTGTGAATTAACCGAGGCAGATACAAGAACCTTACTTTCATTCCGTACAAAATGTGAAAGGTCTCATCTCCATTACTACACTCTACAAGGTGAATATAAAGTTAATTAATGTAAATTACATTCTTTTGAGTCTCTACTGTAAACATTTGAAAACAATCTGAGCCAAACTGTAGTAACATAGAACATTTAAAGAGATTGCTACATTCTCTTACAGCTCATATCTGAATCGCCTCTGTCCGCTGGGTAAAGCGGCACTCGAATGTTCCCCGTCGCTGAGGGGTTAAGCAGATGTTACAAAAAATGGAAAGCAAACACTGGTTCTACTAAAGAGATCTCAGAGATCCCTGACAAGTTTATCTGAAACCCCAACAAATATGGAAGTTACTCAAACTTCTCCTCTCTCCTTGATTGCATCCTGGTTACTACACGTACAGCAGATGTGGTGGTGCCAATCCTATAGTTCTGGGAGAGGGTGCATTTATGAAAATAGCCAATAGGATAATATTCACTTGTACTTTCTCCTACTATAAATACAGGAATGTGCAAACTGACAGTTTGATGATGATGATGATGATGATGATGATGATGATGATGTTTATTGTTTAAAGGTCATTAGTTCCTAATGGTACAAGGTGCAATGAAATGAAACAAAAATTAAAACTTCAAAATGTATCCACTGACTAGAATCTAAAACAAATGATGATGAAAAAATGACCATGAATCCAAAACAATCAGTGGATCCAATTCAAGATGCTGTGTTCTCTGAGATGATACTTGTTCAAAGGAGTCCAAAATCCAAGGTCACTGGCCCCTCATAGTAGTACTAATCACTGGTAAAACAAAACCATGGTGTTCCTTCTAGAGTGGTACTAATCACAAGTCGGCCCATGGTGTTCCTCACATACTGGTACTAATCACAAGTAATCTCAAGGTTCCAATTTCATCATTCCTAGGTTGCCTGTTTTAGTTGCGTCTTATTACGGCAGGGGATACTGTGGGTGTATTCTTTGTCTGCGTCCCTCACTCACAGGGGGTAAACTGACAGTTTCTTCAGTCAGCACATAGCCCTCGTAAAGAAATGTTCTTTGACAAAGCAATACAGTGGACACAGACCGTACCTTATGTGGTCCTTCTTAAGAAAGGGACGACCTCTTGAAGTTGGTCTGTTGACAGTACAGTGCTCTGACTAAGTGGCACTAATGCTACGAAAGTAGATCAAATATAAATGGGAAATTGAATGTACCACTGCTGTTAGTAATAATTCTGAACCGACCTCGATAGCTGCAGTCGCTTAAGTGCGGCCAGTATCCAGTATTCGGGAGATAGTAGGTTCGAACCCCACTATCGGCAGCCCTGAAAATAGTTTTCCGTGGTTTCCCATTTTCACACCTTAATTAAGGCTATGGCCGCTTCCTTCCCACTCCTAGCCCTTCCTTGTCCCATCGTCATCATAAGACCTATCTGTGTCGGTGCGACGTAAAGCAAGTAGCAAAAAAAAAAATAATTCTGAGGCGGGGCTTTGCCAGGATGTTGGTGGAGGTGCCTGGAGTAGTGATGGGACATTCAATTCATTTTACTGAATCGATACAGTGATCCGATTCACAGCTCATTGGTCACCGCTCCTACTGCATCTGTGTAGTATGTGCTGGTAAGACAGCAGCAACAGCATTCAGTGCTCGCAGCTGCCATCTGGTCTTCATACTATGAACTCCTTTCTTAGAAAAAATGCTAGTTACTCTAATACATCGAAGGTTTCCAGCGACGCAGGGTGGGAAAGGTTAGGATTAGGAAGGTAGCAGCCATGGCCTGAATTAAGGTACAGTCCCAGCATTTCCTGGTGTGAAAATGGGGAAACTACAGAAAAACCATCTTAACGGCTGCTGACGGTGGGATTCGAACCCACCATCCCCCGAATGCAAGCGCATAGCCACGCGATATTAACCGCAGGACAACTCCCTCAGTAATTTTCAAATTTCACGCAAAAGAGGGCACCAAAACTTCCAAAATTTTGAGACTGCTCTGCACACAGTTTGGAGACTTGAGTGTATGAGTGGCAGGAAGAGAAGGTGTGGAAAATGAACGTCATGAAAGAAGATCATGGACAAGCATGTTTTCAAACAACATTGTTGCCATTCATGACATTATCGGTGAAGATCGGCAAATAAACACTTTGAAAATTGGAGGAATAAATTACGAAAGTGTTCAAACCATCATCTGGGATGAACCCCATTTCACAAAATTTTCTGTCAGGTGGGTTCCTCACCTCCTCAACCAGGAACAAAAAACTTTATGCCAGGAAGTTAGTTTGTCGGTCAGTCTGTCTTGAACCCGTGGTCATAGGTCGGATACCACCACTGATTACCCAGGGAAGCTAATAAACCAGTGAACGATGGATACCACCGGTAGTAATGCTGTGAAATTCAACATTTTAATTTAATAATAATAATAATAATGGTGCATGGTATTTGTATAGGCTTGGCAGTGACCTAATGAGGATGAAATAAATATCAAAGACGTCATAAACACACAATCTCCAAGTCAGGGGAATTAAGAGTACGAGAATTGAACTGGGGCCATCGGGCCAAAGGCAAACATATAGCCAGAAAACCAGACTTTAATTTGCTAAGCCTTAGGCTGCCATCTCCACTGATCATGTGTTGATTATTGGCAGTGGCAGAGGCCAGGGCAATAGCTTGTGAAGCAGCCTTGTCAACACAGCAGGCTACTCCATTGGCTATTGGCTGCAGCTCAAAACACTTAAGGCTTGAGGTTCACTAAACCAACCATCAAAAAGTGGTAACCTAAGTCTAGTGGTAGCCCACAGCTTGAACCCAACATACACCACTGGTTCAAACCTACTACAGTACTTTTCGAATGCCCAATGGTACGTAATGAAAGGTGTGAGCAAATTTGCTTTGTTATATATTTTTTCTTTTTGGCTAGGTGTGACATTATATTATTTTATTATATTAGCAGATGCGAGTTAGATGTGTGTAAAAAATTACTACTACACATCTGTATGGAAAATATGCCAGACAGTTAGCTCACTTTGTCGTGAAAGTGTTCCAGTCAGGAAGCCAGACAGATGTTGGCAGCGCAAGTTTCTACCAAGCCTTTAGAGGTCAATGAGTCTCACGGGGAATATAGGTTAACACGCATGGCCGAAGGTTGACCAGCCTATCCCCGGGCCTGCAAAATATGAACTTGTTGCCAAAATGTTAGCGAGCTGTGAACCTGGAAATTGAGATGTTGGCCTGCTAGGTTTTAGAAAGTAGTTTGAAAATACTTGTCCCCATTAAACACATATATAAAGCGTGCGTTTGCTTGTTGAGATTACAAGTCAGTGTTTCACATTTAGTAGACTATGGTGGCACATATTTCTCTGTTCAAGAAGTTAGAGTTTCAGCTCTTCGTTAGATATTACTCTTATATAATTTCAGACCGAGATGGTCCATACTTATCTCTCTTTCCTCTGCAAAAATGTAATTACTTCTCCTGTAGTTTAATCTTAGACCATTCAGAGTTTAGAAGGAGGAGAAGAAGTGTAAGAAGAAAGAAATTTAGAATTGCATGGTGCGCGTAAATAAGGTCTTTAAAATTTTTATTTCAAGAAAACATCTATTCTGGGATAAGAAAAGAAGAGTTTATTTAATTAATTTAAGAGAGCACACAATTTGTTTATATAAAGCAATTACATATCATTTAAGCATAAATCTATTACAGGCCTATTTCTCTTAGAGCATTCCACAACATGGTAACGAGGACAAGTCATATCACACAGTGCACACACACAACTATCGTCAGGTTCATGAAAGATCCCAGTTTTGCAGAGTTTGTAGTGGTATCCATGAATTGCCATAGAATTGATACAATGTTGGAGATCCAGGTTTGTATTGGTCCACGTTCTATTCGTAGCTGTTAGTCTATATTCGGTAGATAACTCTTGCTTGGTGGCCACGCCAAGATGCTGAGCTAATAACTTTAAACTAATAAATAACATGTTGTAAACATGTTATACGACATACATAGTATTGAATAGGTTGAACTTTTCCTGAATTCCAATTGTGAAGATGCTGTGCTTTAACCTGGGTGTAATGCAGTAGGGTATATGTAGGTCTCTTGAACTGACCAAGCGACCGCTGCTCGTCTAGGGTTGGCCCTAGTTCCAGGAAAGACAGAAAATATTTCTGCTCCATAGACCCGTTCTCTTATGCGGGATCGGGGAAGAGATGAATATGAGTGTTTGACGCTAACCTCAGATGAGGATGAATTGAATGATGGCGAATGAAACTAGGAAGAGAAAGGGTGCCAATACATAGCCTGCTCCTTTCGAATAAGACCAAGGGTTGACTGCTCAACACTTTATTTAATACGAAATGATATAATGGATGCAGAAATTTTCTCATGGAACTGGAGGGTGTATTGTAGAGATAGGATAGAAATGGTAGGAGGGGGAGTATTCATTCTCATGAAAGAAGAATTTGTAAGCTACAAAAAAGTTAAAGATGACAAACACGAAATTCTAGGGGCAAGGCTTATCTCTAAAGATAATAGACAACTTGATGTCTTTGGAGTGTACAGACCAGGAAAGGGTAGCGCAGATGCTGATTCAGAATTATTTGATAAGATAATCAGCTATGTGGGAAACAATAAGGAAAGGAACGTGATTGTAGCGGGTGATCTCAATTTACCAAATTTTAATTGGGAAGGTAATGTGAATGACAGGAAGCATGACTAACAAATGGCAAATAAGTTAATATGGGAAGGGCACCTGATTCAGAAAGTGATGGAACCAACTAGAGGGAAGAATATTCTGGATGTGGTGCTGGTAAAACCAGATGAGCTCTATAGAGAAACTGAAGGGGGAGAGATTTATTAAAGAAATAAATCATCCGTCCTCCAATGAGGGTGACCATTTGGATCCGGAATACATTTTCAATTTCAATGGTTTAAAAATATCAAAAGATGAACATTTAAATGTTAATGCTGTTATCTTCTTTTTTTTCCACGGTTAGTGGGGGAGGAATGTAACTCACGTTCTCAGGTATTAGGTATTAGTGATCATGAAGCTGTTTTTGTGGTAATTAAAAATAAATGTGAAAGAAAGAAAGAGATTAAAATTAGGACTATTAGGCAGTACCATATGGCTGATAAAACAGGCATGAGGGAGTTTTTAATAAGTAATTATGATCGGTAAAAAACGGTAAATAAAAATGTAAACAGACTCTGGGATGGGTTTAAAGAAATTGTTGAGGAATGCAAAAATAGGTTTGTACCTTTAAAGGTGGTAAGGAATGGTAAAGATCCACTATATTATAACAGGGAAGTAAGGAGACTAAGAAGGAGGTGCAGGTTGGAAAGAAACAGAGGTAGAAATGGCTGTGGAAGTAAGGAGAAATTGAAGGAACTTACTAGGAAATTGAATCTAGCAAAGAAGTCAGCTAAGGATAACACGATGGCAAGCATAATTGGTGGCCATACAAATTTTAGTGAAAATGGAAGAGTATGTATAGGTACTTTAAGGCAGAAACAGGTTCCAAGAAGGACATTCCAGGAATCATTAATGAACAAGGGGAGTGTGTATGTGAGGATTTTCAAAAGGCAGAAGTATTCAGTCAGCAGTAGGTAAAGATTGTTGGTTACAAGGATAATGTCCAGATAGAAGAGGTGACTAATAATAAAGAAGTATTAAAATTTACCTATGACAGCAATGACATTTACAGTAAGATACAAAATTTGAAAACTAGAAAAGCAGCTGGAATTGATAAGATTTTGGGGGATACACTAAAGACAATGGGTTGGGATATAGTACCATATCTGAAGTACTTGTTTGATTATTGTTTGCATGAAGGAACTTTACCAAATGAATGGAGAGTTGCTATAGTAGCCCCTGTATATAAAGGAAAGGGTGATAGACATAAAGGAGAAAATTACAGGCCAGTCAGTTTGACATGCATTGTATGTAAGCTTTGGAAAAGCATTATTTCTGATTATATAAGACATGTTTGAAAAATTAATAACTGGTTTGATAGAAGGCAGTTTGGGTTTAGGAAAGGTTATTCCACTGAAGCCCAACTTGTAGGATTCCAGCAAGATATAGCAGATATCCTGGATTCAGGAGGTCAATTGGACTGTATCGTGATTGACCTGTCTAAGACATTTGATAGGGTAGATTATGGATCCGTGGTAGAGTGTCGGCCTCCAGATCCCAAGATAGTGGGTTCAAACCCAGCAGAGGTAGTCGGATTTTTGAAGGGCGGAATAAAGTCCATTCGACACTCCATGTCGTACGATGTCAGCATGTAAAAAATCTCTGGTGATACATTTGGTATTTACCCAACAAAATTAATTAAATCTCAGCCATAGACGCCCAAGAGAGATCCGGTTTACTCTGTCTGCCATCTAGCGGACCTAGAGTAAAACGGAACGTCGAAATTGACGAGCAGACAGCCAGATGGCATCAAATCGAAATGTCTGCACATGGTAGCTGAGGCCATACGATTATTATTATTATTATTATTATTATTATTATTATTATTATTATTATTATTATTATTATTATTATTATTATTATTATTATTATTATTATTTATGGGAGACTACTGGCAAAAAAGAGTGCAATTGGACTTGACAAAAGAGTGACTGAATGGGTGGCTCTGTTTCTAGAAAATAGAACTCAGAGAATTAGAGTAGGTGAAGCTTTATCTGTCCCTGTAATAATTAAGAGGGGAATTCCTCAAGGCAGTATTATTGGACCTTTATGTTTTCTTATATATATCAATGATATGTGTAAAGAAGTTGAATCAGAGATAAGGCTTTTCGCAGATGTTATTTTGTACAGAGTAATAAATAAGTTAGAAGATTGTGAGCAACTGCAAAATGACCTCGATAATGTTGTGAAATGGACAGTAGGCAATGGTATGATGATAAACGGGGATAAAAGTCAGGTTGTGAGTTTCACGAATAGGAAAAGTCCTCTCAGTTTTAATTACTGTGTTGATGGGGTGAAAGTTCCCTTTGGGGATTATTGTAAACACCTAGGTATTAATATAAGGAACGATCTTCATTGGGGTAATCACATAAATATGATTGTAAATAAAGGGTACAGATCTTTGCACATGGTTATGAGGGTATTTAGGGGTTGTAGTAAGGATGTAAAGGAGAGAGCATATTTGTCTCTGGTGAGACCCCAACTAGAGTATGTTCCAGTGTATGGATTACTTGATTCAGGAACTGGAAAAAATCCAAAGAAAAGCAGCTCGATTTGTTCTGAGCGATTTCCGACAAAAAAGTAGCGTTACAAAAATGTTGCAAAGTTTGGGCTGGGAATACTTGGGAGAAAGGAGACGAGCTCTCGACTAAGTGGTATGTTACATATTACATGTTATAAATCTCATTTTTGGTCCGTATTGAAAATTTACAGTTCTTAAAACAATAAAGGTGTTTTATAATCCACCTATTCAATACTTTTATTTTCACTTATAGTGGTTACATAAACAGATTATCAGTTAAATGGGACATGTTTCGCCCTCAATTTAGGGCATCTTCAGCCTAAAAACAATCTTCAAGAATACATCTAATATTAAATATGGAAGCTAAAAGTTTAGCCAGTTATTAAACTTCGGGATATAAAAATGTAAAAAATGATACATTATACAAACATGTTCATGAAAACACAGTCAATGATTAAACTATGATCTTGTCGGAGACTAAAACTTCTTCCATTAAAATTCCAATTAAAATGGTTCATTTAAAAATGTTAATGGAATATCAGAGTGATAATAACATAATGCCAACGACAGGAGGGCGTGAACTATTTTAATTGGAATTTTAATGGAAGAAGTTTTAGTCTCTGACAAGATCATAGTTTTAATCATTGACTGTGTTTCCATGAACATGTTTGTATAATGTATCATTTTTCACATTTTTATATTCCGAATTTTAATAACTGGCTAAACTTTTAGCTTCCATATTTAATATTAGATGTACTCTTGAAGATTGTTTTAGGCTGAAGATGCCCCAAATTGAGGGCGAAACATGTCCCATTTAACTGATAGTCTGTTTATATAACCACTATAAGTGAAAATAAAAGTATTGAATAGGTGGATTATAAAACACCTTTATTGTTTTATGTACTGTCAATTTTATGACCTGTAAGTGGTATGTTCCGGCTCTCAGTGGAGAGATGGCGTGGGAGGACATCAGTAGACGAATAAATTTGGGTGGTGTCTTTAAAAGTAGGAAAGATCACAATATGAAGATAAAGTTGGAATTCAAGAGGACAAATTGGGGCAAATATTCCTTTTTAGGAAGGGGAGTTAGCAATTGGAATAACTTACCAAGGCAGATGTTCAATAAATTTCCAATTTCTTTGCAATCATTTAAGAAAAGGCTAGGAAATCAACAGATAGGGAATCTGCCACCTGGGCGACTGCTCTAAATGCAGATCAGTACTGATTGATTGATTGATTGATTGATTGATTGATTGATTGATTGATTGATTGATTGATTGATTGATTGATTGATTGATTGATTGATTGACTACATTAATTTTCTTTTCAACATAGTGGAAGAAAAAAGGTGCTTAAATATGAAAGCCTTGTGTTGGTAGATTTACTGGCACGTAAAGGAACTCCTGCGGGACTAAATTCTGGCACCTCTTCATCTCCAAAAACCATTCCAAGATATTCGATTTTAGATTAGATTAGATTACAGGCTTTCAGCACAATCTGCTATTAGGACCAAATCATCGACAAAGGCCAAACTGCTCCACCGAATTGTAGCCCTCCCTGCTACTTTATATCTTTCAGTATATGATCCATGTAAACTATGTATGTATGTAATGTATGTATGTTCAGTCTTCAGCCTGAAGGCTGGTTGGTTCCTCAACAATTCCGCGATTAGTTGTCACAGATAGACTAGGCATCACTGAAGAGGCGTACTAGGGAAATGAGGAGTGACGTAGCTTCGCGTTGTTTTCCTCACCGAGCCAGAAGTTGACGGACAACAAAAGTGAAAGATTATAGCCTGTAAGTAACTTGAACCAGGGATTCAATCTACCATCAATTCTCACTGTACCCCAATTGTCAACATAAATGTTACTGATTGGAGTCAATGGTCTGAGGACATAACCTCATCCAGGGGTAAAACATCTGTCCCCTTGAAGCCAATAACCCACCTGTAACAGGTCTTGCGTAGACTGGTCGAGTACAAGTACCATCATTGATGTCAATCCCCAGAACCTTACCATAACTTATTATCTCATAGCATTTTTCAATTACTTGGCTTACTGAATATCTGATCCTGACAATTCCTCTGTGGTCTGAAACCACACTGGTTTTCATCCAACTTACCAGTACTCCTGCACCCTCCTTTCCAAGTCAGTAAACACATTTCCTGATCAGTGAAGTATAGTTGTTGTATGTTCCCTTGCTTATAGATAGGTATAATTGAATGTATAATATGTATGTTATTAGTGAGTTGGTTACGCCGCTTGTGTCACATAGCCGTTAACTTGCATTCAAGCCCCAGCCCTAAAGGTAGTTTTCAGTGCTTTCCTACTTTCACACCAGGCAATTGCTGGGAGGCTGTGTACCTTCTCATAGGTGACAGTCGCCTCCTTCCACTTCTTTAACCATTTTCATTAATTTCCTCTCATATTAACTTCTCTAAAGTTTGGCGTTGGGAAGAACATCTGGCTGTAAAATCTTCATCCACTTAGAAACTCATCTTCAACCCCATAGAAACGGGAATTATAGAGCAAAAATTCATTCATTCAATAATTTATTTAGTCATGGTCGTTAAGCGTTGTCTTTTTGATCTATCACTAAAGCTAGCCAGTTCGAGTCCTGGTGGTAGGAAAAAATAAGGTTCATTATTAAAATGTTGGTACCATCATTGATGTCAACACCCAGGACCTTAACATAACTTATTATCTCACAGCATTTTTCAATTACTTGGCCAGAAGAGAGGTGGTAGTATACAATTTCAAACCTAGATTAAATTCCATACCTCTTCATAGTGGACTGAGAGTAAACAAAGACGGAGCACCTCGGATAAAGGACGTTGTGTCATCATCAGATTGCATAGTTCTTTAAGTTTTATGTCCCACTAACTACTTCTCGACAGTTTTTGGAAATGACGAGGTGCAGTAAGTTAGTCAAAAGGAGTTCTTTTACGTGCCAGTAAATCTACAGACACAAGGCTTTCGCATTTGAGCACCTTCCAATACCACCGGACTGAGCCAGGACCGAACCTGCCAATTTGGGGGGTCAGACGGTCAGTGGCTCAACCGTCTGAGCCACTCAGCCTGGGGCTGTCAAATTTGAGCACCTGCAAACACCATCGAACTGAGTCAGGATCGAACCTGCCATGTTGGGGTCAGAAGGCCGGTGCCTCAACCGTCTGAGCCATTCAGCCCAGAAGTAATACAAGTAAGATTCAAAGCCATTTGGGAAAGAATATCAGTTATGAGACAAACAGCTCAAGACCACTCATTAGCAAAATGTGTATAGAAGTCATACGGTTCGACCTTACACCTGTAGGTGAGCGACCAAGACATTTCACACATCCTGCTCTCCTGTTCCTAACGAGCCTTGGTTCCCTCTTATATCACCTCCAGAATTCATATTTATGCTGGATTTGGAATTTTAAACTAGTAGTATTTCTTGTAACATTGTCTTTCTATTGAATTTCTTGTTGTACTCTTGTTGTTGTTGTTGTTGTTGTTCTATAGTTAAGTTTCAACTTTACTTTATTATAACTTGTTATGCTAAGCTAGTAAGCTCAACCTATAGTATTATTGTAAGCTGTAGTGTTAAGCACTGGAAATACTTAAATTGTATATGATGATGTGGGATTTAGAATGTTAAACTAGTAATATTTCTCGTTGTATTTTTTTTCCATAGAATTGCTTGTTATACCAGTACTCTAGTTGTTGTAGTTGTGTTTGTAGGTAGTTAGGTTTTAACTTTACTTTATTATTACTTGTAATGTTAAGCTAGAAGTAAGCTCAACGTATAGTATGTTAAGCACTGAATATACTTAAGAATGTTAAACTAGTAATATTTATTGTAATATTTTCTTTCAAATGGAATTACTTGTACTTTTGTTTTGTTGTTGTTGTTGTTGGGTAATTATGTTTTAACTTTACCTTATTATCACACTACTGTAAGTGACCATTACTACCGTGATATTTCCTAATTGCGATGCACTTTTTAATAATAATAATAATAATAATAATAATAATAATAATAATAATAATAATAATAATAATAATAATAATAATTCAGGTGGGTCTGCAAATGAAGCAGTTTTAGTTCTTGAGACTGAGTTCAAATCCATTCGAATTGATGTCACCTCATCTCAGACCCTATAGAAATGGGAATGTTAAGGGAGAAAAATAACCCATTCATCAAGAGATTTTTTCTTTTCTTTTTCGATCTAACGCCGAAGTTAGGCAGTTCGAGTCCCGGTAGTAAAAGAAATCTTAATTATCAGAATGTTAGTCGGCAGAGTAATTTCAAGTCTGGATTAAATTCCGAACCTTTTCATGGCGGGTACAGGACAATGTACGAGTAACTTCCGATAGCAAGATAAAGTGTCGAGCACTAGCATCGGCTTAGTATTCGACAGGGGTAGGATCCCAGTTTCACTCACCATCATTTATTTCACCTTCATCTGAGGTTTGCATCAAACATTCAAATTCATTGCACTTCATTCCCGATCCTGTATAAGAAAACACTACCAATGAACAGGAATATTTTCTTTCTTTCCTCCACCTAGGGCAAACCTAGACGCACAGACATGGTCAAAAGTCATTAGCAGTTATAAACTTGATTTACGCAAACACTAAACTCAAGAGCACTGCGAGCATGTATTAGAACAGCAGAATGTGCATAGAAGTCATATGGTCAACTGTAAGTAAACAAGCAAGCCGTCTCACACCTCCTGCTCTCCTGTTCCTAACAATTCTTAATTCCCCCTTGTATCACCACTATCAGATCTGTAAACCAATTGTTGTTTAGCTCTTGTGACTGGGTTCGGATCCGTTCTAATGCACGACACCTCATCTCCGACCCCATAGAAACGGTAATAATAAAACCGTGAAAATTCATTCATCTATTGTCGTACTACCTAAGTTAGCTGGTTTGAGTCCCAATACTAGAAAACGTAGTTCATTATCGGAATGTTAGTCGGCAAGCTAAGAGCGGTAGTAGTACACAATTTCAAGCCTCGATTAAATTCCAAGCCTTTTCGTGGGGGGTATACAACAATGTAACGGTAACCTCGGAGAGGGACATAAAGTATCTAGCAGTCAACCCTGGGTCTTATTCAAAAGGAGCAGGCTATGTGTCAGCACCCTTTCTCTTCCCATTTTCATTCGCCATCATTCAATTCATCCTCATCTGAGGTTAGCGTTAAACACTCAAATTCATCTCTTCCCCGATCCCGCATAAGAGAACGGGTCTATGGAGCAGAAATATTTTCTGTCTTTCCTGGAACTAGGGCTAACCCTAAATGAGCAGCGGTCGCTTAGTCAGTTCAAGAGACCTATATGTACCCTACCACATTACACCCAGGTTAAAGCACAGCATCTTCACAATTGGAATTGAGGAAAAGTTCAATCTATTCAATACTAAGTATGTCGTATAAGATGTTTACAACATGTTATTTATTAGTTTAAAGTTATTAGCACAGCATCTTGGCGTAGCCACCAAGCATGAGTTATCGACCTATCATCTCTCGAATATAGACTAACAGCTACACAGCCACCGAACTCTGAGTGTTATCTACAGCATGGTCCTAAGCCACCATGTTCCCGAGATTCCTCTGGAGATGTGCTGTATTCATAAACACATTACAACTCCCTTACTCTGAATGTGTCAAGACTTTGCCTCTGTTTCAGCTTAAGGTAAGACAGCAAGCCATCTTAGCCATCTCAGACCTCCTGATCCCCTGTTATTAACGGAAGAGAATTGCCTTAGTTGTATCTCCCAAATTTCATGCCATCTCATCAAAGAAACCATTTAGGTAGGCCCTTTGACATTTCCACTATTTTCTGTCTCAGAATGTAACAATAAGCTGATATATTGAGTTCTGACTTGAATTTGTCAAAATTCTGGGTTTAAATGGACAATATCTCGAAAATGGTTGGTTGAATGTAGTCAAGGAGGGTAGCGAGCTTAAAACTGAAGCTAGCAGTAAATCTGCTGACCACCTTCAAAACATAGTATTTTTATTGCAGATTTAGAATGCTCAGAGCCGAATTTATATAAATGGTTATTACACTTAAAGTTCTAGTGAGGTAGCTCTCTAGTTAGGTCTATACGAATAGAGTACAGCAACTCTCTTGCATAGCAGCCCTCGAATGTTAGGCTGATAAAACTAATGGATCATAAGTTACAACAAGTTGTGAGCCCCTGAGCAGCTCTCTAGTTATGTCTATGAATAGAGTATACCAGCCATCTTGCATACCAGCCGTTGTCTCAGTTCCTGAACGTCAGGCTGATAAGATTAATAGGTCATAAGCTACAAGTTGTGAGCCCCTGAGGTAGCTCTCTACATAGGTCTATACAAATAGAGCCGTCTTGTCTAGCAGCCGTTGCCTCATTCTCAAATGTCAGGCTGATAAAAGTAATACGTCATAAGTTACAAGTTGTGAGCCCCTGAGGCACATGATAATACTACCTACCTTGCATGCATCGTCCAACGTGATGTTTTGCGGCTGGATGCCCTTCCTGACACAAACATCAACAATTTGAGAGCTAATAAAGATAAAATAAATGGTGGCAAATGATAGCAGATAGGTAGAAAAAATCTGTAAATAAGAATTGTAAGAATTAACCACTCATTTATGGACAATAGAGTTCAAACCCACTCGCTCTCATATCAGTGTCATATCGGTGTTTATATCATTATTGGTTATATGTATTCTTATGTCTTCTAGTTGAGGCGTGGCTGAAGAAGACCCAATACATATGGGGTCGAAACTAGTCCCAGTTTTATAAGACAATATACAAACTAATAATATTGAATAGGTGGACCCTTCCTACCCTTTGATAGTAATCATTTGTCAATATGGACCATAATGAAATTCATAACTTATGATCACATTAACCTTCAGTAAAAGATACAATACAAAACAAAACAAAACATAATAGATGTAGCGTATTCCTTCTGCCAATGCATGGATTTGCGGGGGCCCCCGCGGGGGGTGTGAGCGCCCAGCATCTGGCCTCAGCGCATGAGCAGAGGCAGCGGTAGTCCAGACTCCTCCTTGATAATCTACTGTCATGGGTTAGTATGACTCCCTGACACCTTCGATACCTTGTGGAGTCCATGTCACACCATATCACTGTAATCGACAGGGCAAAAGGGGACATTATAATCTACTAGCTAGGTATCTCTTATTTAATTACTCATCAGCGTACTTCTAGTTTTTTTTAGCCATCTTTCTCATTACAGTAGAGTCTCGCTCATCCGACTTTCGCTTATCCGACATTTCGTGTTATCCGACACAGGTAGACTTAATTGGAACTTTTGGTGGAGATTAAATTCAGGCAGACCCGGTGTGGAGGGCGCGTCCATGGGACAAGCACTGGCCTGACCGCTGGCGGTAGGACAGTTTTTTTTTCTCTCAAGGACAGGTGCAGTGAGTCTTCAGTCATTGTTCATTGTAGTATTGGTTGGGTGCGGATGTTATAATTTTCATATCCTCTGTGAGTATAGCGAGTACATGGAAGAAACTGATTGTTTCTCTGGAAGACAAGTTGAGTGCATTTAAGTCACTGGGCAAAAATTCTTCAAAATGTTGCTTCAGATTATGGTGTCGGATGTGTTACAGTGGGAGACTGGAAAAAAACAGAGGGAAGAATTTCAAAAGTGGTGCTCTACCAGAGCAGAGAAAAACATTGAAAAAATGTGAATACGAAAAAGTAAGTGAAGCACTATTTCTTTGGTTATCTCAACACCGGGAAAAGGGCCTGCCAATATCTGGCCCCATTCTGCAGGAAAAGGCTGTGTATTTCCAGAAGAAGTTTAATTAAGGGGACCCTAATTTTCCTGCCAATGCTGGGTGGCTTGATTGGTGGAAAAATTGTACGGCATTATGCAGCATAATATCTGTGGAGAAAAGTTTCTTTTCGTAAGACATCTGGAATGTTTTCGTTCAATACTGTACAATTGAATTTATAATTCAATAAATAGAGTACCGTAAAACATGTCATTGTGTTAGTACTAGAGTATAGCCTTCCTCTTTGTTTCAGTTCATTTTCAAAGTAATTCTGTATTATCCGACATTTTCGGTGATCCGACGTACTCCAGGTCCCGTTTAGGTCGGATAATCGAGACTCTACTGTACTTTTCTTTGGTTTTCCAACCATACTCTCTCTTGTTTTTGCTACATTATACAGCTCTTCCTTAATTTTGGATGTTATTTACTACTATAATATTATTACACAAATTGAATACAATTATTTTTCATCCAGTGCTCTTTCTTACATTGAGGTCCTCATACATACATACATACATACATACATACATACATACATACATACAGTACATTATCATTATAGACTGTTATGCCTTTCAGTGATCAGTCTGCAAGCCTCTGTGAATTTACTAAAAATCGCCACAATCCTCTATTTGCAACTAGTGCTGTGGCCTCATTTAGTTCTATACCTCTTTATCTTTCAATCGTTAGAAACTGAGTTTAACCATCGTCGTCTTGGTCTACCTCTACTTCTCTTACGCTCCATTTTAGAGTCCATTATTCTCCTAGATAACCTATCCTCCTCCATTTGCCTCACATGACCCTACCACCAAAACCGGTTTATGCATACAGCTTCATCCATCGACTTCATTCCTAAATTAGCCTTTATCACCTCATTCTGATTACTCTCCTGCCATTGTTCCCACTGGTTTGTACCAGCAATCATTCTCACTACTTTCATGCCTGTTACTTCTAGCTTATGAATAAGATATCCTGAGTCCACCCAGCTTTTGCTCCCGTAAAACAAAGTTGGTCTGAAAACAGATCGATGTACAGATAGTTTCATCTGGGAGCTGACTTCCTTCTTACAGAATACTGTTGATCGCAACTGCGAGCTCACTGCATTAGCTTTACTACACTTTGATTCAATCTCACTTACTATATTACCATCCTGGGAGAACACACAGCCAAAATACTTGAAATTATCGACCTATTCTAGCTTTGTATCACCAATCTGACATTCAGTTCTGTTGAATTTCTTACCTACTGACATCAATTTAGTCTTCAAAAGGCTAATTTTCATACCATACTCATTCCACCTATTTTCAAGTTCCAAGATATGAGACTGCAGGCTTTTGGCACAATCTGCCATCAAGACCAAGTCGTCCTAAATCCTTTGTCCCATTTGTAATAATATTATGATGTAAAGACTCTTGTTGTTGTTGTTGTTAATAATAATAATAATAATAATAATAATAATAATAATAATAATAATAATAATAATAATAATAATAATAATAATAATAATATTTATTACCAATAGAAAACTCTTGAAAATGTTCATACAGTATAAAGGAACACTAAAATAGGTAATTTTTTGCTTTTCTCTGTGACAGGTATGCCTTCAGTCAAAATAAATACATTCTCTCTCTCTCTCTCTTTCTGCAGGTTGGCAAGCCATATGGAGCTCGTTATATTGGGTCTATGGTTGCAGATGTTCACAGGACTTTGAAGTATGGAGGAATTTTCATGTACCCAGCAACAAAAGATTCTCCAAAGGGCAAGGTTGGTCCAGGAGTTAACGGAGGAGATCAGGATGGTGGTGATTTTTGTTTTAAGAGGAAATGAATGAATGAATGAATGAATGAATGAATGAATGAATGAATGAATGAATGCTTGTGAATTACACTCAGTGACCTGTAACATTCTAACATGAAGTCTAACAGTGATATATAAATTATAAAAATTACATTTCAGAAAACTTGTTCTAACATGTACTGTTGAAGTTAGTTACCAAATTTTTGTGTGTAATAAACTGGATACAACCGACAGAGACAGATGATCAATATGTCGATGTCCGGCTCCATGGCTAAATGGTTAGTGTGCTGGTCTTTGGTCCA